>NC_056454.1:3823599-4161099 GCF_018296145.1 Oncorhynchus tshawytscha | reverse complement strand
TCAGGATGAGCCTGCAGGAAGGGTAGCACCTGAGGGGAGGAGGATGTCTTCCCTGTAATGCACAGCGTTGAGATTGGTTGCAATGACAACAAGCTAAGTCCGATGATGCTGTGACACACCGCCCCAGAACAAGACGGACTCTCCACCTCCAAATCGATCTTGCTCCAGAGTACAGGCCTTGACGATAAACGCGAATCAGACCATCACCCCTGGTGAGACAAAACCACGACTCGTCAGTGAAGAGCACTTTTTGCCAGTCCTGTCTGGTCCAGCGACGGTGGGTTTGTGCACATATTCAATGGTGTTGCCGGGATGTCTGGTAAGGATGTCTGCCTTACAACCATCCTACAAGCCCTCATTCCAGCCTATTGCAGACAGTCTGAGCACTGATGGAGGGATTGTGCGTCCCTGGTGTAACTCGGCAATTGTTGTGGCCATCCTGTACCTGTCCCGCAGGTGTGATGTTCGAATGTCCGATACTGTGCAGGTGTTGTTACACGTGGTCTGCCACTGCGAGGACGAGTAGCTGTCCATCCTGTCTCCCTGTAGCACTGTCTTAGGCGTCTCACAGTACGGACATTGCAGTCCTCATGCCTCCTTGCAGCATGCCTGAGGCACGTTCACACAGATGAGCAGGGACCCTGGGCATCTTTCTTTTGGTGTTTTTCAGGGTCAGTAGAAAGGCCTCTTTAGTGTCCTAAGTTTTCATAACTTTGATCTTAATTGCCTACCGTCTATAAGATGTTAGTGTCTTAACGACTGTTCCATAGGTGCATGTTCATTAATTGTTTATGGTTCATTGAACAAGCATGGGAAACAGTGTTAAAACCCTTTGCAATGAAGATCTGTGAAGTTATTTGGATTTTTACAAATTATCTTTGAAAGACAGGGTCCTGAAAAAGGGACGTTTCTTTTTTTGCTGAGTTTAGATACATATCAGATTTATAAGACAGATTTTTCCCAGAGTAACTATCAGTGATCTACATGTGTTGTGTCACAAAAGAAAATCTTTCCGTTGTGTCAATCAATCATTCCACTTCTTTGTGAGACGGGCAGACGGACAGACTTCAGCTGTACGCACACCAAAGTAGAAGGACAGGCCATATGAGAAAACGTTCTGACACAAGTGGATTTGGCACGGGAGGTGTACATGCGTCTATTGATCACTCCCATTGACATGTGTCACAGAGTACTGAAGGTCCCTGGGACGTTTTGACGGCATAGGGCTGTCAGGTGAAGGTCATAGCAGTCTGTCACTCCTCTGTCAGATCATATTACCCATGATGCTGTCTGTGAGAGGTTCAGTCCACATACTGCAGAAGACGGAGAGGTGTCAATCACTCTGCTGTAGTAGTGGTGTTTCCGCCTTCTTATTCAGAGCCTTGTTCTTGAATTTTGATGTGTGTGACCTCACAATGTCATCACAATGGATAATTATATACAGCATGCCACTGGGTGTAGAAACATGTTTTTGTGTAATTGTCCTTTTATTCCAGAAGAGTTATAGCAGAGTTCACAGTCTTTTTTTAAATGTTGTATTAGAATCCTTTCAAAACAACTGAAATATGGTAATTTAGCAGACACCAGAGCAACTTACAGAACTGTCAACATTGACAGTGACCCATATTCAATGTGGCCTGTGCCGGAATAAAACCCACAACTGTGATGTTGCAAGCACCACGGTCTAAACGTTTGAGCCATTGGAACCACTTGTTTTTAACCTTTGGCAATAGCAATAACATTTTCTGATTTATAGATTGGAAATGGACAGAAAAGGTGTTTGTATTGGACGCAAATGGGTTCTTTGTGTTAGTGACCTGGAAAAAGCTACTTCTAGGTGATTTATGTAGACAGGCAGGTCTGGCTCTCTTCAGTCTTAAGCTCCGAGCATGCCATTACTGGAGGTGACGAGGAAAAGCCATGGTAATGACTTAGATTCGGATTGACATTCATACAAAAAAAAATAAAACAAAAAAAAAAATTAGACGAACAAAATAATACACACAGCGAAATAAATCATATTAATGATGCTTTGAATGACAAAAAGACATTAAAGCAAATGGAAGCGAAAGTGGAATGAGGCAGGTACTGAGCTGTCTTCAAAAACATTATGAGCTGTCTTCAAAAACATGTTGAGAACGACCAGGCTCACTAATATAAGTAATGAAGAGAATATCTTTGTTCCTTTCTCTCCATAATGTGTCATTACGTAAGTCAACATCTAAGACCTTTCCACTTTGGGTGCAATGTATGTTAATGCAATTTATAACCATCATCTGGAATATTTAGTGTCAGTCATTTCAACGGCTATATTGAATCACATCATTATTTAAGCATCTGAAGTTATATAAAATAACTTCAATGGAATATATGGTACTTTTTGGAATTTGATAACATGTTGAAGAAGACCATGTTTGTATGGAACATTATATTTTATCAGAGACAATTAAAACCTGCTGATATGTCATTTTAGAAATATTTACACTTTTTGATAAAGTCCAAGATTATAGTCTCCTCCATTTTGGAAAAGCATTGACATGAATATAATATATTATATTATCCCTTCCGCTCTCTTCCTGTACAGCTAACTAGCTAGAACACAGCTCACCAAGTGGTAGCTAGCTGGCTGAATTGGAAAAATCATGCCAGCCTGTCATGTGCTATGACCATGGACCGCAGGAGGTTTGTGGCACCTTAATTGGGGAGAACGGGCTCGTGGTAATGACTGGAGCGGAATTGGTGGAATGGTATCAAATACATCAAACACATGGTTTATACAGTGGGGAGAACAAGTATTTGATACACTGCCGATTTTGCAGGTTTTCCTACTTACAAAGTATGTAGAGGTCTGTAATTTTTATCATAGGTACACTTCAACTGTGAGAGACGAAAACAACTGTGAGAAACAGTTAATACAGGTAATGAGTGGAGAACAGGAGGGATTCTTAAAGAAAAACTAACAGGTCTGTGAGAGCCGGAATTCTTACTGGTTGGTAGGTGTTCAAATACTTATGTCATGCAATAAAATGCAAATTAATTACTTAAAAATCATACAATGTGATTTTCTGGATTTTTGTTTTAGATTCCGTCTCTCACAGTTGAAGTGTACCTATGATAAAAATGACAGACCTCTACATGCTTTGTAAGCCCTTCCGGGAGAAGCAAACACGCACAGGGTCATGGCTAGAAGTAATCTAGCTTCTGTCAAATTAATGTCAGATTTGACTTTTTGTAGCAGGTTAGGAGAATTTACGCAGCAGATTAGGAGAATAAACATAGCAGGTTAGGAAAATTAGGTTAAGGTTAGGAAAAGGATTAGGGTTATCTAAAACTCTAAACATTTAAACTTTTGTTGTTAATTTTCTAGCTAGCTAGCACAAACCTTCGTAGTTCAGACATTATTTGACACTAACATCATGAATAGGACACATAAATCATCACACACATTTTAAAAACGTTATAACTACCCTTCTACACTAAAACTAGTGACATATTAGACAACTGCAACCTGTTAAAAGTTTCGATCTTGTGGCTAGCAAGTAGCAATGGTAAGGTTCGCTAGCATTGTTCAGCCCATAGAAAGCCAGTCAGCGAATAACTTTAGCTTGCTTGCTGTCAAAATAGCTAATCAAATGTGTGTTTGAGTTAATAAATGAATAAGTTAGCTAATTATAGGCTGACCATTTTCTTACCCCACTGAAGTTATTCATTTTCATTTTTGGATGTCGTCTATTTACATAGTAGGGTATATCAAATGCAATTTGTTCTCATGTAAAGATAAAGAAAACAGAGAGCATGCAGCAAATGTATTTTACAGGACGATATAATGAATGAAACAAACATGCCAGGGCTTTGTGAATTGTGAAGATGTCTTTTATCCCTCTCTGTACCCTGGTGGAGTGGAACAATTATTGTTCAGCATTATAGTAGCATGATTCTGATTGTCGTTCTGGATAGCTGAACCCCTGTAAATAGCGAAAGGACATTTAGATGTCAGTGGGACAGTTTTCCAAACACAACATTCTAAAACACTCACAGTGGGCTATGATTTTTAAAACTTGAGACCCTAGGGAGGATAAATGACCTGTTGAACTACAGCACCCTTGTACTAGTTCATATGAATTTGAGACTTAAAGGGGGAGGGGGTTAAAATTGACAGTACATGCTGGGGGTCATGCCTGTACTGAAGAGCAAGTGGGCAGGCAACGCCAGAGACACCTACATGGGCTTTTGTTGTTAAGTTAATAAACCACCTCTGCCAATTATTCTTGCAGTACTTGAGGAACACATTGTTTCCATTAACTATTCCATAGACATTCCCTCCCTAAACCAGACTATGTAGTCTCTCTCTCTCTCTCTCTCTCTCTCTCTCTCTCTCTCTCTCTTTCTGTAGATATATACACAGAGTGCCTTCTGAAAGTATTCAGCCCCCTTGACTTTTTCCACATTTTGTTAAGTTAGACTTATTCTAAAATGCATTAAATAAACAAATTCCTTAGCAATTTACACAAAATACACCACAATGACAAAGCGAAAACAGGTATAACGTATATACAAAAATTTGAATACCTTATTTATGTAAGTATTCAGACCCTTTGCTATGTAATAATGGCACGAAAGGAGATGGCCGATGCGTTTACGATCCCAGTAACCATATGTGCTATTGTGATTGTTTTTTCGCGTTATTTGTAAAATGTTTCTCCCACCATGTATTAAAAAAAGAGCTTCTTGATATCATGGTAGAGATTACTCACCCCGTACTGGAAGAATTCTTCAGGTCGGATGGGAAGGATTTACTCCAGACACCCGACAAGGCTCTCATCCCAGTCATTCGCATGAGAAAAAGACAGAGGTATTGTGGACGATGGTCCTGGTGCCTTGTAGGAATCTGTTGCCGAGGTCCTGTTAGCCAACGTGCAATCAATCGATAATAAAATAGACGAACTATGATCACATTTATCCTTCCAACGGGTCATTAAAAACTGTAATATCTTATGTTTCACCGAGTTGTGGCTAACCGACCACATGATTAACATACAGCTGACGGGTTTTAAGCTTTTTCGGCAGGATAGAACAGCGGCCTCTGGTTAGACATCCTTCCAACGGGTCATTAAAAACTGTAATATCTTATGTTTCACCGAGTTGTGGCTAACCGACCACATGATTAACATACAGCTGACGGGTTTTAAGCTTTTTCGGCAGGATAGAACAGCTGGTCTATGTATATTTGTAAACAACAGCTGGTGCACGAAATCTAAGGAAGTTTCAAGGTTTTGCTCACCTGAGGAAGAGTATCTCATGATAAGTTGTAGACCACACTACTTACCAAGAGAGTTTACATCTATATTTTTCATAGCTGTCTATATAGCACCACAGACCGATGCTGGCACTAAGACCACACTCAATGAGCTGTATATGGCCATAAGCAAACAGGAAAACGCTCATCCAGAGGCGGCGCAACTAGTGGCCGTGGACTTTAATGCAGGGAAACTCAAATCAGTTTTACCTCATTTCTACGTTAGATGTGCAACTAGAAGGAAAAAAACTCTACACCACCTTTACTCCACACACAGAGACACGTACAAAATTCTCCCTCGCTCACCATTTGGCAAATCTGACCATAATTCTATGATTCCTGCCTACAAGCAAAAACTAAAGCAGGAAGCACCAGTGACGAAAGTGGTCAGTGGTAAGAAAGTGGTCAGAAGAAGCAAATGCTAACCTACAGGACTGTTTTGCCAGCACAGACTGAAATATGTTCTGTGATTCTTCTGATGGCATTGAGAAGTTCACCACATCAGTCACTGAATTCATCAATAAGTGCATCGATGATGTCATCCCCACAGTGACCATACCCCAACAAGAGGCCATGGATTACAGGCAACATCCGCACTGAGCTAAAAGGTAGAGCTGCCGCTTTCAAGGAGCTGGACTCTAACCCGGAAGCCTATAAGAAATCCTGATATGTCTTCTGACGAATCATTAAACAGGCAAAGCATCAACACAGGACTAAGATTGAATCATCCTACATCATGGCACAGCGACGAGCTGCCCAGTGACTCGAACCTACCAGAAAAGCTAAATTACTTCTATGCTTGCTTCGAGGCAAGTAACACTGAAACATGCATGAGAACACCAGCTGTTCCAGACGACTGTGTGATCACGCTCTCCCTAGCCGTTGTGATTAAGACTTTTAAAAAGATCAATATTCACAAGACAGCAGGGCCAGATGGATTACCAGGACGTGTACTCCGAGCAGGCGCTGACCAACTAACTGACTAACTGACTGACCAACTAACGCACTGTTCCAAGGCCGTCATTGAAAATAAGAATTTGTTCTTAAAGGTAAAATAAAAAAGTTGCTCCTATTTGAATTCAATCCCTAAATTCGTCATTATTATGTGGCAGTGTCGTCTCTTAATCTCCTTTTCCGAAAGCTCCATCAGAGTTTTTCTCCCCACAGTTTTAGTTAGCTGTGCTAGCTAGCCAGCTAGCCTAACTTTAACTTGGCTTGTTTAATTCTCTAGTGGTGGCTTAGCAAATTGATGAGGAAGCAGATGTAAATTGCTTGCATGTAAGAACCAGTCAAAGTCGCTCAACATTTTTGCTAACCTAAACATTAACAAGCCTGAGATACCAGACCAGTGAGTCACAGCTCGTAGTGTAGTCATGTGGGTTGCGCATCACCTATTTCGTTGCGACACCGGCAGCATATCAGTGATATGAGTGTGTTGGAATAACTGTGAATCCACAAATTGAAGCGCTACAGTTCCATTATTTGTACCTAGCAACACTGTGTTGATACCATTCAATTCACTCCATTCCAGCCATTATTATGAGCCATCCGCCGTCCTCATGTGGGCTTGCTTTCTTGTGCACATGGTAGTATTCTTCTAGTCAAAATCATTTTGGTAGTTCATCCTCCAGAAAACTAAATATTTTCCAAGAGAAGATTCCTTGTCTTGCTTTCTCATTTTCAGAGTAGAATTCATATCTACAGCTATGGCAGGCAATAGCCTACCATCAATACCAGCTGGTTAGATGACAATGTCTCATCTCTGACAATTTCAGGGTGACGTTAAACAATTAGCCTCTTAGTCTAGAAGGTACAAATGTATAACTACTCTAGATACGGCCTTATTTCATATTTGGGCCTTTTTTAGTTTATATATTATTGCAGACGTGATAAACAACTGTATAGAGTCATTCAATGGCGTGGACCTGGAGATGAGGAAAATGTTTAATACTTGCACTAAAAAAAGTGATTTAATAAATAAATAATACACTCCCCAAATGTTTTTTGTTGACTTAATACTGTAGCATTACATGCCATGGAGATGAATGGAATGGTTAAATTGTCTCTCCCTTTAACGTGGTTGAGTTGCTTAATTTACTTTTTCTGTGAAAAAGTAAGATGACCATTGTTAGTAGACCAGAGATTAAAGATCACTCGTAATACTTATTCATTGTGGCACAATCATCTCCATCCCGCCTGCTTGATTCAGCATATGTGCTGAGTTGACCCTTATAAACTACACTCAATGATGAATCCTTAATATGGGCGACATGCATGAGTCATTAGGCCTCCTATGTATACACTCAATGTGGAGATCCATAATGATTACATAATTTCAAGTGATTTCATGGAATTAGTCCCAAATAGGTTCATAATGACACTTGACAGCTGGTGCACTGAACTAGGCCCTAGAATAAACCACAGTATGTACAGTACTGTAAGTATGTATCTCCATCATTAGGACAGTCTGTATATATTCTATTTCAGGGACCAACTTACTGTAGGACTATTTGGTTTCAATTATGTTCTTTGTCAGTCTGCGTCTAACATCTGTGTCAATATAATTAACAGTGATTTCCTGGACAGCAGCAAATACTCTCCCCTACAGTCCTAAGCGCCCCTCTTGTGTCTAAATGACTGCCCTCGGAATTATAAGGCCTCCATTCAATCAGTT
This sequence comes from Oncorhynchus tshawytscha, assembly GCF_018296145.1. Taxonomy (NCBI): domain Eukaryota; kingdom Metazoa; phylum Chordata; class Actinopteri; order Salmoniformes; family Salmonidae; genus Oncorhynchus; species Oncorhynchus tshawytscha. The sequence continues at coordinate 4,153,129 of NC_056454.1, read as the reverse complement.
CAGCGTTAACCCGCGTTAACGAATACTCAGGAAGAAAAAGGTGTAGATTCATGAGCAGAGTGCGGCAGGTGTTTATTACGCCTTCACAGAAGGCAGGAATCGTGGTCACAGGCATGCAACGGTCATACACAGGTCAGCAAACTGGCAGGTGAACCAAAACTAGGACTGAAGGCTATAACTGGTTCATACAAACGAGCTGGGAATGGGCTTAGTAGAGTCAAAACAAACAATACCTCACAAAGGCACAAACAGAATGAACTGAACTGAATAAGGAGCCTGATGAGACCAGGTGAGTAACACAGGTGAATAGAAATTAACAAAAATGAAAGGCGGCTACGTTCAAGAACACAAAGAAACAGGGCTACGTTCAAGAACACAACAAAACTGAACACAAGGTTGACTAAGAAAAGAAATACAGAACCTTACACCCGCGATCACCGACAACTGCATAGCATATCATTGCTTTTGCCTAAATAAATATGCCACGCGATCGTTGTTCATCACAGGTTATTGCTGAACTGATTGAATCTTGGCCTAACTCTTTCATTCATTCATAGCTTTGAGATATATCAATAATATAGTCCACAGATGAGTTTTATCATTAATGGATAATGAGTAAATGAGTCAAGAACATTTAAATGAACATTTAAATTAATCAATCAATCAACCAATCAATATCTAGAACTGTTGGGTGCTGATTTGTAGGGTCCTCTCTTTGTCTCCATGTCTCTGACTGAGGGCCCGCTTGCCTGCCCTAGAGGTTCTTTTCCCTGGGGAGCAGAGAAATTGAATCCCAGGCCTATCCAGACAAAGGAGAGGCCTGCGTTGGCAGCTGCCCCATGTGTTAATAAGTGTATTTTGTGTTCTCGGGATCAGACAGGAGCAAGCAGGGTTCACTTTATTAGACCTGGTCCACTCCTCTGGAGCTAAGAGAGGTCCTACACTAGAAACATGGCATAGGGAGGTGTGGGGGATAGACTACATACACACAAATATTTTATGTAAGTGGGCAAGTCATTTAAGAACAAATTCTTATTTACAATGACAGCCTACCGGGGAACAGTGGGTTAAATGCCTTGTTCAGGGGCAGAACGACTGATTTTTACCTTGTCAGCTCAGGGATTCAATCCAGCAACCTTTCAGTTACTAACCCAACACTCTAATCACTAGGCTACCTGCCTTTGGACACACACACACACACACACACACACACACACACACACACACACACACACACACACACACACACACACACACACACACACGCACAAACATGCATAAACACACACACACCACTAACGTTCCCCCTATCCTTTCAGTGAGGGGCTAGATTGCAATGGCCCCACTCTGGGCTAAAGCTAACACCTATGACAACAATGGGGTCATTAATGGGCAGATGTCAACTGCTCTGCTCAGCTTTGCGTGACGCCCCCCACCCTCCTCTTTTCTGTCTCCCTCTCTATCCCTTTCCTCTTCCCTCCCCTTCTCCTTTCTCCCCGTGTCCCATCGCACATGAACACACACACACGCACGGACGCACACACACAACTCCCCCTATCCAACCCCTCACTCCATACTGACTTTAGATTTTGAGGCTACTCACAAGATACACAAATAACAGCGAGGTGCATTTAAGGTATTTATATAATCCATGAAGCGAAAATTACACGCTATTTAGATGAGACAATTAAACCTAATGAGGCCAATCCTTTTCTTTCACCCCAAAAAGTCCACAGACTTATTATAAAATTAAAGAATGCTCATTTTTTTCCCCGAGCTGTCGTAAACGGGGGGTTATTTGAGAAAGGCAAACATTGGCCCAGTCTGTGGAGGCAGAGACTGAGGCCAGGGGACAGGCAGGCAGCATTTACAAAGTGATGGGTGTATTAATCACAGCTGAAGTTAAGACCACTCCATGGTCCTCCAGGCATAACACGCACACATATGGGCGCACACACACACTTTGATGCATACACACACACATACTCATGGACGCACACACCCACTCACTCACACAGTCCTACTCCACAGTCCTCCACTGCAGAACAGAGCAGGACTGAGGGGCTGCCAGTCAAACAGGAAGTGTGTTTCTGCCCACAGGAAGTGGACCTGTTCAGACAACTAGCTGGGCGACTTCCTCTTTAGAAGGGGTCAGAGTTCAGGGAGAAATCCACCTGACGCATAAAAGGAGAGCACACATGCAAGCACACCACACATACGCACACCCACACTTATAAAAGTTGAGGTGTTTGATCCCATTTTAATATTACATACTGTACTCGTACGCTTCCTTTGTAACCTTCTGACAGTTGTAAGTAAAGCCGTACTTCCTTGTCCACCCCTGCCACGGACTGTTCTCTCTGCTACCGTCCGGCAGGTGGTACCAGAGCGTCAGGTCTCGGATTAACAGGCTCCAAGACAGCTATTACCCCCATGCAGTAAGACTGTTGAACCAGAGGATTTGTTCAAGATTGACTTCGAAAAATGTAAATAAAAACAGTGTCCACCACTGGAATTGAAAACACAACCTTCTGATCCAGAGTCATGAACAGAAGGTTGTGTGTTCAATCCCAGTGATGGACATTGTTTTTCTTTTTTAAATCCCAAACATTAACCCTTACCTTAACCATTCGGAATGAATTTGTAAACTTAATGTTTTAACCGTATCCCAAAGCTTAAACCTTACCTTAGCCATTCAGAATGAGTGGCTAAACATAAATGTAACTTTTGGAGAAATGGAACATCAAATTTGATGTTTAGAGAAATTGAACGATACAGAGCAGCGGGAGCAACCCAGGGTGTCAAAAACATTTTGAAATTTGGAGAAACATTGATAAATGTCTAATTCTGCAGTGAGACTGTGTGAGCTTGTTGGTTTAACAGCTGCTAATTTTTTTTAAACATGTTTTTATCCTGCCACCAGTCCCTTTTCTGCTACTAGTCACTTTGCTGCTATTATTTATTATTGTTATTGTTATTGTTATTATTATTATTATTATTATTATTAGTAGTAGTAGTAGTATCTATCCTGCTAAAAGTAACTTTATTATCCCTGCTTAAATGTACACATCTACCTCAACTACTCAAGTATCCCTGCATATTGAAATTATGGTACTGGCACTGGCCCTGTATATAGCTTACATGCTCCTGTTTTTCTTATTTCTTGAGTTTTTTACTTCATACAATTTCCTCTTACCTTGCTATTGAATACTTCATTGTTGGGAAATAGCTTGCAGGTTAGCATTTCACTGTACTGTTTGACACCTTTCTGTATCCTGTACCCATGTCAAATAAACTGTGATTTGATTAGATTAGATCCAGTGGTAAGAAACAAACAACGACCAAACAAACAGAAAAACTAGAGCTCCAGATGGCATAGAGTGAGCACTGAGATCTGAATTGCTCTGGTCTCCTGAGTGACTGAAGGTATGTTAATTGAGATGTCCTGACTGTGCTTACATGGGCTAATCAAACAGCGCCTACAATCTCTCTCTCTCCCTCACTCAGCATACACTCTGAAAAAAATACAGTATGACCTCAGAGATACTAGTGGTAACCAACCTTGGTCCTGCAGAAGCTAGGGGTGTGCAGGCTGTTTCTCCAGCCCAGCACTAACATACCTGGTTCTGCCGAACACAATGTAAATACAAGTTTATTCGAGGACAGTGATGAATCTGTTGAGACCTTTTTTTCTCTAATGTTACTAATAAGTCATTTAGCAGGTGATTTTATGCAGTTCAGCCTATATAATAAACAGCATGAAATGCAAAAAAATGTCATGTGGAACATTGAGTATTCATCTCTCTCTCTCTCTCTCTCTCTCTCTCTCTCTCTCTCTCTCTCTCTCTCTCTCTCTCTCTCTCTCTCGCTCTCTTTCTTTCTCTCTCTCTCTTTCGCTCTCTAAGGGTTGAACTACAGCTGCACCTACTGGTAATATACAGGCACACTGCTTCACACTGTTCCTTTCTGCTTCGATCAAAACAACTGAGAAGGCTCTAATACCAGACTAAAAGTATGGCATTTAGAAATGTGAGCATTTCTACTTTTTGTGCAATCTTCAAGAATCTTGTAACAGAGCGAGAGAAAATAGCAGGCTTTTAATGTCATTCCTGAGCATGATTCTAAATAAGTGTCACACAGGTATCATATTTCAACCCCACGACTCATAACGCATCAGTATAACTACGCTTTTCCTTTTCTTTTTTCTCCACTCTCTCTCCCTTCATCTTGTGTAAGGCCATGTCTTCCACTGCCACACATTTTACACTTTCAAATGGAGAGGTCAGAGGTTAAAGAGAGGTTATTTTCACACTCCCACACCACCCCGTTTGTCAGATGAGAGGGGGAAAGGGGGATATCATACAGGTGCAGAATGTCTCTCTGAAACTACTTAAATGCCCCCCCCCCACGGGACGACAACAGGAAAAATGCACCCCTAATTGTTCCCTGGTTCTGTGAATGCCTATCCAAACCCTGCTCTTTGTTATTCTATCTTTCCATATTATTTTCCCAGTCATAACGGGAGATGGAGGAGGATGGAGGAGGGTCGTGTGAGTAACTCTGTCTGTCACCTGCTTTCATGCGGCGGGGAAGTTAGCGTATGGTTAGAGACGGCGTCTGACACTCCTTGCTTGGGGGGTGTTAATAAGAGGCGATGGGAGCTCATCAGCGGACATACATGGTAAGCGGCCTTGTCACACATCCGTCTCAGAGTTTTATGCAAAACGAGGCCCCTCCATTTACTTGTGGATGACCTTCCAAAGTCCACTCTCCAAGTCTCGCTTTTGCAAGACTAGATTAAATGTAAAATCTCAGCATCTGCATTCTGGTTTGCCGTGATTACACACACAAGTACGCATGCAGGCACACCCACCCACACACAAACAAGCAAACAGTCACACACACAGTCACACATACACACACATATGCACACACACACATCACCATTTCACCTCAGAAAGTTCAACTGCAGGATGAAGTGCGTTAAATTCTAAATTCTGAGTGTTCCTTAAAGTTTAGACCATGACAGCGATCACAGTTTTTGAATACAAATGCATGCAAGCGCAGAACCCTAATAGCAGGGTCCAGTTTGTGTGTGTGTGCGTGCGTGCGTGTGTATGTGTGTGTGTGTGTGTGTGCATGCTGTGTGAGAGTGTTTTTGAGGTAAACAGGGAAGCTATTTGGTATGCATCAGTAAAAGGTAAAGCTGTTGTGGCTTTGCTAAGACTAAGGGGAGTTGGAATAATACAACGTTTGGAGAAAGACACAGAGAGAAGTAAAGGAGGACGGGTGTGGTAGCACTTTAGTTTACATTGCTGAAATGAGTCAGTATGTAACAGGAAAATAACAGGGCACCAACCAGGTAATAATACGGTAATAACCAGTTAATAGTTTGTATTTAGCTGCTAAATATTGATATAAAGTGTGATGCAATTTTCCTGGTTGTTATTAAGTAGAAACTGTTATTCTTACTGAAGAATTTTGAAGAATAAACCCTAATAAGCAGATGTTATGTAGTAAGGATTTAAGGTCATTTCACCTCTTCTCAGCAGCACTGTATACCTAATAAGAATGTGCTTGAGAAACTACATCATACTTATACTAAATGTGGGCCAACCTCAAAACATACCTTTTGGGTCTTAGCTTGTAGTTGGATAGTTACCTTGTCGTTGCGTCTTGTTTCCCTGCTATTTCAGCACTGTACTTCAGTAATTATTATGTAATTACAGAAGTATGTATTTTTTTTCAATAGTTTTAGCATGGTTTCTGTGTATGTATTCTAAAGCGAAGATATGTTCCCCTCTTAGCATGTAAATTACAATTACTTCCATAATTGTTTCACAGTATTTTCTGTGTACCTTACTGTTACATTCTTCATAGTTTCACCATAGTTTCAGTGTATCTACGGGGCCTTGACACTGTATTCTAAAGTGATGATCTGTTCCCCTGTTACCATGTAATTTACTATTACTTTCTTAATTGTTTTACCATAGTTTCTGTGTACCTTACTGTTTCCTACTTTACAATTACTTTTATATATATCAAACTTAATTTCATGCAATTTCCCTCCAGACAGGTTAGCACAATGATAAGAAATTAAGCTACTATGTTCATTATTGTTAGTGTATCATGTCTGGGCCTATGTGTGAATGCGCTGGCTACTGTGCTCTGCCTTCAGTTCTGTGTTGTGTTTTGATGTGCATGTAGATTGATTGGACATGTGACACACTGCTGCCGGTTCTGGTCGTTTAATACTGGATGAGATTAAATAACTGCAGTGAATAAATGCAGTGCAAGGCATTGACATGAAATTGGTTCTGGTTGTTTAATACTGGATGAGATTAAATAACTGCAGTGAATAAATGCAGTGCAAGGCATTGACATGAAATTGGTTCTGGTCGTTTAATACTGGATGAGATTAAATAACTGCAGTGAATAAATGCAGTGCAAGGCATTGACATGAAATTGGTTCTGGTCGTTTAATACTGGATGAGATTAAATAACTGCAGTGAATAAATGCAGTGCAAGGCATTGACATGAAATTGGTTCTGGTCGTTTAATACTGGATGAGATTAAATAACTGCAGTGAATAAATGCAGTGCAAGGCATTGACATGAAATTGGTTCTGGTCGTTTAATACTGGATGAGATTAAATAACTGCAGTGAATAAATGCAGTGCAAGGCATTGACATGAAATTGGTTCTGGTCGTTTAATACTGGATGAGATTAAATAACTGCAGTGAATAAATGCAGTGCAAGGCATTGACATGAAATTGGTTCTGGTCGTTTAATACTGGATGAGATTAAATAACTGCAGTGAATAAATGCAGTGCAAGGCATTGACATGAAATTGCAAGCTGCTCTATGCTGCACACACCTCTCCTCAGCAAGCATCAAAGCAAACTCATATAATGCATTCGTTAGATAACAGTAAAAGTATTTCATTAACCTAAGTGCTATTATTCCAAATTAATCAACAGTAATTTTTTCCTCTTACATAGTCCGAATAAAATAATTAGAAAACAATGTTTTATGTGTCACACATTCTACATTCCACCGGCTAATATAAAATGCATAAAACACTAGAAAATAGCCAAAAACACAGGAAATAGAGAGAACAAAACAATAACGTTACAATTCTTGTGGACCAATTTAAGCTAGAGATATCTATTTTTTGGTCACAACCCACCTTATCCACTAATGGCGGGCTTCCACATCTGCAGTGGAAGGTGGCACCGCTACAACAATGATTGTCAGACCATGAGACATCCCAAAAATCGGTCTTCTCACAAAAAGGTCTGTAGCCCCCAAACGGTTTGGTCTACAAACTAATGTGACCACTCTATGTAAAGCTGAGACTCTCATAAACACGATGGTGTTCTCCACTTTCTCTGATGCTGATCTGCCCACTTCTGTCTATAGCTTCCAAACAGTTTGGGCTATACACTAATATGATGCCTCTGTGGAAAGGTGAGACTCTCACGAATACGTACATGTTGGTTGTTGTGCTCTAGGACATTAACAAATTAATGTGTCGTGACGTGACTATCATTTATGTGATGACGGCTATTCATCGATTCATCGTTTAATTATTACGTGATTAAATTAGTCATGTAACAATTAATTAATTAGTAACCTGAGGCACCACTGGAAAAGTTTATTTAATGAGTTACTGTTTTCCGAAAGCATCAGCATATCTCGATATCCTACCCGTCATCCATCAATCATTTCCTCATATCAGTCTCATTCTGAACGTCAATATTCTATAAATCTGCACAAACCCTAGTCTACATGATGACTCAGCTTACACAAATTGGCTTAATTATTTATTTACTGACTAACTAAATAATCACACAGAAATACATAAACACACACAGTATAGGTTGAATTGATTACTAATATAATGCAATGAAAAGTCCCTAATGGACTAACCTGATATGACGGCTTGTTACTCAGTGGAAGGGGAGGGGTAAGATAAAGAGAGCGGGAGAGACAAAGAGAGTGGGCTGGTACATACATGTGGAAACTATGCTCATGAAAAATGAATAATTTGCACATGAACAACTGCTCATTCAAACAGAATTGCCACGCATATATTTACACTTGTATGCCTTTGTCATCTCTCTGAAACCACTCGTCCGTCTATGCAGTAGTTCAATGTAAGTCTCTGGTTGTCCACCAGAGGTCACAATGTCCTTAGTAGTTGTAATAGGCTAGTTTGTCTCTGAGTGTTCGTTACCCTGGATCCTTCAGAGGTACACACACGGTGGTCCTCTGTCGAGTATACTAGGCTATGTTACATGCAGAGCTGCAGGCGGTGCATGTCTTAGTCTAGTCTTCTTCTTTGCAGTTGAAAGTTTCAGAGTTTCTAACCATTTCGTAATGCTGTCAGTCATGCTGGTCTGTAGAGATTTAACCATTTGTTTCAAAGTGTAGCCAACGCTCCATGCTTTCTGGTCTCAATGGTTGATTATTCAGGGTTCAGCTCCCGACCATTTTACACGCCAGTAGTGACCCGGCAATGTACTGGTCTAATGTAAATTTAATTTGGAGTCCTTTATAAGCACTCTGGCAAAAGGGGCATTCCATCCTTTTGGCATAATGTCTTTGCTCACATGGGCGTGGTTACTGACTGGGTAAAACTTTATATGAAATACTATTATCTCATTTAGAACGCTAAAAACACATTTCATCTTCTCACAAATGGTTTCATATCTAATCATATAAGGTTTGCAACATTTAGTTGTAACTCTGACATATACATTGTGAAAGCTCATAAAGTTGCAATGTTTCCGTTACAACTTCTTTAATGATATCACAAAACAATCAATTATCTGAGATGATTATTGTTTGGATCCTCACCAATCTTCCCAAATGTTTGGATTTCAAAACTTATGTTCCAATGTCCAATCTTTTGATGTTAAAGTTTTTAACCTCTTGCTCCTACCTGACACACAGGCGTCCCATCTAGAGCTCTGGAAATGCAAATGCACTACGCTAAACGCTAATAGTATTAGTTAAAACGCAAACGTTCATTAAAATACACATGCAGGGTATTGAATTAAAGCTACACTCGTTGTGAATCCAGGCAACAAGTCAGATTTTTAAAATGCTTTTCGGCGAAAGCATGAGAAGCTATTATCTGATAGCATGTAACACCCCAAAAGACCCGCAGGGGATGTAAACAAAATAATTAGCATAGTCGGCGCTACACAAACCGCACAATAAAATATAAAACATTCATTACCTTTGACCATCTTCTTTGTTGGCACTCCTTGATGTCCCATAATCACTATTGGGTCTTTTTTTCGATTAAATCGGTCCATATATAGCCTAGATATCGATCTATGAAGACTGTGTGATAAACGGAAAAAAATAGCGTTTCATAACGTAACGTCATTTTTTAAAAGTAAAAAAGTCGACGATAAACTTTCACAAAACACTTCGAAATACTTTTGTAATACAACTTTAGGTATTAGTACACGTTAATAAGCGATAAAATTCATCAGGAGGCGATGTAAATTCCATAGGTGGTCGTCTGGAAAAAATGTCCGGAGAAATCTCAAGCTGTAGGTACTGCAACCTCGGCCTCATTTAATACGGTTCACCTTTAACAATTCCTGGAAGTGGCGCATGGAGATTTTTTTCAATTTTCAGTGATCAGATTTTCCTGCGCTTTTCGATGAAACAGACGCTCTGTTATAGTCACAGCCGTGATTTAACCAGTTTTAGAAACGTCAGAGTGTTTTCTATCCACACATACTAATCATACGCATATACTATATTCCTGGCCTGAGTAGCAGGGCGCTGAAATGTTGCGTGATTTTTAACAGAATGTTCGAAAAGAAAAGTGGACATAAATACCCCTAGAAACTTTTCCTATTCATGAAAATCGCAAATTAAATGAAATAAATATATTCAAACACAAGCTTAGCCTTTTGTTAACAACACTGTCATCTCAGATTTTCAAAACATGCGTGACAGCCAACGCTAGACAAGCATTTGTGTAAGTTTATCATGGCATAATGCTATGCAAGCTCTGCTGGCTGCAGGCAACATTTTCATGAAAATAAGAAAAGCAACCAAATTAAATCATTTACCTTTGAAGAACTTCGGATGCTTTCACTCAGGAGACTCCCAGTTAGATAGCAAATGTTCCTTTTTTCCAAAAATATTATTTTTGTAGGCGAAATACCGGAAAATGCTACAAGAATCAAAATTTGCTCCATAATATCGACAGAAACACGTCAAACGTTGTTTAGGATCCATCCTCAAGGTGTTTTTAACATATATATTCGATAATATATCCGTCGAGGCAATTGGTTTCTCATAAGAAGCGATTGGAAAAATGGCTACCTCAGTATTTTACGCAAGATTTTCTGCCATATATGCCATATATGGTCCCGTACGGCCATTCTTCAATGGAAATGCCTAAAAAGACGTCACAATGCTGTAGACACCTTGGGGAATACGTGGAAAACGTAAGCTCATTCGTAGTTCATTCACAGCCATATAAGGAGTCATTGGCATGAGGCGGTTTCAAAAAATGCGGTACTTCCTGGTTGGATTTTTATCTGGGTTTCGCCTGTAACATCAGTTCTGTGGCACTCACAGACAATATCTTTGCAGTTTTGGAAACGTCAGAGTGTTTTCTTTCCAAAGCTGTCAATTGTATGCATAGTTGAGCATCTTTTCGTGACGAAATATCTTGTTTAAAACAGGAATGTTTTTCATCCCAAAAATGTAATAGCGCCCCCTAATGCATAACCTGCAATAGACAACCTCGCATTGCATCAGATGGCGTAAAACTCTTTGGTAGCATGTAATAAATCATTTATAATGGAATAATAAATGTTTATTCATTTATTAATGATTACGCCATTCATTAGATGTTTAATATAGGTCCTTATAAACTATTTACTAATCATTAATCATTCGTTAAGACTTGTTGTGTGGCCTCATCTAAAGTGTGAGCTATTTATACTTTACACATTTTTTGAGTGCCCAGTGTAATTTCAGAGAAAATTACAGAAATGTCATTGGTCGACATTCCAGCAGTACCTGATGCTGCTTAAGGTCTCAAAATAGCCTAGACCATATCAATGGTAAAATAATAAGCACACAATACACAATGTTAAAGGACATATACTTAACATTTTTTTCACAGACTTGGACTTGAGGAATGTGAATGTTTTGCTAATGTGTATGGAGAAAATACAGTCAAATAATGTAAATAGCTTCTTAGCAAAGAATGATTTCTCAAGGAAGAATTTCTCTAGGACTGTCTGGGAGTATGGCTGAGGAGGGGACAACTGAAAATTAGTTGTTATTGGCAGAGATGTTTGAAACTCTCTCTTTTTTTGGTATATTAACTAATTTACCGCCTTGGTGATGTCACGACAGAAAGGCCAAAGCTCTATCCCACCAAAAACAGGCTGAAACTTCAGGCAGTCTTTTCAAACAGCTCTTAGGGTAACGAGTCGGGAAGCAAGTTCAGGGAGTGAACATGAAACACAAACAATGCACCGACAATAACACCTGAGGAAAAAACCAAGGGGAGTGACAGATATAGGGAAGATAATCAAGGAAGTGATGGAGTCAAGGTGAGTGTCATGAGGCACAGGTGCGCGAGACGATGGTGACAGGTGTGCGGGATAAACAGCAGCCTGATGACCTAGAGGGAGTGGGAGGGAGTATGCGTGACACTTAGATGAAAAAGGCATTATCATTTCACAGTATTATTCCAAACTTCTAGTGTAGAAATATATTTTAAACACAGAAAGATCCCGTTTTTGACTGCACTGGGCCTTTAAACTTTGACTGCTCGGCACAAGAGGTGAATTTAGCAAAGGGGAAAATGGGGCTTTAGCTGAGAGCTTCCTTTTGCGATGGTGGAGAATTCGCAAACCGGAACATCAAATTTGTAACACATATAGACCCAGAACTTAAAGGGATACTACAGGATTTGGGGATTTTGGGTCATTTCCTACTTAGCCAGAGTCAAACGAACTCATGGTTACCCTTTTTATGTCTCTGTGTGCAGTTTGAAGGAAGTTGAAGGTAGCAAATTGTTAGCTTAGCGCAATTGCTGGAAGTCTATGGTTTTTACTCGCCAGCTCCTCTCAAAATCAGGGAAATAGCTACTCAAAAGGGAGGGAAATTAACTTCTCAAAAGCTGGGTGGTTTAGATTTTTGTGCTCTAAGTATTCTTTGCAGGCATATATGAAATTGTATTAATATGTCAAAGATAAATACACAAGAGACAGAGGACAAGAGGTCAAGAGGATGAGAGTCAATAGAGTACTAACAATCAATGGAAATCGTGTTTTTTCTGGAGTAGGGAATTATTGAGCAATAGTTCAGAGACATGGGATGAATATGTCTTCTGAAATAGAATACTTGTTATTTGGCCATTGGCTAGTTTTACTGCAAGGAATTCTAATTGGTCAACCACAGACTAGGGCTGGGTTATAAAACTACATGCTGTCCCTTTGTTCTAGGGAGAGAACCACAGGCGAGAACCAGAGGAGAGAATCACTGGAGAACATCACTGAAGACAGGGGAGAATGACCATCTACCTCCACGTATGATTTGTCCTCCTTGAATGAACCTATTTTCCTCCCCCTGATTTGCTTTGGAGTTTGTGTTTATTGAAGAAAAACATAACTTGCGAACAAAATGATCATATTTGGAAAATAGTTTGAAAAACAGAACTACGCATTTCATTCATCCCTAGTGACGGTGGGCGCAGAGATAGGCTGTACCCGAGTGTCAATAAAGCTGACCAGCTGACACAGTGGGACAGCAGCAGTTTTTAATCCCACACTGTGAGCACAACCCATGTGGAATTCCCAAGTCTCTGGCAGCGTTTGGTACTGCCGATCTGAGGTAAAAAAGTAAATAATTTCAGCCTATGCTGCCCCTCAGTCCATTTACTTTTTTGGCCTTAACGGAGAAATAGATCACCCCAGAGAACTACTGCAGCAGCTGCTCCAGCTGCTCTCTCTTTATCTTACATTTTCTCTAGTAGCTATGTTGACTATGTTAATATGGTGACAACAATGTAGGCTGTGTGTATCACCCACCAGGTGCCCTTGGAGAATGTGCTTGACACCTTGATGATTTTCTGACTGTGGCTCACCGTTCTTCACAGTTGGCGTCTTAAACCTCCCGACTTCTGTCTTGGATTACTTTCTTTCCAACTCTCCCTTTCCTCTCCTTGTCTCTTTTGATCTCACCCTTTCCCAAACCCCACAATCCAGGCAATACACTTGACCTCATCTTTACTAGAGGCTATTTTCCTACTGTCTCAATGCAACGGCCGGCTCGGCCATCCCCTCCTGCTCCGTTGCTCCGTGGCTCCATGGCTCCGTGGCTCTGTGGCTGAGTGACTCATTGCGAGCTTACAGAACAGCGCTCTGGGCAGCTGAGCAAAAATGGAGGAAAACTAAACTTCCAGAGGACCTATCATCATTTCACTCAGTCCTCTCTACCTTTTCTTCCTCTGTATCTGCAGCTAAAGACACTTTCTTTCACTCTAAAGTAACCCTAGAAAACTCTTTTCCACCGTCTCCTACCTCGTTAATCCTCCTTCCCTCCCCTTCACTCCTCCCTCTCTGCAAATTACTTTGTCAAACACATTGAAAAGAAGGTTGACAACATGCACTCCTCATTCACTCAGCCTACAGTGTCCATTGGTCCCACTCACTCACACATACCTACCAGACGCCTTGACCTCTTTCTCCCCTCTCTCTTCAGATGAATCCTGCGACTAGTGAGGTCTGGCCGCCCGACATCCTGTCTGCTCGACCCCATCCCCTCCTCCCTTTTCCAGACCATCTCTGGGGATCTTCTCACTCCAACTTCCCTCATCAACTCATTCCTGACCACTGGCTGCATCCCCTCTGATTACAAAATGGCCCAAGTTGCGCCCAACATCAAGAAACCAACACTCAACTCATCTGATGTCAAATGCTGTAGACCTGTATCCCTTTTTTTCTTTCTTTCCAAAACACTTGAGCGTGCTGTCTCTGACCAAATCTTTTGTTATCTCTCTTAGAAGGATCTTCTTGACATTAACAAATCAGGCTTCAAGACGGGTCACTCAACCCAGACTGGACTTCTGTGTGTCAAGGAGGATCTCCTCACTGTCAAAGCTAACAAATGTTTCTTTGTTCTCATCCTCTTAGATCTATCCACTGCCTTCGACATCGTGCACCATCAGATTCTCCTCTCCACCCTCTCAAGGCTGAGTGTCTTAGGCTCTGCACACTCTTGGATTGCATCCTATTTGGCAGGCCGCTCCTACCATTTGATGTGGAGAGAATCTGTGTCTACACCACACACTCTTACTACTGGGGTACCCCAGGGATCGGTTCTAGGCCCTCTCCTATTTGCTTTATACACCAAGTCCCCGGCTCCATCATATCTTCCCATGGTCTCTCCAATCATTGCTATACGGATGACAATCAATTACTTTTCTCCTTCGCCCCCCTTCTGACACCCAGGTGGCGACACACATCTCTGCTTGCCTTGCAGACATCTCAGCTCAAAGACCTCTCAATCACGGTTTGCAATTACACAGTGTCGCCCTCCAAGAATGCAAAGAACCTTGGAGTGACCCTGGACAACACCCTTTCGTTCTGAGCAAAAATCAAAGCATTGACTCGCTCCTGCTCTACAACATACGTAGAGTATAACCCTACCTCGCCCAGGAAGCAGCACAGGTCCTTATCCAGGCACTTGTCTTCTCCCATCTGGACTATGGCAACTTGCTGTTGGTTGGACTCCCCGCTTGTGCCACCAAACCCCTGCAATTTGTCCAGAACACTGCAGTACGCCTGATTTCTAAACGTCCCATGATCTTCCATGTTATCCTGCTCCTCCACACACTCCACTGGCTTCCAGTCTCACATCCATTACAAGACCATGGTGCTTGTCTACTTTCCTGAACAAACACTTGCACTTGACTCACATGATTGTGTAGAGGCACAGATCTGGGGAAGGATACCAAAAATGTCTGCAGCAATGAAGGTCCCCAAGAACACAGTGGCCTCCATCATTCCTAAATGGAAGAAGTTTGGAACCACCAAGACTCTCCTAGTGCTGGCCGCCTGGCCAAACTGAGCAATCGGGAGAGGAGGACCTTGGTCAGGGAGGTGACCAAGAACCCGGTGATCACTCTGACAGAACTTCAGAGTTCCTCTGTGGAGATGGGAAAAACTTTCAGAATGACAACCATCTCTGCAGCACTCCACCAATCAGGCCTTTATGGTAGAGTGGCCTAATGGAAGCAACTCCTCAGTAAAGGGCACATGACAGCCCACTTGGAGTCTTCCGAAAGGCACCTAAATGATTCTCAGACCATGAGAAACAAGATTCTCTGTCCTGATGAAACCAAGATTGTGAACTCTGTGGCCTGAATGCCAAGCGTCAAGTATTGAGGAAACCTGGCACCATCCCTATGGTGAAGCATGGTGATGTTTTTCAGCAGCAGGGGCTGGGAGACTAGTCAGGATCAAGGGAAAGATGAGCAGATCAAAGTCTAGAGAGATCCTTGGTGAAACCCTGCTCCAGAGCGCTCAGGACATCAGACAGGAGTGAAGGTTCACCTTCCAACAGGACAATGACCTTAAGCACACAGCCAAGACGACACAGCAGTGGCTTCGGGACAAGTTTCTTTATGTCCTTGAGTGGCCCGGCCAGAGCCCGGACTTGAACCCGATCGAACATCTCTGGAGAGACCTGAAAATAGCTGTGCTGCGAATCTCCCCGTCCATCTTGACAGAGTTTGAGAGGATCTGCAGAGAAAAATGCAAGTGTGCCAAGCTTGTAGAGTCATACCCAAGAAGACTTGAGGCTGTAATCGCTGCCAAAGGTGACTCAACAAAGTATTGAGAAAAGGGTCTGAATACTTGTGTAAATGTCATATTTCCATTTTTATATTTCCATTGGTTATTGTGTGTAGATTGAAGAGGGGAAAAAAAGTATTTAATACATTTTAGAATACCGCTGTAACGTAACAAAATGTTGAAAAGTCAAGGGGTCTGAATACTTTCCGAATGCTCTGGATAATAGTAAATGTAGATAACAACACTCCGACCAAGGACCTCAAAAAGTTAATAATGTCTATTATGAGAAGATTGAACTGAGAAGCCATACGATGAGATGCTCCCTGTGAAAGTAGAATGGGGGTACATGTGATGATGAGCTTACATTATCTGATTGATTAAATAGTAGCTAGCTATTCTCATGATAGAATGTGAAAGGCCTGTCAATTGTCTTGTGGAAAGACTCAAAATGACTAAGAATGCTGAAAACTATGTACTGTGCTATTTTTATTATTACAACTTGAGTGCTGCCATTATTTTCATCGTGATTCAAGTAGTTTCCAACTAATTATACAATTTCCACGTGCTTGTGAAACAAATAAATTAACTTGAACTTATAGTGTTAGCCATGTAATAGATGATATTATGCCACAAAAACAGAACAGCTATCATGGTCTTCAAGTGTGTTCTCCTTTCTTAATTTCAAATGAATACCAACACTTCTTGTTCCGTTTTCCTTTATTTCTCACACGGATTGAGATAGGACACCTGCCTGCTGTGGACAGTCCTAAAGGAACGGACTCCATGTCTGCTGGAGTATTATCACATTCAGAACCAGAATAAAGGACAAGCCTCAAACGTTGCTGGTAAGTACCCAAAATATGACATCAATGTTCTTGTTTACACTTCAGCACTTGTTTTGTCATGGGATGGTAATGGGTGCTCAGAGGCATCCTTTTTCTGACTATATCCACTACACTAATCACTACACTACATTAATCTGATGAACTGTATCCGGCACAAAGATAATAAAATAAAAAATACTATAAAAATACTACAGTAATATCTGCAATAATTACAATAGTATATACTGTAGTTTTTACTATAGTAGTGTACCACATTAGGGGGAAAATAATATGTGGACACCCCTTCAAATTAGTGGAGACAAACATTGGAACTAGAATGGCCTGTACAGAATAGCTCAGTGACTTTCATCTGTCATAGGATGCTACCTTTCCAACGAGTCAGTTTGTCAAATTTCTGCCCTGCTAGATCTGCCCTGGTAAGTACTGTTACTTACCAGGGCAGCTAAGTGGAAACATCTAGGAGCAACAACGACTCAGCCGCGAAGTCGTAGGCCACACAAGCTCACAGAACGGGACAGCCGAGTGCTAAAGCGAATAGCACATAAAAATCATCTGTCCTCGGTTGCAGCACTCACTGCCGAGTTCCAAACTACCTCTGGAAGCAACGTCAGCACAAGAACTGTTCGTCGGAAGCTTCATGAAATGGGTTTCCATGGCCGAGCAGCCGTACACAAACCTAAGATCACCACGCGCAATGCCAAGTGTCGGCTGGAGTGGTGTAAAGCTTGCATCCATTGGATTGAGCTGTGGAAACGCGTTCTTTGGAGTGACGAATCTCACTTCACCATCTGGCAAGCTGACGGAGGAATCTGGGTTCAGCAGATGCCAGGAGAACGCTACCTACCCCGTTGCTTAGTGGAAACTTGTCAAGTTTGGTGGAGGAAAAATAATGGTCTGTGGCTGTTTTTCATGGTTCAGGCTTGGCCCCTTAGTACTCTTAATGTTTCAGCAAAAAAATTACATTATACTGTAGATGATTCTGTGCTTCCAACTTTGTGGCAACAGTTCGGGGAAGGCCCTTTGCTATTTCAGCTTGACAATGCCACCATGTACTTTAAAAAAGTAAAATATTTAACCTTTATTTAACTAGGCAAGTCAGTTAAGAACAAATTCTTATTTACAATGACGGCCTACTCCGGCCAAACCCTAACCCGGACGACGCTGGGCCAATTGTGAGCAGCTCTATGGGATTCCGAATCAGGGCTGGCTGTGATACAGCCTGAAATCGAACCAGGGTCTGTAGTGACGCCTCTAGCACTGAGATGTAGGAGCCCCGAGTGAAATGGTTTGTCGAGATCGTTGTGTTAGAAGTTGACTGGTCTGCACAGAGCCCTGACCTCGACTCTATCGAACACCTTTGGGATGAATTGGAACGCCGACTGCGAACCAGGCCTAATCGCCCAACATCACTGCCCGACCTCACTAATGCTCCTGTGGCTGAATGGAAGCAAGTCCCCGCAGCAATGTTCCAACATTGAGTGGAAAGCCTTGCCAGAAGAGTAGAGGCTGATATAGCAACAAAGGGCGGACCAACACCATATTAATGCCCAACATTTTGGAATGAGACGTTTGACGAGCAGGTGTCCACATAGTTTTGGTCATATAGTGTACATCCGATAATAAACATTGAGTTCTGTTGACAGCAGTGCAGCTTTATTGCTGAAACTGTTAAGGATTTTAGATTTTGTGGTCGTCTTCTAAGGGCGCAAATAGCAAAATTAGCATGAATTAAATGTAAAAGGCTTTGAAAATAAAATCTTGGGGTATGCTTAACCATTTTGTTATGGCAAGGCTAAATAAGTTCAGGAGTAGAAATGTGCTTAACAAGTCACATAATAAATTGCATGGAGTCATTGTATTTGCAATAGTAGTGTTTAACATGATTTTTAAATCCACATCTCTGTTCCCCACACATCACCTGTGAGGTCCCTCATTTGAGCAATGAATTTAAAGCACAGATGAATTCACGAAGACCAGGGAGGTTTTCCAATTGTTCGCAAAGAAGAGGACCTTTTAGTAGATTGGGAAAATATAAGACATTGAATATCCCTTTGAGCATGGTGCAGTTATTAATTACACTTTGGATGGTGTATCAATACACCCAGTCACTACAAAGATACAGGATCACTTCCTAAATAATTTGTCGGAGAAGAAGGAAAACAGGGATTTCAGGCCAATGGGGAGTTTAATGGCTGTGATAGGAGACAACTGAGGATGGATCAACAATATTGTACTTACTCTACAATACTAACATAAATTACAGAGTAAAAAGATGGAAGTCTGTATATGAATCCTGTTTGCAATATGGCACTAAAGTAATACTGCAACAAATGTTCCAAAGAAATGAACTTTTTGTCCTGATACATAACGTTATGTTTGGGGCAAATCCAACACAACACATTGCTAAGTAACATGCTTAATATTTTCAAGCATGGTGGTGGCTGCATAATGTTATGGCTATGCTTGTCATCGGCAAAGACTAGGGAGTTTTTTAGGATAAAAATAAATGTAATAGAGTTAAGCACAGGCGAAATCCTGGAGTAAAACCTGGTTCAGTCTGCTTTCCACCAGACACTGGGAAACAAATTCACCTTTCAACAGGACTATTAGCTATAACACAAGGCAAAATATACACTGCAGTTGCTTACCAAGACGACATTGAATGTTCCTCAGTTATAGTTGTGACTTAATACGGCTTGAAAATCTATGGCAAGATAAAATGTGTTTAATTTTTTTACAAGTTTTCTTTCACTTTGAGTATTTTGTGTAGATCATTGACAACAAAAAAAGAAAATTAAATCAATTTGGGTGTCGACCCGTTAGGAAGTCCAGGACCCAGTTGCACAGGCGGGGTTCAAACCCAGGTTCCCAAGCTTTGTGATGAGCATGGAGGGCACGATGGTGTTAGTCTGAGCTGAGTCTGAGCTGTAGTCCATAGGTATTCCTCTTGTGTCATGTCATGTCTGAAAGTCGATATCTATCTTACCTTAATACTGTATATTGTTTTATGTCCTCTGGATTTGAAAAGAAAGACGAGGAGTTCAATGGGAAGCCTGTCAGGTAGCCATAATTCCTGCACAGCAACCAACCTAGCTGATGCAATTCTATTTTCCTGATTTATGACCACTTTTTTTCTAGCCTCTGATTTAGTCAAACAAATTTTTACCATCCTACAAGGGTCAAAACTCCAATAAGTTTGTAATGGATTATGATAGAGACATGAGGTTTGGACCATTGATTTTCTTAGAGGATTATCTACACAATTATAACATATTATTTTACCCCTTGTTCATAAGATGCATTTTGGATTGGACACCCTTTATCATTACAACAGGCCCATTAACTTGTACGGGATCGGTGTCCCTTCCACGGGAAGATTGAGCTAACGTAGGCTAATGCGATTAACATGAGGTTGTAAGTAACAAAAAAACAGGATAGGACATAGACATGTCTGATATTGGCAGAAAGCTTAAATTCTTGTTAATCTAACTGCACTGTTCAATTTACAGTAGCTATTACTGTAGCTATTAAATAATATCATAATATTGTTTGAGGAGTGTGCACAGTTTTGAACATGAAAACTTGTTAATGAACAAATTAGGCACATTTGGGCAGTCTTGATACAGCATTTTGAACAGAAATGCAATGGTTCATTGGATCAGTCTAAAACATTGCACATACACTGCTGCCATCTAGTGGCCACAATTTAAATTTCACCTGGGCTGGAATAATACATTATGGCCTTTCTCTTGCATTTCAATGATGACAGTACAAAAAAACAGTTTTTTTTCCTTTGTATGGTCTTTTACCAGATCTAATGTGTTATATTCTTCTACATTTCTTTCACATTTCCACAAACTACAAAGTGTTTCCTTTAAAATGGTACCAAGCAAATGCATATCCTTGCTTCAGGGTCTAAGCTACAGGCAGTTAGTTTTGGGTATGTTATTTTAGGTGAAAAATTGAAAAAAGATCCTTAAGAGGTTTTAAGGTGAAACACCAGGTGAAAGCTATGATCTCTTATTGATGTCACTTTTTACATTTACTTCAATCAGTGTAGATGAAGGGGAGGAGACAACAATTGAAACAATTGAGACATGGATTGTGTGTGTTTCATTCAGAGAAAGACAAAATATTTAAGTGCCTTTGAACAGGGTAGTTTGGCACATACTATGGCAGTAGAACTGGTCCACCACCCAAAGGACATCCAGCCAACTTGACACAACTGTGGGAAGCATTGGAGTCAACATGGGCCAGCATCCATGTGGAATGCCTTCGACACCTTGCCCCAATGAATTGAGGCTGTTCTGAGGGCAAAGGGGATAAGCCTGGGTTCTGAGGGTATAAGCCTGGGATGTCATCCAATCAAAGTTGGCCTTAGTGGGAGTGACCATAGAATTCCATGGCAGTGACCTTACTGAGTAAAGTATTTGTCATCATTCCCCCTTGTCGTCACTAGTTAACACAGACACAAAGTCATAACTAAACCTAGCCCATTTCCACAATTTCTCTTCTTAAAATTAGATTTTAAACCTAATTCTAACTAATGAAGGCCAGACCTTCCACACATTTGGCAGGAACTCTCTGGGAACAAGATTAGGTGTAGCGTGACTAACATGACTTTAGAGTTTGTGCAATCCTTCAGCACACCATGTCACCCTTTATAAAGCACATGTTTATATCATATATGACATAGTGGGTTATGTCACATTTGCAATTGGTGTTTATGTTACACGGTTATATATAAGGACCTGTATTAAACATCTTATGAATAATCTCATGAATCATTTTTAAATACTTTACAAGTTGTTTATAAATGTGTGATTAACTAGGTTACTAACATTTACAAATGTGGGAGTAATGATTAAGAAATTTCGAATAAAGTATTTGGAAATTCACAGCACTTGAATGAAAGGATTATAAATCTTTATTTTGATTGGATTAATTTTCCTAAATCCATTTTTTTTCATGTCTGCCTTTTGTGATTGAAAATCAATCAAATTTGTGATGGATTGGTTTTTGGCTAAAATGAGTACAGGTGCTTTAAGGCCAGGCGCCACCCACTTATAGGATAATGTTTTCCCTTAATCATATCACAGTCAACTTTTACCAGGTGAATGCAGACACAAATATCAGACTATTTTGTATACATATTCTTCAGAAATATTTTATAAAAAATATCCAAATTATGTTTATATCTAATTAAATATGCACATATTTGCATGTCGTGCAAATCCATTTTTTCTGGATGCTGGATGAAGTTAGACTAAATATCATTGTTTCATTTTTATTAAGACACTCCAGCATGGGTCTTGACCAGAGCCAATTAGGATAAATACGTTTGTTCATTTTTAAAATACTTAAGACATAACATTTTTTTAAATCATTTTTCTAAAGAAAAATTGACAACATATCAACAATTCCGGAGAATAAGTCTGGAGAATATATCTAATGATAACCACACACATTTTGGTGAATGCAGATGCTTCTGAAGCTGAGAAAAATTACTTGGCGTGTGGGAGTCTCACTTCGGGAAATGGCAGTCAAAGACCAGTAAACTGAATTCACGCTCAGAGCTTATTTGTGACCAACCGCCTGGATTCTGTCTTATGTAGCAAATTATTATTATTATTATTTTTTATTTTTTTACATTGGATGAAAGTAGAGACTCAGAGTTAGATATTGGTATATCATACACTACAGACGAGGAACAATGGGAAAGTAATTCTGCCTTGAAAGTTGATAAACTTGTAACCCCACTTTTGAGAAAATGGCCCTTGAATATTTGATACACCTACTGGAGAGCTCTTCTTTGTACACAACCATTCAGCATCGTTCACACCCTCTTAAGCCTTAGTCCCACTCATCTCTTTAAGGATTCAAATGTGAGACCATGTTGTAAACACATGCTATATCAAATAAAATCTACGTTTATTTGTCACATGCGCAGGATACAGAAGGTGTAAATGTTACAGTGATAGTACTTGCATAGTAGCAAATTCAAAAACAGAAAGTGTCCAGATTTTTTTTTTTTAATCAATTATAAATATTTTACCATTATTAGATGACGCTCACCCACGTCTAGCTAAGTGGATGGGTAACAATTGTCTAGACATTCACACATGTTCATGAAATAGAATCAATGGCCGTAATCAACCCCCAGACACACCTGCTAATTTGATGGGTCACTAATTAATCCGTCCGAAGTGGAGAATTTTGTTTAGACATGTAGCTAGCTAGGTAGCTAGTTAGCTAAACAATCAACCAGCATAACCCCAACTCATACTACCACCAATAAAAATACTGTCATAGCTGTAGTATGAATCTGCAGGTAGCTAAAGCTAACACACTAGGTCAATGTTAAATAACTAATATTATAACTAGCAATGTAAATAGATTTTTTATTCAAATAATTTTGCTACACAAATCATATATGAAACGTTAGCTAGCGAGCCAGCAAGTTAACGTTTGCTAGCTAACTAACAGTATGCTTTAACTTGCAATAACAATGACTTTCTGACTAAATTTGAAACTTATATCTGAAAATGTAGCTAGACTCTTACCCGTATACATGGATGAACGCTTCATGGCCGACTCAAACTATTTAACTGTTTAACTGTTTTGTTTGTAGCTACGTCTTGTTTGGCCAGCTTTGTATCAAGTCACTCCGGTTCACACCGACCGGGGCGTGTGCAGAAAGTAGCCCATCACTTTTTCCTACTGATCTGTCGATAGCGCCTGTTAATTCAGAGCATCAATTCTGTTGAGAAAAGTAGCAAAGCTTTTGTCGTTCTCGATGGCTAAAGCTGTATCTTTCAAAAACGGCGTGGTAGAAAGGATTGTCAACACATATCGAACAGCTCACGTTATAGACAGAAGTGAACTACATGGCAGACCAATTCAAACTCATCTCCCGGCATGTCCAGCCCATACATTATCTCAGACAATTCTGTCTTCTTCCATGGCTAAACATACTAGGCTCATAATTAAAACGTATTCGTATTTATGGATGGAATACAAGTTCACATGTTCCAGATGGCATTTCTGCCCCCCCAAAAAACACATTTTGATTAAAAAAATACAGATTTCCGTTCAAATGCTGCTCCTGTTAAGTAGTGACGTGCGACATACGCCTAGTTTCCTAAAACGAGTCACATTTACACCCAATCACCATCTCTTCAAAGTAAGTTACTAAATATAGTCCACTTTGTAACACTTTCTATAAAATGTGCTTTTCAATTATGTTTAAATTAATGTATTGAGATTTGAAATTATTGATGTACGTCCATTTTAAAGTGGTTGACATTCATTCAAATGTTGATGAAGGTAGTATGATAAACTAAAGAAAATACACATTTTCGTCAGTTTTTTTTTCAAAATTGATCGGTAGATGCAAAAATGTCATTTCATCCTGTGGAGTCTGGCCTTAAATTAGCAAACTTTCTGTCAGTCTCCTGTCTAAACAAATCTGAAGAGCAGCAGGCAAATTTGTTATGCCTAGAAGATATTGGGGCTAGGTATGAATATTCATGAGTTGTAGTTTAGAGCGTGCAGTGTGATTGGCTCAACCATATGTAGACATGTGTAAGACCTGTTGCAACAGCTCATGGGTCCCATTATGTCTGTTGAAAACCAAGCACTGCATTCCACAGTAAGAACCTCAAGCAGGGTGATGGTAGTATGATGGTTTGAGAATACTTAAATGCCCCATGACCTGGAAAAATGGCCTTAATAGAAGGAACCATGAATTCTGCTCTGTACCAGATAATTCTACAGGAGAAGTTCAGGCCATCCATCTGTGAGCTGAAGCTGAAGCGCAGCAGGGTCAAATGTAGAATTTTAGGACCCCTTTAGGTATCACTTTTAAAAATATATATAGATAGATTTTCGCCTTTACTACTCAAGCCCATAGAAAACGCATTGAATAGCACATTTATAAATGACGAAACTGACATTTACTTCAATTACCTCGACTAACCGGTGCCCCCGCACGTTGACTCGTACCACCTGTATATAGTCTCGCTATTGTTATTTCACTGCTGCTCTTTAACTTGTTACTTTTACTTGTTACTTTTATTTCTTATTCGTATTCGTATTTTTTAAACTGCATTGTTGCTTAGGGGCTTTTAAGTAAACATTTCACTGTTGTATTCGGCACATGTGACTAATACAATTTTATGTGATTTGAAAATAAATAATAAGAAACAAGGTTTTGAAGTGGAGCTATAAAAAAACTCAGGAAATACTTTGTTGTTTTATTTGCACATATTTAACCTCTTTTTTTGGGATAGGCACTAAACTACCTTCATACTTTCATTTGTTTTTTAAACCAGTGCCGGTTACCTGCGGTGAAAGTGGTGTTTGTCAGACCATGAGACATCCCGAAAATTAGTCTTCTCATTTAAACGTCTGTAGCATCCGATCAACCTACAAACTATTATGACCACTCTATGGACAGGGGAGACACTCATGAACATCATGGCATCTGTTTTGCTCTACGACCCCCACAAGTGGCAAGGCACTGTAAAGTGACCGATTTTGATGGGATTAATATTATTATTATTATTTTTATGCACCGGTGCGTCAATCGACTCTAGGGGCTTAAACACTAACCTGCGGAGCTTCAAGCTAGTCCCCGGATGCCATAATACTTCAGAACCACTCTGTTTAACGAGGTAGTTACAGCATGGTATTACATGCTGTAACTCTCCATAACAGTCATATATTCACGTCAAGAGCAACATAAAGTTATTTTCTCATTTGTCTGAGAAGTCAGAGTAATTTGTGTGAATGTTCTTTTATACCTCCCTGGTGATACATACATTATGAGCAGCACTTTATGGCTCTCCAAAACGATATGTTTTCCCTCAAAACGAGTTGTTTTTCCAGTTTTTTCTTATTATTTTTTTTGGTCAGTCTATCACAGATCCCTGATTCATTGTTAGATAAATGTATTTTAGAAGGTTCTAATGTCGAAATATTTTCACTAATAATTTAAAAATGTTCTTCTTTTTCAATTACTCTCTCAGACTCCACATCTGTGAAAATCACAGAGGTTTCGGAAATGGGGTGATTTCACGTTTTCTCAAGACTCATTACTCAACAATAATGTTTTATTTGATGTAATGTGTGTAGTTCTGTCATCAATTAAGTAAATCTTTTATTTTTTCAAGCAAATGTACAACCTGAGTGGTTCCAGGGCCATTAACAAAAGTCTCCTCTTTGAGCCAACGAGACTAAATACGTCACTGAAACAGTACTTTTAGTTTAGAGACACAATTTTGTCTCCATTCTTTTAGCGAGGATATTTTGCACCAAATGTCAAAGTGCAATTGGTTTATGGATGAAAAATAAGCAAACACAAATTTCAATTATACTGTTGTTAACTTCACTCAGTTATGGCTGACAGCATTGAGGATGTATTACTGTAAGTTATTACCAGAGAAGTTTCAAAAGGTTCAGTCAATTTAGAAACTATGTGCATGTGTCTGTTTTACAGGACCAGAGGTCATTCGTTGAGGAAAAAAATAATATGAGATCTGATGAGTTTGGAATCTGTTATCTTTCAACACGTGTGCATGCGTGTTTGTGTGCCTGCCTGAGTGTGCATGAACGGGCACATCTGTATCTGTTTGAGTGTGTGTGCATGCACATGCACAAGTGTGTGTGTGTGTAAGTTATTCCACTTTAGCGACGGGAGTGGGAAAACAATTGTTCCTGACTGATTTTCCCCTAACCCCTTAATTTACCCCATGTGTACGTCTGAAAATCTAGGGCCTGGCTGAGCGGCACGGTGCAGGGCCCACTCTCCTGCTCTCAGCTTGATTAAAGCACCAGCCACTCACCTGTTCCTCATTAGCCTGGCCAGGACCCCACTAAATAAGTTAGCACCCGTATGTTACAATTCCCCATGCTTTCTACATGTATGTACTATTTTGTTTGCATTAAGTTGACAGGTTTCTAAATTATGGGACGGGATTTAGTGATGCTCTGTGTGCTCTGGGGGGGAGGAGGAGTCAGCAGGGGAAAGAACCAGTGGTGGAGAAAGAGAGGACACATCCTGTGTTTTCGTGGCCGTGGAGATAAATGAGGGGCTGGGTTAGGAAACAATGGTTTTGCAATAATCAGCAGTGTAAAAAAGCATACAGATACAGGCAGGGAGCCTAGTGTAGTTTTTTTTTTTGTGGCTAGATCAGCTTTAATATTGCAGATAGATTGTGGCTTCTATCATTGTAATTGTCTACATCATTTCCATATATTTTTTTTATTTTTTTTATTTTTTATATATTTTCCTTCTTTATTATTTTCACCTAACCCTATCATCCCTAGTGAACCCTAGTCTAGTTAGAATAATACTACATCTCACTACGTTCACAAGCAGTACGACAAAATCCAACCAAACAAACAAATGCAATATACTGTATTTGAGAGTTGTGATGGATATCGTGTGTATGGCGCTATCAAAACAAAAGGATGTATGCAATATATGCTAGACACTTGTTGAACAATTTAAATAAATAAATTAATAAATAGAAATGCACCAACAATGTTGGTCATTACTGAAACAGCTTAAGGGCATTGTGCATGATCAGATTATCCCGTTAATGTCATTTTTGTCTCTCCCCTACAAGCGAGTGACTCTTCTGACCTCTGCCTGGTCGGCGTGGATGCATATTAACACTCTGGGCTCTGAACAACATTTAAACAATTTGGCAAATTATCTGTGGGGCCACTTTTATAGGGCTTGCTCATTACCTGCAGGGTGAAGAAAGCCAATGTATACAAGAGAAATAAAAAGAGCGAGAAAAAGAGCAACCCCATTTCCATACATTATTGCAGCCTTGCCTTTCCCAGCAATCTACAGAGGAAACACCTGTTAGCCGTTCTCCCTGGCACCCCTCTCTCCTCCTTCGCTCCTCTCTTTCATCCCTCCCTCTATCACTCCAACTTCCCTCCCAATAGTCATAGAACCACTCCACTAACAGGTGTTCCCCTTCAAAGAGCTATTTCTCCACATAGCGAGGGCAGCACCTAGAAATAGAGATAGGGGGCCATTGTAGACCTGTGGGGCGCGGGAGAGGTCTGGGAGGCAATAAAGTGAACCACTGCAGGGGCCCCTGGAGATAGAGGGCCGAACTGAACGAGCACTGTCCACCAGGTGTTTACTGCAATACCATCATAACGTATTGACCACACCTGGAGGTACAGTTGTTCCCCGGGCCCCTCAACTCCAAAACAAATTGTCAGAGGAGCAAAGAGTTTAAAAAAAAGATACGTCTGTTCTGTCGGCAGAGGGGTTAAAGTTAATTTGATCGGGCATGTGTACTCTGGGCGAGTAGAACATCTGCATTCGGTGGCATGGCCCCATTTGTTGCAATTTTGTGTCTCATTTCCATTTGCAAGAGAGATAACTGCTCACATATGGAAGCAATAGATAGAAGAGGTCAATGCAATTTCTTTCACCAGAGGGACGGAGAGAGGGAGAATGGGAAAAAAATCCTCATGCAGTAATCTCAGCTGGCATAAGAAGAAACAAAGATGTGGTTGGTGGGATTTGGGGAAGGCATTCCTTCACTCCAGTGATTCCGTGATTCCTGCTCTACCAGCCTAAAGAAGAATCAAGCCCAACCATCTCCATACCCACTCCAATCATTCCTATTATCAACTGATTGGCTCTGGTGACATGATGTTGCAGAGCTATGCCCTCATATATGTTCTATCTTAACCATGGTAATCATCTACCGCAGCATTTGCTCTTGCAGGAAAGGCCGTAGTTCCCATTCTAATTAGGCAGCAAACTGAACCTGATGGAGAGACTCTGAGCACGCTGCGAAACCATCAAGTGACAAATGACCTGCTGTCAATTAAAGTGATTTAGAAACCTTGTTAGACGTGTTTTTGGAAGAGAAAATTCGTATTTCGAAAAACCTAATAACAATTTATTGAACACTTCAAATAACCATGTTCACGCCTCCTCTTATCTCCTCCAACCAGTCCCAAAAACGTTCATATGCCATCAAAACTGTCCTAATGACAGAAATGTGGTAAAACGTAGGTCTAATTTCTTGCAGCAACATCCGTTTTGTTAGTTAATTTTTTTGTGTGAAGTCGTGGCATTTTCAGCCAAGTTGTTTCACTACCACACAGCTTGCCATCAAAAGCCTTATTGCTTTATCAAATATGTATATCAATTACGGTAAAGAAGGAAACAACCTGTATGTTTTTAGAAAGTGCATGCATGCAGGAGGAATACAATTTGAAATACGATGCAATGTCATGTCATCTCTCACCTGGCATCTGAAGACTCGTTGGCTTTGATTTCTGTCTGCAATATCATTGTTGCACTAATGAAACTTTAACCATGTGGTCGCTCTTCATTCTCAGGCACAATTATGTTACAAATTAGCAGACGACTTCAAAGCCTACATGAGCAACAGTCACAACAAAGGGCAATAGGAGCTTCATATGCAGACGGCAAGATGATTTCAATCTCCTCTTTCATTTGAGACTAAAGAGCATCCAGCAATCACTCACTCCTTCCTCGCTCTTCTTGAAATCCTCTAATAAGGCAACTTAAACCCCCAGCTTCCAACGGGTATCAAAGTCACCAGAGAGCAATTAGGATTTAGCCGGAATAGTTAGCAAAAGACCAGAGGAATCTCGTTTCCCGCCATAATGTCAGGACTTTGGAGACTAATCTAATTGAGTGTCTTTTTTGTGTGTGATTATTTATGATTATAAAGCGTTAGTGGAGAAGTCTGGAGGAGATACAGTATCTGGAAATGGGGAAAAGTTTGATGTGGATCAGTGTCATAGTGATCCCACTGATTAATTATGTCCGGAATGCCTAATGGGCTGCCTTTCATTCAGTTTTAAGGAAAAAGCCCCAAACTTTTTAACATTTCTTTGATGGATAAATTGACTTTAGATACATGGAGTTGGAGTGATTCATATTTTCTGGATTTGAAAGATGGTGTGTTGCTTCACATGCTGTACACTGGGGCTTGTGAGAAAGCCAAAATCATTTTCAGAGTAAAACATTAAAGTTCAAAACGTGATCCAACCCATGATGTACAATACATTTTTATTTATTTTACCTTTATTTAACTAGGCAAGTCAGTTAAGAACAAATTCTTATTTTCAATAACGGCCTAGGAACAGTGGTTCAGGGGCAGAACGTAGGAGTCTGTTTTATCAACCCCAAAATACAAATCTATGGTACATTCCTCCATATTCGACTTATTAAATATACTCACCCTTACCACAAGTGGGACACTAGAGAATTAGTAGAATTTAAGGGGCTATTTCCAAAACAAAAACAAAAACATCTATGAAACCATGTATGAGAGTAACATTATGAAGCTTTAGAAGGAATACATTTGGTAACACTGTGCACTATGTTTCCCCTATTACAATGTAACTACACAGTAACAAATGTTCTAACAAGATGGTAGCTACGTTGGTATCGCTATATAATTACATGGTGATAGGGTTTGGTCCTAGAGTTGTGACACGTGGAAAGAACATAAAGGGGAGTAATCATTGTAAAAAAAAATGCAATAATTGATCGACAAGAAAATTATCATTATCAATACTAAGTCCTAAAATTGCATTCAATCGATCTCACCTTAATCATTCCACTGGGTTTTTGTTATTAGCGATATAGCTCAGACATGGTCTCTTCTCATCCCTCTGTCTGTGACAACAGAGCTCAACAGACCCTCTTTCCTCAGAAGTGCCCCATAAGCCCTCATTTCCTGTGGTGGGGCTATGGAATTGGCTGAGGGGCACACTGGGTCCTGTGGGGGGGGCTTCTGCCGAGGCTGAGAGACATGGCTCGTGTTCGTTAGGGCACACTGTAGCTCAACGTTTTGCAATGGAAAAATAACCATTTATGTTTCTTAATGGATAGGTTCAGAAAGTGCCTCACTGTTTTCCCAGTTTCTGACTGTTTTTTTTTCTTTCAGTTTCATGTCTACTGAACATGGCCCTGGATTGGACACCACACCATCTCTACCAATCTGGAGCCATACTGGCTGTGGGCTGTAATATAATCAAACTTACAGTGGTGAAAAATAATATTGATCATGTGCTGCCTGCTAAAACATACCCTTTAATATTTCTGAAGAAAAAAAATTTATGAATTGAATTTTGTTTTTACCCAATTAACATAGTGGTTCAATTGCAACGAACAGACAAACTTAACTTGCTGCTGCAGGTTACCGCTGGATTTCTTAATAAAACGCTGCTGACGGGAGACTATACGCACCTGCGGGCTAAACTAAGCTTGATTGCATTGAAACACCCACAAGGATAAACCATCAGATCAGTTGATCTCTTGTTGTTACCGGTTCAAGTGATTATGATACCAGATAGCTGGTCTAGATTCTTTACTCCCGTCCCCAATGAAATAGCATCGAAAACCGTAAAGCTGGTGAAAGTTAAAATACTTATTTCAGTATAAGAATATATACTGAATAAAAATATAAATGCAACACGCAACAATTTGAAAGATTTTACTGAAATCAGTCAATTTAAATACATTAATTTGGCCCTTATCTATGGATTTCACATGATTGGGAATACAGATTAGTCACAGATACACAGATTAGTCACAGATACCTTATCTGTTAGTCACAGATACCTTAAAATAATGGTAGGGGCATGGATCAGAAAACAAGTCAATATCTTGTGTGACCACCATTTGCCTCATGCAGCACGTAGAGTTGATCAGGCTGTTGATTGTGGCCTGTTTTCCCAATCCTCTTCAATTGCTTTGCGAAGTTGCTGGATATTGGCGGGAATTGGAACACGCTGCCGTACACGTCGGTCCAGAGAATCCCAAACATGCTCAATGGGTGACATGTCTGGTGAATATGCAGGCCATGGAAGAACTGGGATATTTTCAGCTTCCAGGAATTGTGTACAGATCCTTGCGACATGGGGCTGTGCATTCTCATGCTGAAACATGATGTGATGGCGGTGGATGAATAGCAAGACAATGGGCCTAAGGATCTTATTAGGGTATCTGGCATCAATTAAAATGCAATTGTATTTATTGTCCGTAGCTTATGCCTGCCCATAATATAACCTCACTGCCACCATGGAGAACTCTGTTCAACATTCATTCAACATTAACATCAGCAATCCACTCGCCCACCCAACGACATACACGCTGTCTGCCATCAGCCCGCTACAGTTGAAACCAGGATTCATCCATGAAGAGCACACTTCTCCAACAGGCCGATGGCCATCAAACTTGAGCATTTGTCAACTGAAGTCAGATCAAGACTCTGGTGAGGACGATGAGCACGCAGATGAGCTTCCCTGAGACAGTTTCTGACAGTTCTTCGGTTGTGCAAACCCAGTTTCATCAGCTGTACAGGTGGCTGTCCTCATGCAGTCCCATAAGTGAAGAAGCCAGATGTATGTGGAGGTCCTGGTCTGGCGTGGTTACACGTGGCCGGTTGGACCTAGGGCCAAATACTCTAAAAGGATGTTGGAGGTGGCTTATGGTAGAGAAATGAACAATACATCATCTAGCAACAGCTCTGGTCGACATTCTTGCAGTCAATTGCAAGCTCCCTCAAAACTTGAGACATCTGTGGCATTGTGTTGTGTGACAAAACTGCACATTTTAGAGTGGCCTTTTATTGTCACAAGGTGCACCTGTATAATGATAATGCTGTTTAATCAGCTTCTTGAAATGCCACATCTGTCAGGTGGATACATTATCTTGGCAACTGAGATGTAACTAAATATGTGCACAA
Organism: Oncorhynchus tshawytscha; assembly: GCF_018296145.1. Taxonomy (NCBI): domain Eukaryota; kingdom Metazoa; phylum Chordata; class Actinopteri; order Salmoniformes; family Salmonidae; genus Oncorhynchus; species Oncorhynchus tshawytscha. Next base: position 4,120,663 of record NC_056454.1, on the reverse strand, counting down.
AATTTGTGAGGAATAAGCTTTTTGTGTGTATGGAACATTTCTGGGATCATCTATTTCAGCTCATGAACCAACACTTTACATGTTGCGTTTATATTTTTTGTTCAGTGTAGAAGTAGTAGGCCCATTTTTTCTTCAAAAGTTTATGTGAAAATAATATAATATATGCCATTCGAAATAAATCATGATGTACTTGAATTAGTTACATATTTCAAATATAGACTGTCCAGGGATTTCTTACCCCTGATCTTGATAAGGAAGGACCATACCAGACAACTTTCTTTTAAAATCAGTAGTAGATGATGGATTATACAAATTGTAAACAAATAAAATAACAAGAATAGGCCATCAACATTTGTTTTCTACACGTACAACGTCATGTAAATTGCAACAGTAGATTTGTCGTGGTAAACTAGAAAATACATTATTTCAGTTGTACGGAACGATGGTCAAATAGATAAATCACTCTAATTCTGCTCATGAAGTAGGACTAAGTTGTTCAGATGATAAGACCAACCAGAGGGAGAAATAGTCTTGAAAATTGTTGGCTGCGATCAACAACAAAAAAGATAACGTCGACATCCGTGTTAGGTGGGCGGTACATCGCTGGCCAATGTTGGTTGAAATTGATAATCAGCAGTGATTTTAGTGCGTATTGATGGTTTAATGAGTGATCAGCTGGTGATAAGCTGGTGGCTTCCAATGGTTGCTATTGGCCCAATTTATTTTGCTTTCTCGTTCGTTATTTTTCCGCATTGCAGATTTTCTTCAACGCAGGTTTGATTAAACCCCAGACCACGACTGAGGGCCAACTGTGTGGCTTAAACTGTGTGGACAGAGAGAGCTCATTAAGAGGACCTGTGTTTGTTTAACAGATACCGAGGGCTCTTTTTACTCCAATAACAACCAATCATTAATGAGGGTTTGTGTGTGTAGAGGAATTAGGGCGGCTGTAGTCATGAATCATGAGACACATCAGTCTTGTGTTATTGATTTGATCTCAAACACACCACTGACAGGGGTAAAACTGAGAGGAATCTGAGAGGCACGGAGAACAATATGCTCTCTTATATGCCTGCTTATATGTCCTCTCATACGCCCTGATTCAGTCATATAAAAATGGAAATCAGTCTATAGACTTCATTGTGTTTTCATCATTTTATAACAAATGTGGTGGGGAGATTAGATTTATTCTTCAGTACTTTCAGTTTATTCAGACACTGATAGTATGAAATGAGTTTGGAAACAGAGAGAGAGGGAAATGCAGAGAAGCTGTGGGGCCGGTATTCGTACCCACGCTAGGGTGGTGTATATGTGCTGGAGGCTGTGTTACCCACTGGACCAGTGTCAGGTATATCAAAGTGAGTTGGCTTCATGTGTATTTTAGAATTATGTGTACTTTTAGGCAGGATAAAATAAGACTGGAACCTAACCTATGCAGTGGCGATTTTAGCATGTAAATCTTGGTGGGGCAACAAAGAAAATAATTGGGGATGCATGCCAGCAAAGCCCCTACACAACACAACACAACACGAAACAATACATTAATTGCATTATAACTGTGCCAAACAGTGCCAACAAACTGTTAGGGCCTACATAAAGCTGTCCCAACAGCAAGAGTCACACCACCTTACCACTGCTACACCTGGCTATCAGTGGAGCCATGTCTGGCAGTGAAACTGTCACGACTTCCTCCGAAGGTGGCTCCTCTCCCTGTTCGGGCGGCACTTGGCAGTCGTCGTCACCGGTCTACTAGCTGCCACCAATTCCCTTTCCCTTTTCTGTTGGTTTTGTCTTTATTGTTTTCAGCTGGACCTTGTTTGTGGTTAACCATTTTGGGATATGGGGCAGCATTTTCACTTTTGGATGAATAGCGTGCCCAGAGTGAACTACCTCCTACTCTGTCCCAGATGCTAATATATGCATATTATTATTAGCATTGGATAGAAAACACTCTGAAGTTTCTAAAACTGTTTGAATGATGTATGTGAGTACAGAACTCATATGGCAAGCAAAAACCTGAGAAAAATCCACCAGGAAGGGGGGTATCTGAGTTTTGTAGTTTTTCAAAGCTTGGAGGGGCTCATGAGACCTCTTTGAATCAGTGGTCTGGCAGAGTGTTTCAGGCTTGTGACGCGCGCTCCCGACAGAGTTCCCTCTCGTTCCAATGCTTTTCTTCTGACATAGGAATTCTCCGGTTGGAAGCGTATTGATGTTTTAAGTTTAAAACTTCCTAAAGATTGATTCCATACATCGTTTGACTTGTTTCCATAACCTGTAATGGAACTTTTCAAGTTTTTGTCTCGACGAAGTGCTCATGCCTCATGAAGATGGATTACTGGGCTGAACACGCTAACAACAAGTGGCTATTTGGACATAAATGATGGACTTTATGGAACAAATCAGTCATTTATTGTCAAACTGGGATTCATGGGAGTGCCTTCCGATGAAGATCATCAAAGGTAAGTGAATATTTATGTTTATATGTTTATTATGTTATATAACTTCTTTTGACTCCAAAATGGCAGATATTTCTCTGGCTGGATTGGGCTCTGAGCTCCGTTCTCAGATTATGCTTTGTCCGTAAAGTTTTTTAAAAATCTGACACAGCGGTTGCATTAAGGAAAAGTCTATCTTTAATTCTGTGAATAACAGTTGTATCTTTTATCAATGTTTATTATGAGTATTTCTACAAAATCGCTGATTGTTTTGGAATCAAAACATTACTGCATGTAACGCGCCAATGTAAACTGAGATTTTTGGATATAAATATGCACATTATCGAACAAAACATACATGTATTGTTTAACATGATGTCCTACGAGTGTCATCTGATGAAGATCATCAAAGGTTAGTGATTAATTTAATCTATATTTCTGCTTTTGTGACTCCTATCTTTGGCTGGAAAAAATGGCTGTGTTTTTTTTTACTTGGCTATGACCTAACATAATCATATGTTGTGCTTTCGCTGTAAAGCATTTTTGAAATCGGACACGATGGGTAGATTAACAAGATGTTTATCTTTCATTTGCTGCATTGGACTTGTTAATATTACAAAAAAATATTTTTGAATTTCGCGGGCTGCCTTTTCAGCGGAATGTTGTCGAGGGGTTCCGCTAGCAGTACGCCTAAGCTAGAAAGGTTCATTCGGGGCTATTTAAGCCTTCAAAGCCCGCCTGCTTTTTTGCGGGCTTATTTTCTTTACTGTCAGTGGAGGTTTGTGTTTGTTCCTTAACGGATTAATTTAGTGTCCTGTTTTGGGGGTTATTGTGCCTATTGTTTGTGGCTTGACCATTTTTGTAATAAATACGTCTGTTTTAGAACCTTTGCTCTCTGCGCCTGACTCCACACCCACCACTCCTAGCTACTGTGACAGAAACAGTTAATTCAGCCTCATGTACTGCCTTTTCAAAAAACAGCTAATATGGCTGACTTGCTTAAACAAATTTGGTTTCTACTGACAATTGAGATGGACAAACTATGGCATAAGGGGACGACAAGCGCATAGGAGGCAATCCGTAATTTTTATTGTGACATTAATTTGCGAGGTACGACGGACGTAGTCAATACAACTATTTGTTTAGTACTTTTGAAATGTACAGTGACAGAATTCAGAACATGGACAACATGTTGTACAGTGTACTCCCTGTACAACAAGGCAGAACCGAAGGATGAATAAAGGTGGCATATAAACAGACAATGAAAGCTCTTCAGACAATGAATATTCAATGATTGCATTTCTCTAAAACAGGTTATAGGCTACATGTTAACCACCAAGTCAGAACAGTAGGCGAAATGAAGAGGTGAAAATAGACCAAATTATTAGGGTGAGGCACATTGAACTCCGTTTGGGTCTTTGCCTGTCAAAGAAGATACACGTCATATAACACTATTTGACAAGTTAAATAAGATTTTAATTTGACACGTCAAATAACACCATTTTATTATATAATGTTGTGTGTGCTGAATTTGAATGTGCAAGCACACACCAGGCCACGAACGATGTGTTTACAATACCGCGTTGGGGAAAATAGACCAAATTATTAGGGTGAGGCACATGGGCTACTAACAGCTTACTACACATCATACACTTAGTAGTAATTCCTTAGCTACAGTATACATATCTCCTTGCCATATTACATCATTTAAGCAGCAGCATAAAATACATTTTTGCACTCACCTTGTTAATGTGGCGCAGTTTCCTTTGCGTGAAATTTTTTTCATCAAACTTTGTCATCAAAGTCTGCCGTTCTCTGGATTTATGTTGGGAACTCGGGGAAAAAACACAGCCACTCCACTGAATAGCAGGTTAACATTAGTGGTTGCTTTGCAATGCTTGCAGTTAGCCACTGATTCCTTCCAAACGACTCACGGTTGAATTTGCGATTTCCAACATGTTCTTTATGTCCAATGGTCGATGAGCACCGATACATTTTATCTCTAATTTCTCTTTATCATTTCTCTTCATATGACAAGGATTAAAAAGGATTTGCCAGTAGATTGTAGACTTGATTCATGATGATGACTGCTAGCTAAGATTTTGAAAGTATGATGTTGACATGATCAGTCCAATCAAAGCTACTGTGCATATAAAGTGATTTGACGTCATTTTATCTGTGGCCAATGACCTTGAGCCTTCTTGGAAAAGTACTTGCAATATAACTCTATGGAAGGACCAAAAGGGCTGAAAATTTGGATGTCTAACCTTACTAAGGACTTAAACTTGGCGATGACGTAGTGTCCCCATGAGTGACAGAATGACAGCCAATCACGGCGCAATGCTCCTATTTTCTGCTGGCTCGCCCTACCACCACAGAAAGCATTGAGCTAGGCTGAAACACCTGCATTTTGGAGCTGCCTTACTCAAGAAAACAAAAAAGAGACCATGTGTGTATGCAGCTTTATTAACTGAATGATATATATATTTTTTTAATGTTGTTTGCAAACTGATATGTAACACATATTAATGCCAAAATAACATGCAGACAGCCCCCCCCCCCCAGAAATACACATATATATATTTTTATTTTATTTTTATTTTTTATTTTTTATTATTATTATTATATATTTTTATTTCTGCCCCAGCTACCCTGAATGACGGGTCACTACTGAACCTATGTAGTTTGTGTCATGCACTCATTGTGCAGTGACCTACGATTGTGTGGAAAGGTCATGGCTCAAGTTAAAGTATAGTCATCTTACATTGGACATGACGAAGATCAAAGGAAGGGCCCAATAATGATCTGTCTATGTTGAGAACAGAAACAGAAACCTTTTATTTTGGCTGAGTAGTCCAAGCTGGGTACCAGTTTCTCATGCTAATCCACCCCTATGTCATGTACCAAAAACAAGAAGTGGCAAGGAGTGGAATGTCAGCTAAAGAGACTGGTGTTCAGGCTAGAGTAGTCCATCTGTGAAGCCAAAGTTCTGACTTAAGGTCTACACTTAGGTAATACATAGTAAAACATCATTAATAAAGCCTTTCCGAATGATCTGTTCATTTACAAATCAATATTCTGACATCACAAAAACCAAGAAGTCATGTATAACTATTAATTACAGTGATTTCACAGTAATTTTTTTGAAATTGTGACTAGATCAATATCAAATCATTTATTTAACCTATTACTGGATCTTCATTTAAGGTGTTAGAGAGGTTTCTTGATCTCTTATGACACTCTGATCAGGATAGTTTGTCAGGATAGAGGTTGGGGACACTTGGTAGTGTGTTAAGGCCATATTGGGGTGGCCTGTGTGTCAGGAAGAATCTCTATTCAACAACTTGTAACACACTGTAGCCATGAATACAACCATAACCAGGGTCACAGAGAGAGAGAGAGAGAGAGAGAGAGAGAGAGAGAGAGAGAGAGAGAGAGAGAGAGAGAGAGAGAGAGAGAGAGAGAGAGAGAGATAGAGAGAGGAGAGAGAGAGAGAGAGAGAAATCAGCCACAACTAGAGGTAAATGAGCATGGCCTCAAACAGTAAATACAGCCACCGTGTAATTGGCTTCAGCCACAAAGCCCAGCTACACAACTGTCCACTGGTAACGAGTTAAGCTGGGGATAAATGGCTTGTGATAAAACTGTGATGAAACACCACAGAACCACAGTGGCCCTGTTTAAGTCCCAGGTATACGAGCCATAAATAAAAGCCCCGCATTTCCTCCCAATCGCTCCCGACAATCCTGACATTTCCGCCATTCTTCCCCCCCAAAAAATGAAACCTAATTCCTGACGTGAGAACAAACTTGGGCACAGGCTCAGACAAGCCAGCAGCAATTATCAGACAGAGGGAGAGAAGGAGTGGAGAGAGAAAGAGAGAGAGACAGTATAATCATAGTGATTTATGGTCTGTGTTCATGTTAAGCATGTTATGTGTATAATGATACCACCACGCGTTATTGCCAAATACTTGCCTGTTTACAATAAAACAAGTTCCCTTTCCCCCATTCAAAGAACCTGGGCTGCTGCGGGGAAGGAATTGCAATTAAATAATAATATTCAAAACGAAAAGGGGGCAACATGGGGGGGGTTGTAATAATAGGGGTTTGGCGTGGCATTCTAGTTTCCAAGATTTACATTCGGGGAAGCTACTCAATTCAGTCAATTCCAGAAAGGTCCAGCTCATCTGGGTTCTGGTTCCTGAGTGTTATTACCTATCAAAAGCTTCCTCGTTTTTAGGAAGTTCTTTACTGAGTGTTTGACAAAGGGAGAAACTAGTTTAATGGCTTGCTAAGTCAAGGCATGGCCCCACAAGATTCCAATAATTCTGGGAGAATTTCTGGAAATGCTAAAAACGTGCATTTATGCCATCGTTCCTTTTATTATTAATTTGTTTTAAATTACGTCTTCGATTGCATAATTCAGTCAGGCTTTCACTATCCATTATAATGTGGATTTGACATGAAAGATACAATGTGTACATGATACACCTTTTTTTATTGAAGAATGTACATGACTACACTTGACGAGAAATAGTAACTTGGTGGATAAAAAATAACCAAAAACACTTCCAATATAAATTGGAGAACTAAGGTATATTGGTGTACAACTGCTTAACAACAGTCCATCAAAGTATGGTGGAAGTGGAGGCCCGCCTGTGTGAAATACTAGCTGATTGGTGCATGATGTTGCAGCTCATACATACCCTGTTCACTGCACAATAGCAGGTAGCCATTCAAAGTGGCAACCTGGTCATGATCAATAAGGCATCAGTGTTGGGGCTCCTAGAGTTGGATTTATTTTAATTCACTAATCCTGTAATGGCGGAGTCCTTTTCTCTCTCTCTCTCTCCTTCTCCCTGTGGCTGTGGGTCTTTACACTGAGAATGACAGGGTTCAGCCCATGCCTGGCCTGTCTCTCTCGACCTCTGGAGAAGTTACAGAGCCTCTAAGTGGCATTTGACTCCTTAAGCTCCTGGAGGAAGAAGGTGAGGGGCGTTGGGAGGGTTGGGGTGGGTGGGGGGGGGTGAAGGGGTTGGAGGTGAGGGGTTGGGGTTGGGGTGGGGGTGTAACAGACGAAACATTCAACCCCGAGAGTTTGCAGCATGCATGGCTCGGAGGGGGAGAAGTAGACTAATGGGGAAATTATTTATGAACTATTTGCAGTGCACCTGAAAATACCTCCAGTGAAATTATGTTTGGCAACGTGAACGGCTTTGAAGTCAATGGAGTGGCAATAAAAATTAGGCCTTCATTAGAGGAGCCGGGCCTTTCAAACTGAATCGGCACAGTCTGGGCAGGTCAGAGGCAGTTAGGCTGCGCTCGCCTCCACTCCGTTATGGCAGCCCCCAAACAGATGGAAGCAATTTTCCCTGATTCTCTGCTGTTTTTATGATTTTCCCCTTTAATTTTTTTCGGTCTCCGCGCTGCTCTCCTTTTATGTCGCATTTAGGAAATTAACACTAACTGACAAATTACTTTGTAAATAAAGGGGGTATAGCTTCAGAATGTTGAAACCAGGAGTAGCCCAAGGGCCAGTGTTCTCCCAGCAACAAAGAAATCCTTGATAGCTGTTTAGATATGCCAGCCCACAGCCCGGCTTTATTTTATCAAGTGCACATCATTTTTCAATTGAATTAAATGTAAGGCATTCATTTCCCTGGTGTGCAGCACTTGTGCAACATGTCCACTCACAGAGGGGGGAAATGGTGCACTTGAGAAAGAAAAAAAGACAAGAACAGTCCTTGCAAGGATGTGGGGGTCATTTGTAAAGTTCTTTGGCCAAGAGCAGACAAATCGCATTCACAATAAAAAAGAAGGGGCCGACCTAAATGAAAGGCCGTAATCTTCAGAAAGCCAGACGCACCAAACTCCAAGGGATTGTAATCTACGGAGATGTAAGCTAATTACTTAATCACTTACATTTGTAAATCGTATTATTGTAAAAGGAATGACTGTAGTGATTCAATTACAGATATTTATCTCCTAATAGCGCTGATTAGCAAGTGATGCTAATCTGTCATTCTGAAAGGCTGATATTAACAGCATCAATCTAACGGAACAATAAACAGCTAATATGAAAGAAAACTTTTGTCTGCTGTGTGACCAGATGGTCTGCTTTACTGTGGAATGTGCAATATTCTGGCCTGGCTGGCCGCAGAGCTAATGATGGGAACCACAAACTGTTGACTTATTTAATTGAGTTGTTTTGGCCCATTAACCCTTTGTCTGACACACAGATGAAATAGGTTCTATAAGAACAAATATGTTTTTGTCTTGGGTTTAAGTACAAAACAAGCATTGAAGCTATTTCTTATCTTTGGTAGGACCATATTTAACGGAATAATTCACAACAATTGAAAACAGAGAGACAAACAAAATAGAATCATTCTGTTAATCTGTGCCTCAGAACTTTGTGTCAATTTTATTCATAACATACAGAAATAGTAATAATACACTTTTTTGTACAGTTTAACCATTTATCAAAACTCGGACACTTTGAAAGCAGTTGCATAATGCATTAAGCAAAGAAAACATGAGCAAAACATGTCATGTCCCTTTAAAACCTTAATGTAAAATGTGATGTGAAAAAGTATGAACTGTAAATATTTCTGGTGACCTGGCCATGTGAATAATTGTGAAATATTAGATCCCCCCCCCTTTGCAAAAACAATGACCTTTTTCATTGTTTTGCATTTTTGTGCTCTGCACTAAATTCTTTGCAGAAAATTCCAAACGGAGGAAATGTGGAAGCGAACCTATTCTCTGGTGTTGGCAGTAATGCTACAGAAGCTGCTATAAATTATGCATCAGGAATATATGTATATGTACTGAATTTAATAATAAGAGTTAGTTCGTACGTGCCAGCTTTTGTACATGCTTAAGAATCACTGGGGGGTATCCTCACACCCGACAGGTTTTTATTTACTGTTCTCTCATTCTAACACTCCTGCCGACTTTCACCGCTGTCTCGCGGCAAGCCATGGGAAATAAAACGAAAAGAGCATAATTAAAACAATAATAAAGTCTCCTCTTGTTTGGGGGCTCAGTTGCCAAGGTTATTTCCTCGCGGTTGCATTTGATTACAGTGGAGGAATTCGTCGGGACTGTCGAGGGGCGTTAGTACAGAGTTAACTAAACCAAACCCTGCCTCGATGGGCTACGTTCTCTAATCAAGTCAACACTGACAGTGAGTTCACAGCTCTTTCTCTTTTTCTCTTTCATCACAGACTTGACATTCTGTTGAGTGTCAATTTTGAATACCTTTTGATAGACAAAATACATCATTGCCACAACAGTAACAACATTACAAACCCAGACTCCAGCACACATTCCCACGTCTGAGTTCCTCATACGCAAACACACACATAGGGCTCATGGGGGTATCTTTGTATGCCTGTTCATCCATAACCTCCTCCCCATGTCCCCTTTGCCCCGACCCAGGTTGAGGTTGACTGTCCTGGACCTGTCACGTGTCCACTCTGCCTTAATTTTGTCTGGCTGGTTGGCCCCTGGTGCCTGGTCTGCGGCGGCAGGGTAGCAGAATGCTAAAGCATTTCGCCTTGCTCTGGGCGAGAACGTGTTGCGGTGCAGAGGAGAGGGAAGCTGTTGTTTGTCTGTACTGCCGAGGCTCTGGAATCTTCTAGTCAATCACACACACACATACTTTTACGCATGCACACACACACACAAATGTACGCATGCACGCACATGAACACACACACACACGTACGCATGCACACACAGTCAGTGAAATATTATGGCCGAGCTGGAATACATAACACCTGTTTCGGACTGAAGACTCGTTGGCACTCTCTGTCGGATCCCAATAATGTCCTTCGTGATGCTGCCCTTCTTGGAAGATAACATAAAATAGAGCCCGTGCTTTTTCTTTGATTTGTGGGTGTTGTGCCACATTTGATTCACAATAAAAATATTTTGTCAGTATACAACGGCCTAATCAGTATACTTTAATGGTTCATGATTGAGTGTCAGTCCTCACCCATACGTTTTATTTACATTAATCCGTTTATCAATATTCATTTTCATGATATAAGTGTACAGTTGTCAAATTACTCTTATAATACATAATCAACATTCCATGTACAACTGAGATGTTCTAGCCAAGTGCAGAGGCCTGTCAGTGGATTGAGCTGTGAAAACCACAAAGTAGACCTACATATCATCAAACAAAAATGCTTAGGTATCCGCGGCGAAAGACGGACGCTAAACAGGGGGACGCTATTAGGATGACATCAGGGACGACCTCTCAACAGCTGCATGGGAGTGCTGTCTTTGAGAAGCATGCCAGCGAAGCCAAAATGGACTCCAATACAAGGGAACACTGATGGACTAACAGCAACAAGAGCCTCCAAGTCATCACCAGCCTAACCACGCGCTGAGTGAGTTCTGCGCTTGTTTGAAGCAGCGGGGCTTAATAAAGGCCTTACCCGTCTACGGCTGATCACATGGGTACTTGTGAAAACATGCCATTTCAGTGACCGCTCCGCTCCATATTTCACAGAGCAGATGCCGTGTTACACAGAATGTTGTCCCCCCTTTTTTTGTCGTTGTGGGACCCTGTGTTCTGATTGAGTTAACAGCTGCGATATGAGCCGGAGTGTTCTGTGTTTTCACTCACTGGAGCAATTTTGCTTATAAAAGGTTCCATCAGTACCACTCTGGCGGGCTGCGGAGTGTTGCTTTTAATCTCTTTGACTGTGCAATCTGCCAGCTGGTCAAACGGTGGAGAGAGGGAGAGAGAAAGTTGCTGGAGTGATGCTGTTATAAGTGATTCATTGTCCTTATGCATATGGACACACAACCACGCACACACTCACATGTATGCACAAATACTATACACACACACAGACAGTGTTATCTGAACCTACACACGTACAGTACATACATGCACGGACCCCGTGAAAGTGAAAACCCCACTACTATTGCTGTTTGGACCCATGCTAATTCTTATGAAACACTGATAGATTTTTATAGAACAAATTACAACAGTAAGGAAATCACGTATATTTGGATTACAGATTTATGCACTTTTTTCTTTCTTTGCTCGATTCCTTTGATTTGAGTTTGATGCACTAAATGAGCTTCTCGGTGCGAAATGTTTTGGCAACAATTCACAAAGTTTGGCTTGACCTCGGCTCACAGGTACTTGTGAATTAATTTTCATGTGTGGCTCTACTCTACTCCGCTCAGCCTGGAGTCTGGTCCTCCTACGGGGGTCTCTTAAACATACGAAACTTCTACCCCTCAGAGTGCACACTGAGATTTAACACTTCAGCATTACCAACATAAGATCCCCTTTTCCACCACGTTCTCTGTCCAGTATCTTTCCACTGTGAAATTGAGAATGAAATCTATTTGCACCGCTCTGGTGATGGTGGTGGTGGTGTGTGTGTCAGTGGAAGCTTCTCAGAGGAGGAAGGGGAGGTCCACCCTACACAGTGAATTTTTTTTTTTTTTTAAGTAAAAGTTTGCCTTAAAAAAAAAAACTATACTAAATATATTCACATCAACAAATAACTGATCGAAACACACTGTTTTGCAATGTAGGTCTAGTGGCCTCAACAGACCTCTGTAGGGTAGCAGCATGGTGAAGCTGGAGGACAGCTATTTTCCATCCTCCTCTGGGTACATTGACTACAATACAAAACCTAGGAGGCTCATTGTTCTCAACCCCTTCCATAGACAACAAGAAGGCATCCTCCAACCTATCAGATCTCTTTGCAGCATGAACTGACATGTTGTCCATCCAATGAAAGGATCAGAGAATGAATCTAGTACTGAAAGCATAAGCTACAACTAGCTAGCACTGCAGTGCATAATATGTGGTGAGTAGCTGACTCAAAGTGAGAAAAGACAATAGTTCAACAGTTTTGAACAATATAATTTCTTCAAAAATTAAGGAAGCAGCAGAGAGTGGGAGAAATAGCTGTCTTTTTTAAACTTTTACTTAGCTAATGCAGCTATGTTAACCTACTCAACAACTTGATTCAAACAGAGATGAATGCTAATTCTATCCAACACTCCAAATATTCCAAGTCAAGGTAAGCTTTAGGTGTATTGCAACCGGGGCCCGCCGGTGTAACTGCTAAACTGCTTGCTGTGCACTGTACTGTGTGATTGTACACATGGATTGGATTGAGAGTTTATTAACACATTATATCTAGTAGCTATGTTGACTATGACTTTAGCAAATATGGTGGCAACAATGTAGGCTGTTTGTAGTGGATATGGGTTATAGTATGAAGGTTTGGCTTGGATAGTTTTTTTCCGCCTGGTCACAGACAGCGATTGTGTTACCCGCTGAAGTCCACAAGGGAAGATGTGAGATGATAGCATGTAGATGTGATGATGCTGTTTGTATGGCTGCTATGACAGTGAACTGTGTGTGCGGGTGATCACGGGTGTATTCAACTGTTTGGACTAATGATTACACTCTAGATCAGATAGATGCAGGCAAGCGTGTGCAAGGCAATATTGAATGTGTCACTGTTGGTCGCCGTGATTACTCCAATTAGTCTTTCGACATGTGCACCTACATTATAAACGTTAATTTGTCGGCTAAGTTAAAGCAACCTCATCATGGGTGTAGGGAAAATTAGAGTATCATGTAGTAGCCTAAACCTATCGGTGATACACCCCTCCCACAATCTTAAATGGCACCAGACACCACTAATGTGTCTCTGTATTTTTAGGTTTTACTATCCTTGTGGGGACCACAAATTCGAACAAGTGGGGACATTTTGTCGGGCCCCACAAGGAAAAATATGATTTTAGGCTTTGAGGTTAGGTTTAGGGTTACACTTAGGGTTAGGGTTATACTTATTAAGTTTAGGGTTAGGATTATGGACATTTTGATTTTGAATGGGAATCAATTTTCTTTGTCCCCGCAAGCATAGTAAAACAAATGTGTGTGTGTGTGTGCAACTGTGTGTGTACGCTGAAGAGAAAGCACACATAGCCTGGAGTAAGCAAATCACCAGGGTAAAAGAAGAAAAAAAGAATGGAAGAAAAAAGGAAAAAACAAGACAACAAGCAGCTTAGCACGCTTAGCTTGTGCTTATTAGACCTTTGCCGACGCTTTGGCTGCTAAGAGATTGAATGGAGTTATTTGAACTGGTGAAGACTGAGTCTGGGGTATTCTGACGAAACACAGCGACACACACACACACGAGGTGGTGGCCCCAGAGCCTGTGTAGCTTTGGGCTGCTGTCTCAGAAAACAGAAAATAAATAAATTCCTCAGAAGTGGATAGACTAATGTGTTTGTGTCTGTGGACCCTGCTGTTTACCCAAGCTGCTGACTAGTATGAGTTTGTGGGTTTATTAGGTATAGATGTTGGCCTTTACCGTAATGCTTTACCTTAGAGCAGTGGTCAACTTAAGAAGAGATGGAGAAGATGGAATAAAGAATAGATGGAAGGAAGGAACCCAGTTAGCACATTTGATTCCTTGGAAGTTGTGGGAACGTATGTTTTTGGTTTCACATTGGTTGTGGGAACAAAACCATACCCCACTGGGAACAGACGTTAGTTCAACATATAGTTTTGATTTTCATTTGGTTGAGTTTTCAGCTAACGTGAATTCAACGTCAAATCAACAAAATATTTCACCATGTCATGGATTTAGGTAAAACGTTGGGTGAAAAAAATATGAATCTGTCAAGCCTGATCCCGCTCCCCATCCCTGATGCCAGGCTTCCAAACATTACGCACTCCTGCCACCATCAGTACGCACAGCTGCCTCCCCCCGTCACACGCACCAGCAATTATTGGACATCAGCAATTATTGGACCTGGATTCAATCACCTGTGTCATTACCTCCCCTATATCTGTCTGTTCCCAAGCTCTGTTACCTGCTTCAGGATTCATGTTTATTTGTCTTTGCGTACCTGGTTCTGACACTGTCTCTGTCCTGTTTGATGTCTGTTCCATATTAAATGACATACCCAAATCTAACTGCCTGTAGCTCAGGCCCTGAAGCAATGATATGCATATTCTTGTTACCATTTAAAAGGAAGCACTTTGAGGTTTGTGGAAATGTGAAAGGAATATAGGAGAATATAACACAAAATAACTGGTAGAAGATAATACAAAGACAAAACCAACTGTTATTTTGTATTTTTTTAACCATCATCTTTGAAATGCAAGAGAAATGCCATCATGTATTATTCCAGCCCAGGTGCAATTTAGATTTTGGCCATTAGATGGCAGCAGTGTATGTGCAACGTTTTAGGCTGATACAAAGAACCATTGCATTTTTGTTCAAAATTGTGTATCAAGACTGCCCAAATATGCCTAATTTGTTGATTAATAACTTTCAGTGTAATAGCTACTGTAAATTGGACACCAGGTGCACTCGATCAGTCTGGTAGCTAGCTAACTTTATTTTTCCTTCTTCACCAGAAAGCAGCTCGCATTTTCACAAGAGGCTGTTTACATCGTAGATAGAAGCAGGCCATTGGCTACCTTCATGATTAGGGTTATGTACGGGAGTTGTGATTGGTTCTCGTTTATTAGTAAAAGTTGCAAAAATTAGCTCCTCCGTCTACAGGAATCGATCAACTTCACATTTTAAGGCTTCGATCCACCAACTATTCGACATTGGGAATGTTCTCAAATTGATCCAAGAACATTAAGAAACAACGTTATTTAGAGGGAATTTTACTACTTTCAGATAACGTTCTAAGAATGTTATTTAAAAAACATACATTCCATTTTCAGAACGGGAAGAAAACATTCCATAAAAACCATAAGAAACGTTCTTTCTTTGCTCGATTTTAGTAAACACATACATTCCATTCTCAGCATCAATAAAACTCTCTCCGTCCTCTATCTTGTTAGTGCCAATATCATGCCAATCCATTTAATATTCTACTAACTATGACTGATTGTGATACATGTTTTCCATAATGTACAGCACATATCATGCTTATACATACAAACAAAAAACACCATTACAAATAGTGTTTCACCATTTAATGAGCAAGGAGACAAATAGCAAAGGTATCTACATATAGTGTAAGCTACCAAGCAAGAGGCACAAGTCGGAGGTTTACATACACTTAGGTTGGAGTCATTAAAACTTGTTTTTCAACCACTCCACAAATTTCTGGCAAGTCGGTTAGGACATCTACTTTGTGCAAGACACAAGTCATTTTTCCAACAATTGTTTACAGACAGATTATTTCACATATAATTCACTGTATCACAATTCCAGTGGGTCAGAAGTTTACATACACTAAGTTGACTATGCCTACCCAAAAATGATGTCATGGCTTTATAAGCTTCTGATAGGCTATTTGACATAATTTGAGTCAATTGGAGGTGTACCTGTGGATGTATTTCAAGGCCTACCTTCAAGTCAGTGCCTCTTGTTTGACATCATGGGAAAATTTTTAAAAATCAGCCAAGACCTCAGAAAAAAAATTGTAGACCTCCACAAGTCTGGTTCAGCCTTGGGAGCAATTTCCAAATGCCTGAAGGTTCCACGTTCATCTGTACAAACAATAATACGCAAGTATAAACACCATGGGACCACGGAGCCGTCATACCGCTCAGGAAGGAGAAGCGTTATGTCTACTAGAGATGAACGTACTTTGGTGAAAAAAGTGCAAATCAATCCCAGATCAACAGCCAAGGACCCTGTGAAGATGCTGGAGGAAACAGGTATAAACATACAGTATCCATGTCCACAGTCAAACGAGTCCTATATCGACATAACCTGAAAGGCCGCACAGCAAGGAAGAAGCCACTGCTCCAAAACCGCCATAAAAAAAGCCAGACTACGGTTTGCAACTGCATATGGGGACAAAGATTGTACTTTTTGGAGAAATGTCCTCTGGTCTGATGAAACAAAAATAGAACTGTTTGGCCATAATGACCATCGTTATGTTATGTTTCCCAACTGTGAAGCATGGGGGTGGCAGCATCCTGTTGTGGGGGTGCTTTGCTGCAGGAGCGACTGGTGCACATCACAAAATAGATGGATCAAGAGGAAGGAAAATTACGTGGATATATTGAAGCAACATCTCAAGACATCAGTCAGGAAGTTAAAGCTTGGTCGCAAATGGGTCTTCCAAATGGACAATGACCCCAAGGATACTTCCAAAGTTGTGGTGGCAAAATGGCTTAGGGACAACAAAGTCAAGGTATTGGAGTGGCCATCACAAAGCCCTGACCTCAATCCTATAAAAAAATTGTGGCCAGAACTGAAAAAGTGTGTGCGAGCAAGGAGGCCTACAAACCTGACACAGTTACACCAGCTCTGTCAGGAGGAAGGGGCCAAAATGTACCCAACTTATTGTGAAAGGTTTGACGAAAGTGAAACAATTTAAAGGCAATGCTACCAAATACTAATTAAGTGTATGCAAACTTCTGACCCACTGGGAATGTGATGAAAGAAATAAAAGCTGAAAAAAATCATTCTCTCTACTATTATTCTGACATTTCTTAAAATGAAGTGGTGATCCTAACTGACCTAATTTTTACTAGGATTAAATGTCAGGAATTGTGAGTTTAAATCTATTTGGCTATTTGGTGTATGCAAACTTCCGACTTCAACTGTATATCATGTGCAAAGAGGGCACTATCTTACAATGTTGCAGTCCAGAAATGATAGTTTTACCATCAAAAGCCAGGGCCTCTGATGAAGACTGTAGAACTGTCATCAACACTTGTTACTGCATGGTCGGAACTAGAAGCACAAGCATTTTCGCTACACTCGCATTAATACCTGCTAACCATGTGTATGTGACAAATAAAATGTGATTTGATTTGGTGAATAGCTCTTAGTTGATCTGGGAACGGGACGCAGGAGAGCTGAGTAGATCATGTGAGACAAAAGTGACAGACGAGAATTAATGAATTAAATCATCACAGCAAAGTAATGTAGTTTGTGCTCAAGAAAATGAACATCATGCTAGTCTGAGGCTCTGCAATCATTCTGGTCCAACTCTTGACAGGGATAATATGGCATTTCTTATTTGTAAGTATGATTGAAATTAGTGGGTCCTGACTGTATTAGATTTACTCTACTTTTCCTCTAGATTTTTGTAGCCTTAAATCATCACTTGGAATAAACTGAAATCTAAAATGCTCCTTATCCCGGAATGACATGCTAGCTAATGATAAAGCTATCAGCTTCTGCTAGCTAGCAACAGATCTACTTGTTGTAACTAACTAGCTAATAGACACAGAAGTCAATTCAACGTCTGGTTTTGATTTACATTTGTTCAGTTGTCAGCCATTGTGAACTCAACTTGAAATCAACAAGAAATGTCACCATGTCGTTGGACTTAGGTTAAAGACTAATTGCCTTACGTTGATTACTTTTTGAGAGTCCATTGAGTTTTCCACGTTGATTCAACATCGTCACATAGATTTTGGAGGTTGAAATTACTTGGAAACGATGTTGATTCAACCAGTTTTTGCCTAGTGGGGACTCACAGTTGCAAAATCCAACTAACATCTTACACAGCATATCATAGTCAAGACCTCCCAAATCTGAATACAGTCTGTCTCATAGTGTACAAGCGCCATGACATGCATATGCACGTACAGTAAATAAGAGCAGTGTGTAAAATACCAGTTGCGGTAGTGCAACCCTAGCCTGATCCAAAGTCAGTTTGACAGCACAAACAAATCTGGGATCAGGCTAGTTCTGCCTCATCAACTCTAAGAACCTGTGGCAGGTTCTCACAACATGCAATCCTACCCGTGCATGCTGAGGAGAGTAATGAGAAGCATTGTGACTGGCTGGCCAGGGCTAATCTTCTCTTTGTTTCCCTGCCAAACTCAGGCCTCGTGGAACACAGCCACATTACCCAGGCTCCAATCTCACATCAATGCCTTGCCATACAGAATAAGGAACCACGTTCCTGACACTGGTGTTCCAGAGCAGTTAGTAACCACTGATGTTTTCACCTGTTGAGGAGGATAGCTTATGTTGTATCTACAGTATAAAACCCAGTGGCCATTGTTTCCCCCTATGCCTTTACATGACTAGTTTAACCTAGTCTTTATGCTCATTATACTCTATCATATTGTGAATAAGTATGTGTTAAGAGTTTTCCCAGGAGGTCCAGGGCTAGAAGTATAGGCCTTGACTTTTTAAAATCCTTGTATATCTAGTCTTTATGAAGTTGATGATTGCTGTTCCTCATCCTTAATGACCCTGATGCTTGAGCTGTTTGTGAACGCTTATAGCAAGTCTTATAGTGCTCTATGGGGTGATATTAGGTGCTGTAAGTGCATCCATATTGCATTATAAACAGGAGGCTCATATACGGTAAAATGTTACTCTTCCCCATATTTTTCCCCTTCTTATTGGCCCCTACAATGAACTCGGGGAGGGGACTTTGGATCTGTGTTTGTTTGTCCGTCCATTCGTACGTTGGTGAATGATGTGTTTTGCCACAGAGATCCGTCAATTACACCGATTGGCCCAAGGGTGCTGCATCATTCGTGGGGATGACATGTTTATAGTTTTTCCCTCTTTCTCTCTCTCCCTGTCTTTCTTCCTTCTCCATCTATCTCCCTCTGACACTCTCTTTTCCTTCCTCTCTCTCTGCACCCATCTTTCCCTCTCTTCCTCTCCCTCTTTTTCACCTATCTCTCACTTCTTATCTTTTCCTTTTTTTTCTCCCTACCCATGTTTCCCTCTTTCTCTCTCTACCCATCTTTACCTCTTTTGCTCTCTCTTCCCCCCTCCCTTTTCTCTCTTTATCTCTTGCTCTCAAATGTAAAGGAGAGGTCTCAGACAGGTTTAATCTGAAGCTGACAATTTACCAAACGCTCTGCCTTGGCTCCACTTTGATCTGAAGAAACTTTGGGAAATTCTCCCATCCACACCCGATCACCCCAGCCCCCATCAGCCCCCGCTTCATTAGCCGACCTTTAGCTGCCACACAACAATTAGGCCTGTCGGGCACTATAGCTCCCCTGTCTATACCAAGGAATAAATCCTGACTAATGATTTGCTAAAAAGACCTGACAGCGTGTTACAGCTGGAGCTGTAATTTAATATAAGCTCTAACAAGCCTTTGAACGAGTGGAAGAAATATTTCATAAGCTTGATGCAATTTGGTGGGAGGACAAAATGAAAATAATGAATGCGCTCAGATTTTAACATGTAATTAACTAGGTTTCCAACCAAATTGCTGATAGATTTTCATTCCAATATTCTAAAATCTGCATCAAGAAAAAATTTGCATTTTCCCACCAGTGGTGTGTTTCCACCAAACGGACTTGCTGTTCAGTCCATGATGTAGTGCACACAATATGTTCTTTTTCACTTAAGTTTTCATGTATTGTATAAAATTCTAAAGCTCAATGTATTTCCATCGCAATTTCAACTCTACCGATAGTTTTGCCACAAAAACTGTTGTTTCATGTGTTTCCTCTGGTCTTGGCATGTGCACTCTAGCGAATAGCTCGCAGATACAGTGCGGCAGTGGCGATTTTAGTGGGGCAACCTTCCCCCTATCTTGGTGGGGCAACCTACCCCCCAACTTTTTGAAGGATGCCAGCAAGCCACTACACAACACAAAACAATACATGAATTGCACTGTAACAGTGACTGACAGTGCCAACAAACTGTTAGGGCCTACATAAAGCTGTCCCAACAGCAAAGCTTAATTTTCAGAAATATTTAGTGAATCCTTACCACTGCTACATCTGGCTATCAGCAGAGCCTTGTCTGGCAGCAAAATAGTTCATTCAGCCTCATTTACTGCCTTTTGAAAAAACAGCTGATATGGCTGACTTGCTTAAACAAATGTGGTTTCTACTGACAATTGAGATGTACAAACTATGGCATAAGGGGACAACAAGCGTATAAAAAGCAATCCGAAATTTAGATTAAGACATTAATGAGTGAGCTAGGACGGACGTGGTCAATTTACCTATTTGTTCAGTACTTTTGAAATGTACAGCAACAAAATTCAGAACATGGGTCGTTCTTACAGCATTCTCCCTGTACACCAAGTCAGAACCATAGGATAAATATAGGGGGCGTGTAAGCAGACATTGAAAGCTCCTACAATATTTGATGATTATATTTCTCTAAAACAGGCTATAAGCTACATGTGTACCACCAAGTCAGAACAGTAGGCTCAATTATGAGGGGGAAAGGGACCAAATGATTTTGGTGAGGCACATGGGCTACTAATAGCTTACTACACAACATACACTGGGAATAAGGGCGCCGCAGGAGATGGCTGCCGTTTTACGTCCCCTGACCAATTGTGCTATTTGTGTGTTTTTTTCGCGTTATTTGTAACTTATTTTGTACATACTGTTTCTGCCACCATGTCTTATGACCGAAAAGAGCTTCTAGATAACAGCAAAGCGATTACTCACCCCGTACTGGAAGAATACATTTTCTTTAACGAGTCGGATGGGAAGATTTATTTCAGACACACAGCAAAGCCCTCATCCCCGTAATTCACAGGAGAAAGAGACAGAGATATCAGGGATGACGGTCTGGGTGCCTTGTAAGGACCCGACAACGAGTGGGTAATCTGCCTTTACCATCGGTCCTATTAGTCAACGTACGCTCATTGGATAATAAAATAGATAAGCTATGAGCATGTACTGTATATCCTACCAACGAGACATTAAAAACTGTAATATATCTTATGTTTCACCGAGTCGTAGCTGATCGATGATAAGAATAACATAGAGCTGTTGGTTAAATGTATTTTCTGCAGGATAGTACAGTGGCCTCTGGTAAGATAAAGGGGGGCATTCTATGTACACTACAGTTCAAAAGTTTGGGGTCACTTAGAAATGTCCTTGTTTTGGAAAGAAAAGCACAGTTTGTGTCCATTAAAACAACATCAAATTGATCAGAAATACAGTGTAGACATTGTTAATGTTGTAAATGGCTATTGTAGATGGAAACGGATGATTTTTATGGAATATCTACATAGGCGTACAGAGGCCCATTATCAGCAACCATCACTCCTGTGTTCTAAAAGGCTAATTGATCATTAGAAAATCCTTTAGCAATTTTGTTAGAACACCTGCAAACTGTTGTTCTGATTAAAGAAGCAATAATTCTGACCTTCTTTAGACTGGTTGAGTATCTGGAGCATCAGCATTTGTGGGTTTGATAACAGGCTCAAAATGGCAAGAAACAAATACCTTTCTTCTGAAGCTTGTCATGAAGTCAGTGATCTTCAGGTTGGAGCTCTAGAAAGAGGCCCGAGTTCCCTACTTGGAGTTCCGAGTAGGATGATCGTTCTAAACCTATTTTCACAGGCAGAGCTCATTTTTTCAGAGTTCCCAGTTGTCTTGAACTCACTAAAGATTGAGATATCCCAGTTCTGAGTTTCCAGTTGTTTGAACCCAGCAAAAGTCATGCTGGATTAACAGCATGGCCAATGTTGAATGTTTATCCTTTTAAGCTTGGAAAAGAGACCCCTAAACCCAGACTTGGACACACACACCCACTCCACTGAATAGCAGGCCAGGGATTGCTTTGCAATGTTTGCAGTTAGCCACTGATTCCTTCCAAACCACTCATTGTTGAATTTGCAATTTTCAACTTGTTGTGTAATGTTTATGTCCAATGAACTTGAGCCTTCTTGGATGGGCACTTCAGATGTAACTCTATTGCAAAACCCAAGGGGCTTGAATTTTCAAGCTCTACCGTAGATTTTGCTGTGACGTAGTGACCCCATGAGTGACAGAACACTGTGCCAATCAAAGCGCAACTAGAGAACATTACCAACCCCTACGCTCAATATTTTCCGCTGGCTGTCACACCACCACAGAAAGCACTGAGCTAGGCTGAAACATCTGCATTTTGGAGCTGCCTTACTCAAGAAAGCAAAAAAGAGGCCATGTTTGAATGGTCTCTATTTATTTATATATATATATATATATATATATATATATATATTAGCTAAACATGTGGGGTTCAAAACAGGTGGGGCTCTCCTACACCTGTCCTGAATGTCGGGTAGCCACTGCAGTGCGGGTAGGCTGTACGGGTAGGCAAGTCTATATGAGGAGATTATTATAGACAAGAGCGAGAATATATATATTTGTCAAACGGCAGTCAAGCATCGATCATCATGTCAACAGAGGACCACACACCATATCATCACGTAACTCCAAGTTTAGTTCTATATGATGGTTATTCTATCAATATTTGCGCATAAAGACGTTTCCATGATACTTTTTAAATACATTTTACAGACACAAAATTAACCCACCATGTCGAACAAACAAGTTATCTGTGGGCATTTACAAAATTGTACCGAAACGTCCTGTATCCATCACAGCAGTATTTTTTTTTATAATGACTTTCCTCGCATAAAAACTGTGGATGGAAACGTGGTTGCTGATGGCTTTTCTTTTTATTAATTGCAAATAATAACAAGCGCAGACACAGAGACACAGACGTCGACAGCAGCTCATCAGACGTCGTTCCTTTCTCCCCTGCATGTTGAGTAGGCTAGATAACACCATTGTTTCCTGCCATTTTGTAACCTTTTACATACCATTTTCTTTATGTCCCTGGCGTTTTTAACAAGATTGATGTTCCAGTCTGAGAAACATCCTGTTATCCACAGAACATGGTGGTCCTTGACAACCAACTTTTTAATACATGGACAATACACAATTAAACTAATGTATTCTACCATGGAAAATCATTCTGGATGTATTTAATCATTATGCTATATCCATATGTTATAGCTCTGTCTCTTTTAGTGTCAGCCTGTCTTTATCTGTCTTATACCCAGTCAAACAGGCTTTTAAACCATACATTCCCAAGTACTTCAACTATGTAAAAACACACTAATTAGGACCTCTGAAAACAAACATTTAGTTACGTGAACCAACCAGACTGTCATAATAATGTCGCATTTATGAATAATAATTCCTCTTTTGTTGGTAATGAAATATGCTTGTCCTAAGAGGTAGAGAGCGGGGCAACAGAGAGTAAGAAAAGTTTTTGGCACCCAAAGTGGCCAAAGCGACCAAAATAATGCAAAACATGAAACACCAAAAGATAACACGATATCATAAGCAGGACATCTAGATCAGAGTGATGTCACAGGGGCCAGCAAATTAAAGGAAATAAATGATGAATTGGACCAAATTACGTTGAAAAAAACTATCAAATATTAAAATATATTTCACTTTGACATCAAGGGTACACAGAGAGTAATTGCTGGGCTGAAGTGATAATCATTTCCTCCATTTAGTGTAACAGTAATAAAAGACTTGTCAGGGGTGTGGAGTGAAGAAGATCCCTTGCCCCTCATTACCCCATGGGGAAGAACAGTGTTTTCTGGCCCCTAATCACAACAATATTTAGCCAAATAAGATCATTATGATAATGGTGTTGCTGATAATAAGGCACATTTTCCTTGTTTGTTTCCTAGTTTGGGCATATTTATGTTATATTACACTGATGAACAAACGGACAGTCCATTTGATTGTGTCCCTGTCTTTGATTTTGG
Organism: Oncorhynchus tshawytscha; assembly: GCF_018296145.1. NCBI lineage: Eukaryota > Metazoa > Chordata > Actinopteri > Salmoniformes > Salmonidae > Oncorhynchus > Oncorhynchus tshawytscha. The sequence continues at coordinate 4,096,731 of NC_056454.1, read as the reverse complement.
TAGCGGAGGATGGGGACGTGTGCTTTGAATTCATCAGGGATTGAATTGAGATGAGGTTTGAATATTTAAACAAGGCCCTCCTCTGAGCTTGTTTTAGGAGATTATAGTTCTCTTTTTATTAGGATCATCTAGAGGAAGTAATTACCTGGGTTAGTTAGACTTGTCTAAAGTAGGTTACCACCGGTTGAAGTTTGGTCGTATTGAAAAGTCCTCAGAACTCAATTGGTTTGGTAGAGTGAACTTGAGAGATTTTATAGACATTTTATTATGAGCCAATATTCCCTGTAGAAGGCATGTAAGTTAACTATTTTTCAGTCTATCACGACTCAGGAAATGACCCAGATGCAGACACAGGAGGTGGATAGTACAGTTCTCAGATGATTTACTGTAAACACGGGGGAAAAGGTCAGGTCGAGGACAGGCAGGGGTTCGTGTTCAGGTTAGAGTCGGGCAGGTACAGGACGGCAGGCAGGCTCGGGGTCAGGGCAGGCAGAGGTTCGTAATTAGGTCAGAGTCAGGCAGGTACTAGACAGCAGGCAGGCTCGGTGTCAGGGCAGGCAGAGGTTCATAATTAGGTCAGAGTCATGCAGGTACAGGACAGCAGGCAGGCTCGGGGTCAGGACAGGCAGAGGTTCGTAATTAGGTCAGAGTCAAACAGGTACAGAACGGCAGGCAGGCTCAGGGTCAGGGCAGGCAGAGGTTCATACTTAGGTCAGAGTCCTGCAGGTACAGGACAGCAGGCAGGCTCGGGGTCAGGACAGGCAGAATAGTCAGAACCGGGAAAACTAGGAAACAGAACTTGAGAAAAAGGAAGACGGTAAAGCACGCTGGTAAGGCCTGACAAGACAAGCGGAACTGTCAACAGACAAAGAGAGAACACAGGTATAAATGCACAAGGATAATGGGGGAGATGGGCGACAAGATGGGTGGAGACCAGCACAAAGACAGTTGAAACAGATCAGGGTGTGACACAGTCTATTGGTTATAAACTTTTCAGAAGATGTACTGTACAGGTGAATAACCTGATCTCATGAGCTGACCGTGTTCACCGGTTGCAAACATTGGATTTTGAAAAGTCTAACTATGACATCTCAGAGGCAATATGAAGAGGTTGGCTCATCAAAATTATGACATTTGCGTTTCAGAATTATGACTTCAAAGACGCAAGGACCTTGGCTGAGGTGCCATTGCATGTCTAATAGAGCAGATTGATAAGGAATTTAAAGGCACACAGTTTATTTATTTTTGTCTATATCGGGGACTTTTTGTCCTCACTGGTCTGTTTTTGGTTCTAACGGGGCACCTAAATAACAACTTTGCATCTCTATATTTAAGTACTCTAGGGCCTCTACCAAGAGGTCTGGACCATTACAACACAGGGGGTAGTGCACTTGTCCTGCATCCACAGGGTTGTCAAGCCCCGCTTTGTCTGTTCCCGTACAATCGCTACAACCATATTTACCAAGAGTCGTTCCTTGGGCCTCGTCTTAACAGACACAGGCCTGTGTGGCCTATCCAGCAGACGTCAGACAGCAGGGGTCTTTTCCTTTTGAAACCTCTCCCCCTGAAGTAAATGAACAGCCAGTGATGTTGACATCTTCGATGCCCGGCCCTGATCAAAGGCCAGATCGCCTATTACAGCAAGAGGGACATGAAATCCTCGTCACAAGGCCAAACATGAGGCCCGAAGCAGCGCAACAGGTCAAGTAATTATCAGAAAGTGTAAGATGTTTTGCTGTTTTGCTACTGCCACGTCGCCAGCGATCCCGTTTTGAACATTTTATTGTGCCTATTATAGGCACAACATTCCCGGCGAGGAGCGGGTGACATGGAACGGTCGCTGCCTCAGACGAGGGCAGGAGAGAAAAAAGACGGAATTAATTTGATGACGAATAAGTGACAGTCATTCCTGTCTTTTAATGCATCTCTCTATCCCTCTCTCTCTCCCTCGCTAATTGAACCGTAGACAGCTTTAAGCACGTTGGGGAATCACTGGCAGAGATTACCAGTCTCTCTATGCTTTGTTGAGGCGTTATTTGCATGGTAATTAGTCGATGGCGGTACGTATTCTAATGTATTTATTCTTTCACAACCATAGGTACATAGAGAGAGGGATAGTGTGTAAAAAAGAGAGGGAGACCCCATGCATTAATTATAGTGATCAGAGCATTCACTGAACTTTGCCTTGATGTGTTTATTAAATTAGTACATCAATTGACAGATGAGTCTCTTGTTTCCTCATTGTCATTCTATCTCTTCTGTTTAAGTAAATCCGGATCTCTTTTCCAGCTCCAACACTTCTCTACCAGTGTCTCGATCCGTATATGGCCTTCTAAGGAACATGCTGCACAGGTTATAGCCTATGTATTTAAACTGGTTTGAACACATGTAAGTCAGGACACAGAGCAGAATCCTGCACACCCAGTAGCCCTCCAGGAGGAGAGTTCACATACAATCAAATCAAATTGTATTGGTCACTTACACATGGTTAGCAGATGTTAATGCGAGTGTAGCGAAAAGCTTGTGCTTCTAGTTCTGACAATGCAGTAATATCTAACAAGTAATCTAACAAATTCACAACAACTAGCTTATACACACAAGTGTAAAGGGATGAATAAGGATATGTACATATAAATACATGGATGAGCGATGGCAAGATGCAGTAGATGGTGTAGATTACAGTATATAAATATGAGATGAGTAATGTAGGATATGTAAACATTATTAAAGTGGCGTTATTAAAGTGACTAGTGATACCTTTATTAAATCCATTTATTAAATGTATTAAATTGGCCAGAGATTTGAGTCTGTATGTTGGCAGCAGCCACTCTATATTATTGATGGCTGTTTAACAGTCTGATTGCCTTGAGATAGAAGCTGTTTTTCAGTCTCTCGGTCCCAGCTTTGATGCACCTGTACTGACCTCGCCTTCTGGATAATAGCGGGGTGAACAGGCAGTGGATCGGGTGGTTGTTATCCTTGATTATCTTTCTGGCCTTCCTGTGTCATCGGATGCTGTAGGTGTCCTGGAGGGCAGGTAGTTTGCCCCCGGTGATGCGTTGTGCAGACTGCACTATCCTCTAGAGAGCCTTACGGTTGTGGGCGGAGCAGTTGCCGTACCAAGCGGTGATACAGCCCGACAGGATGCTCCCGATTGTGCATCTGTAAAAGTTTGTGAGTGTTTTAGATGACAAGCCAAATTTCTTCAGCCTCTTGACGTTGTAGAGGCGCTGTTGCGCCTTCTTCACCACGCTGTATGTGTGGGTGGACCAATTCAGTTTGTCCGTGATGTGTACGCCGAGGAACTTAAAACTTACTACCCTCTCCACTACTGTCCTGTCAATGTGGATAGGGGGCTGCTCCCTCTGCTGTTTCCTGAAGTCCACGATCATCTCCTTTGTTTTGTTGACGTTGAGTGTGAGGTTATTTTCCTGACACCACACTCTGAGGTCCCTCACCTCCTCCCTGTAGGCCCTTTCGTCATTGTTGGTAATCAAGCCTACCACTGTAATGATTTAAACCAAAGTGAGTACAACACAGTATTCATTCGTGCTTTACAGTACTAACATTCTTTAAAAAATGTATGAATATCAGTAAATATAACTGAGAGAAAAAAGTAAAATATGACCCCATTATCCACCAACAGTGATGAATCGGTGGTCTGCAAAATTAAAGCTGAACAAAAAACACAAAAGTGTAGATAGAACCTTGGCACTTCACTGCTCCTTGACAGAGTGCCTATCAAACTGATGGAGAAGCCGTCTCCCTCCTCTCTTCTTTTCCCTTCTCCTGGAGGGTCTGGGATAGGACAACAGAGGAACCAGCGTGGTCCCGTTGTGTTTGTGTACACACACACACAACACACACCACCCCAGCCTATAACACTACAGCAGAAATCAAAACTAAAACACCTCCTTATTGTCTGCCTGTGTGTCCATCCCGCTCCCCGAACACAACTCGAGGTGGAACAAAGGGAACAATCTATGTGTGTGATAGAAGCCAACAGTTGGTAAGAGGTTTGAGATGAGTGCGTGGAGTGGTGGAGGATGCTATTTGCCTAGAGAGCGCCTGAGGATGCGGGCCGGTCGGTGCTGGTGGTGGAATAGGCCTGTCAGCTGGCATCCAGTGATAATTGCTTCCCATGGCAGGACCCCACCGGCCCGGGGAAGAACAGCGCGGCGAGGAGGTAGAAGCGGCCCTGGAATCCCATCTCCACAACAGCCCCAATCATAATTGTTTTGTGAGGGATGCAGAGACGTGTTGCCAATCTGCACGCTGGGCCTGGGCTCTGATTGACACTCATTGACCGGAGAGAGCAGCGGAGGTGGGAGGGAAGGGTATGCTGCTGCAGACTATGGGCCTTGAGTATCGCAGCGTTTGTCACTCAGAAAGGTGGAGATGAGAAAGGGGGAATTGGGGAAAAAAGGTAGAGGAGAAAAGATGGAGGAGAAAGTAGGGGATATGTTTATCACAGCATGTGTCACTCAGAAAGGAGGAGAGGAGAGAGGGAGGTATTCAGGGAACCGTCATGTGCTGTAATGTTGCTTTATAATTATCCATATATAACAGCATGATTAATTTGATATGCTTCTATATTCTTTAAAACATATTTTCTCCTTAATATCCCAGGTGAATTATCAGTTAACCTTTTACACCGTATACGTATTCAAAGTGGCAGATTTGGTCACTGACAAATTTGAAAGCTGTGGCTGTATAGTAACATGCTATAAATTACATCAGAGCTCAGGCTCTGCGTTTCACAGTACTGTTTGGGTATTGACTGATAGCCGATCTAAACGTGAGCACCATGCTTGACAAGAAGTTGCCCACATCCCTCCCGCTAATTAGGCAACATTTTTGCAACATTTTTGCTGAGAGTAAATGCTGTAAATTAAGATGAATCTATGTATTTTGAAAGATGGGAGATTGAAAATTTAAATAAACACCACTGTGATGTCATATAAGCAAACCAAACACCTATGAATTAAAATGTGCACTACACATTTCCACAACATATAACTCGTGATATACAGTGTCAATGTTATGAAGACTATGTTTGATGACATGGTGTCATACCCTGGGTTGTTCTGAACATAATGAGTCTATGTTTGTCTATTGTGAAGAAAATTCACTGTGAAGCATGCACACGACATCTTTCTATGCGGACCAAAATTATGACCTGTTTCTCTGAATTGCCGTGTGAAAGCCTCACTGTAAGATCATATTTTATAACTTAGCTAGTCATGTTGGCAATAGAACAAGCTTTCAAATGATGCCCACCTGACCCAGATTGTGATTTGTAATGGGTTGTTTTTGGATTGAGTAAACAACAGTAGTTGTGTGATGACGGAGATGCACAACAACTAACACAACAACTACAAGTGTGTATGCTCTAGGTTCTCAACGGCAAAGCTAGGAGAGCTCAAAAAAGCACCTTATAGTTTAAGACTCTTCACTGAGTCATAAAAGTGCATTGAAATTGCTTAGGAACTGTGCAGACTCTGGAGAGGTGTGTGGCCACTTGACGACACTAGTTAGCCCTCTCGCTCAAATCCATGTCATTTTTTTGGTCTAATTGGTCTCTCTAATTGGTCTTTTGGTCTAACCTACCCCCAGGAAAATTCTTATCACGTTACTGAATGTATCCAGAGTATTTTCAGATTTCATTATCAACAATTGCGAGGAAAGGACAGTAATGTAAAATGCACATACAGTTGAAGTCGGAAGTTTACATACACTTTAGCTAAATACATTTAATCTCAGTGTTTCACAATTCCTGACGTTTAATCCAAGTAAAAATTCCCTGTCATAGGTTAGTTAGGATCACCATTTTATTTTAAGAATGTGAAATGTCAGAATAATAGTGGAGACAATGATTTATTTCAGCTTTTATTTACAGGTATTTCATCACTTTCCCAGTGGGTAAGAAGTTTACATACACTCAATTAGTATTTGGTAGCATTGCCTTTAAATTGCTTAACTTGGGTCAAATGTTTTGGGCAGCCTTCCACAAGCTTACCACAATAAATTGGGTGGATTTTGGCCCATTCCTCCTGACAGAGCTGGTGTAACGAGTCAGGTTTGTAGGCCTCCTTGCTTGCACATGCTTTTTCAGTTCTGCCCACACATTTTCTATAGGATTGAGGTCAGGGCTTTGTGATGGCCACTCCAAAACCTTGACTTTGTTGCCATTTTGCCACAACTTTGGAAGTATGTTTGGGGTCATTGTCCATTTGGAGGACCCATTTGCGACCAAGCTTTATCTTCCTGACTGATGTCTTGAGATGTTGTTTCAATATATCCACATCATTTTCCATCCTCATGAAAACATCTATTTCATGAAGTGCACCAGACCCTCCTGCAGCAAAGCACCCCCACAACATGATGCTGCCGCCCCCATGCTTCACGGTTGGGATGGTGTTCTTCGGCATGCCTCCCCCTTTTTCCTCCAAACATAACGCTGGTCATTATGGCCAAACAGTTCTATTTTTATTTCATCAGACCAGAGGATATTTCTAAAAAGTACGATCTTTGTCCCCATTTGCAGTTGCAAACCGTAGTCTGGCTTTTTAATGATGGTTTTGGAGCAGTGGCTTCTTCCTTGCTGAGCGGCCTTTCAGGTTATGTCGATATAGGACTCGTTTGACTGTGGATATAGCATCATCACAGGGTCCTTTGCTGTTGTTCTGGGATTGATTTGAATTAGAGTATTTTAATGTTTAACATTGATTTATGTATCTGATCATTTGCCATCGGATCATTTGTTTGCAGGCATTGTTGAGCACAGTGCTCAATCCATCAGCAGTAACTGTAGGATTTACAACAAGCATTACAAGATTGTGTATTTGCTTCTAACAAAGGTTGGAAATGTGGGAATGGATCGTCAATTCTCTCTACTTTTGGTTATCCTCATAAAAGATACTTACATTTGGAGCAACATTTTGATTTCTATTAGTTCTCAAATTTGTGGGTGAATAAAATACAACATTCTTTGAAACTATTTATTATTGTTGTTGTTTGTTTTTTTGTCAATTTAAAATCACCCCAGAATATTTTTTGGACAGTTGAGTGTGTAAAATTCCAATGAAATTCCAATTAAATGTACCATCTTGCCCCAGAAGTCACGGGTTCAATCACCACTTCCACCTGTTCCACATTCACTCATTTTCTGTCTCCTGTTCTTTTGTGCAATTCCACCCAAAATATTTTCCATAGGCCCTTAACATCAATCAATATTTAGGTTATAAACCGTTTGCATTTCTTAACCATTTGATTGTATAAGAGACATGAAAAAAATGTTCTGTTTGGATGTTGCCTTTTACATGCACTGAAACCCCCAAAAGTGTTTTAATTCAGATTGAAAACCACTTTGGGTGTTTCAGAGAAGGTCTATTCTGTTTTAAAACACTTTCTGTGTATCATAACACTTACATTTGGGTTTACATTCAAACACCCTCCAAACACCAGATTGCAGGTTAGATGCACTCATTTTCATGGTTTCATTACACAATCATGGTGTTATGAGTCTTTCTATTTGTACAGTGAATGGGTAGTGATGCATATGTCATCCTCGGTAAGCTGCAGGAAAACTATTGATCAGACTAATAATTGGTAAGCTCATCTTTAAAAGGACTCAAATCTCTGTCTGACAAACGGAAGACATATCTATCATTGACTGTTTTAAAATGAGTCATTATCATATTATTTTATTGTTCAAGGACTTAATCTGTCTTGCTTCTGCAAGGCTCTGGTCTTCTCTGATCCTGGTGAAAGCAGGGTTGCATCCCAAATGGTACCCTACTCCACATTTAGAGCACTACTTTTAACTAGAACCCTATGGACCCTGATGAAAAGTAGTGCACTAGATAGGGAATAGGGTGCAATTTGGGATGGAGAACAGGGCTTTATCACTCACCTGTCCAAAGCTAATTCCTGCCGGTGTCAAGCATGGGATTGGATTTAAAGGCACTCAAGTTGCGTGGGACTGTCTACTGTCAGCTTGTCCCGATGCCCCTACTTAGATGTCACTTCAGGAAGAAGGCTCGCTAAACCGCTAGCACAAGACATTCGATGTCACTTCTACAGAGCGCTAACATGCTAAATTGCTACATTGCTAGCACAGGGCTTCTTAGGGTCTCAGTGACAAGTGACATGCTATTATCTGTCGAGGAGAGAGAGAGGGAGAGGGAGAGAGAGAGAGCGTGCACTGTGTTGTCAAGAGATACATGTCTCTACATGTGTATAAATCATAGATGGTCCCTCATGAAATGTTGAAACCTGACAGGTCCGCAGACGCTTCCTGTACGGAGGATAATAGAAAAGCATATTGGGAGAAGTCAGCGATGTGACCAAGGGCAGGATTGGGGTGTTTTTGATTTACGTGCAGCTGAGCTACAGTTCTAACATAATGTAAGAGAATGGAGCATTTATCTATGATTAGTATATGTATTTATACGTTTGTGGTCATACTCACATCTTTAAAAACATAGGTGCTGGGCTAATACAGAATACTAGTATAGAACAAGAAGGCCCACACACTGGTAAAGCTCCCAATTCACAGCTTTATTGACACGGTTTCAATCCGCAACGGATCTTCATCAAATCAGAGTCTGAGTCTTCACATCCCAAAATATACACACTTCACCTCACATGACCATTGCGGACATGACGCAAGGTGGGTGCAAAAAAACCACTTGTATATCTCTAATAATTAAATAACAATGAGATGGGGTGCATGTAATGGTTCCAGAAAAGAATATATATTTAAAAAATGACCAAGTGGGTGACCTGGAAGGCTAGACAAATCAAAGTGAAGTAATATATTCAGGTAAGAAATGGTCTGATATCAAACTCTTGGTTCAGAACTTTAGGAGACATGGTACACAAACGGTGAATCCAATGTAATTCTCTTCTCAATAGATTATCAGTATCTTTAAGGGGAAATCCCCTTAAAGCTCCAAGAATTAAATCCCACAGACCTATACGGAAAAAAACTACAACTAAAGTAATGTAATGTATATGTTATTTGAATGTATTGTGAAATATATTACATTTGCCATACATTTGATTATATATATATATATATATATAATATTTATATATATATATATATATATATATATGATATAAATATTTGCCATACGGAAAATCTACATAAATACATACACACGCACACACACACACACACACACATATATATATATATGACAAGAAAAATTATGTGAACCCTTTAGAATTAGCTGGAATTCAGCATAAATACGTCAGAAAATGTTATCTGATCTTCATCTATGTCACAACAAGAGGCAAACATAGTCTGCTTAAACTTATAACACACAAATAATTATAGTTTTTCATGTTTTTACTGAACACATCGTGTAAACATTCACAGTGCAGGTTGGAAAAAGTATGTGAACCCCTGGATTTAATAACAGTTTGACCCTCCTTTGGCAGCAATAACCTCAACCAAACGTTTTCTGTAGTTGCGGATCAGACCTGCACAACGGTCAGGAGGAATTTTGGACCATTCCTCTTTACAAAACTGTTTCAGTTCCACAATATTCTTGGGATGTCTGTTGTGAACTGCTCTCTTGAGGTCATGCCACAGCATCTCAATCTGGTTGAGGTCAGGACTCTGACTGGTCCACTCCAGAAGGTGTATTTTCTTCTGTTCAAGGCATTCTGTTGTTGATTTACTTCTGTCTTTTTGGATGTTGTCCTGTTGCATCACCTAACTTCTGTTGAGCTTCAATTGGCAGACAGATAGCCTAACATTCTCCTGCAAAATGCCTTGATAAACTTGGGAATTAATTTTTCTGTCTATGATAGCAAGCTGTCCAGGTCCTGAGGCAGCAAAGCAGCCCCAAACCATGATGCTCCCACTACCATAGTTTACAGTTGGAATGAGGTTTGTTGGTGTGCTGTGCCTTTTTTCTCCACACATAGTGTTGTGTGTTCCTTCCAAACAACACAACTTTAGTTTCATCTGTCCACAGAATATTTTGCCAGTAGCGCTGTTGAACATCCAGGAGCCCTTTTCGAACTTCAGACGTGCAGTAATGTTTTTTTGGACAGCAGTGGCTTCTTCCATGGTGTCCTCCCATGAACACCCTTCATGTTTAGTGTTTTACGTATTGAAGAATCGCCAACAGAGATATTAGCATCTTCCAGAGATTTCTGTAAGTCTTTAGCTGACACTCTAGGATTCTTCTTAACCTCATTGAGCATTCTGCCCTGTGGTCTTGCAGTCATCTTTGCAGGACGACCACTCCTAGGGAGAGGAGCAACAGTGCTGAAATTTCTCAATTTATAGACAATTTGTCTTACCGTGGACTGATTTTGAGAGATACTTTTGTAACCCTTTCCAGCTTTATGCAAGGCAACAATTCTTAATCTTAGTTCTTCAGATCTTTTTTGTTCGAGCCATGGTTCTTCTCAGGCAATGCTTCTTGTGAATAGAAAACACACATTTTGTGAGTGTTTTTTATGGGGCAGGGCAAAATCTCCAATTTTGTCTCATTGAATCGTTTCCAGATTAGTTGACTCCTGACTCCAATTAGCTTTTGAAGAAGTCATTAGCCTAGGGGTTCACATACTTTTTCCAACCTACACTGTGAATGTTTATATCATGCACTCAATACAGACTATAAAAATACAATAATGTGTGTTATTAAGCACACTGTTTAAGCACACTGTGTTTGTCTATTGTTGTGACTTAAATGAAGATCAGATAACATGTTATGTTAAATTTATGCAGAAATCTAAATCATTCCAAAGGGTTCAAATACTTTTACTTGCCACTGTGTATATATATATAGTGGCAAGAAAAAGTATGTCCTTTTACTTGCCACTGTGTGTGTATATATATAGTGGCAAGAAACAGTATGTACTTTTACTTGCCACTGTGTATATATATATAGTGGCAAGAAAAAGTATGTACTTTTACTTGACACTGTGTGTATATATATATAGTGGCAAGAAAAAGTATGTACTTTTACTTGCCACTGTGTGTATATATATAGTGGCAAGAAAAAGTATGTACTTTTACTTGCCACTGTGTGTATATATATAGTGGCAAGAAAAAGTATGTACTTTTACTTGCCACTGTGTGTATATATAGAATGATGGTAAGAATGATGGTGGCCACTGTATCCTTGGGGACCTTCAATGCTGCAGACGTTTTTTGGTACCCTTCCCTAGATCACAATCCTGTCTCGGAGCTCTAAGGACAATTCCTTCAACCTCGTGGCTTGGTTTTTGCTCTGACATGCACTGTCAACAGTGGGACCTTATATAGACAGGTGTGTGCCTTTCCAAATAATGTCCAATTAATTGAATTCACCACAGATGGACTCCAATCAAGTTGTAGAAACATCTCAAGGATGATCAATGGAAACATAATGCACCTGAGCTCAATTTCAAGTCTTATGGCAAAGGGTCTGAATACTCATGTAAATAAGGTATTTCTATTGTTTTTGAACTGTTTTTGCTTTTTCATTACGGGGTATTGTGTGTAGATTGATGAGGGAAAAACAGTTTTTCATCCATTTTAAAATAAGGCTGTAACGTAACAAAATGTGAATACTTTCCAAAATGCACTGTATATAATTTTCAATACATTTGGAAACCTTTCTCAAAATAGGTTTTCACTTTGTCATTATGGGTGATGGTTGAGAAAAAAATATTTTTAAGTCGGTTTGAATTCAGGCTGTGAACACAACAAAATGTGGAATAAGTCAATTAGTATGAATTATTTCGGAAGGCACTGTACTGTATGTGAGTCTCATTAAGACTGTGGAACTGGCAGTGTACAAGCTCAACCTTTATTAACAATGTACAACATAGCACATGATGTCACGTTCTGACCTTTATTTCCTTTGTTTTGTATTCATTATTTAGTATGGTCAGGGCGTGAGTTGGGGTGGGCAGTCTATGTTTGATTTTCTATGATTTGGGGATTTCTATGTTTCGGCCTAGTATGGTTCTCAATCAGAGGCAGGTGTCATTAGTTGTCTCTGATTGAGAATCATACTTAGGTAGCCTGGGTTGCACTGTTTGTTTGTGGGTGATTGTCTATGTTGATTGCTTGTTTCGGCACGGTTCTCATTAGCTTCACGGTTGTTATTTAGTTTATTGTTTTTGTATAGTGTTTCAGTGTTCAGTGTTTTCTTTATTAAAATTCATGATGAGCACATACCACGCCGCATTTTGGTCCTCCGATCCTTCTCGCCTCTCCTCTTCAGATGAAGAGGAGGGCGACCGTGACACATGAACTGGCAGTTTCTCATGTGGGTGGCCCAAAGAGAGCTAACCCAAGGCCAGGCATTCAACAAGCCTTGCCTCCAGATGCTTTAGCAAAATGTACACATCCCAAATGCACTAAAATGCATTTAAATTACTACAAACATGACACATTATCGCTCATAGAGTGAATTCATGTCTTTCACATCTCAGGCACTAGAATTTTTCATAATTTAATTAAGCTGAAGAGAGGCACTTACTATGTCCAATTTTAACCTCTTGAGATGTGAAAAGTGTTTTGTAGGAAGTTGAATATTTATGATCATTTATGACAGAATGTAAAACTGTTGTCAAATCAAATGTATTTTTTTTTACTCACCATAACCATTTCTATTATATCACTGCCAAACTTTTGACTATTCCAAAATCTGCATGAAAACAATATGCACATTTGCCTACCTGAGATGTCTCCATCAAATTGATTTGATGTGGATAAAAGGCTGTGTGTAGCGCACATAAAAATACCCTTTGCGGTTAAATTCCAATGTACCAAATGAAGGCTTTGTCACAAAAAAATGATGCGTTATATAGCTAATGTGCCCACTCTGGTATTGGCACTTGCGCTCTAGCCAACAGCTCACAGATACAGGGAGGGTGTGCTGTAGTGGGTAGGCTAGCCTACATGATGAGGTTGGAATGGACAAAGGAGCTAGATTATTTTTATTTGTCAAACTGTAGCAAAGCATCAATCATCATGTCACAAGAATAAGACACTCGATATTCATTGGAAAGGACCATCTGTAGACTAGATGTTACAGCTATGCATTTCTGGAATTGTCAGGCATTACATGCATTTGAGCAAAGATGCAAACGTATGTACATATATTTGAAATACATTTTTAGGGAAGTTAAATACATAGAAATTGTAAAAACTGTCCGTATGGGGAGTCACATGCAGGTAAGATGTTTTGATTTCTATATAGTATCAGTAAGAGCAGATTCTGAGGTTTCGAAAACGATTTCCAAATAACTCAAAAAAATGAAGAGATTAGCTTTATTTCAAAATATAACTTATTCCAAAAATAAACACTTTTCCATGCCTCCAGACATGAGCACTTGGAAACAGATAGCTTACAGTAACATAACATAATAAAAATGCTATTGTGTTCTTTGAAATAATATTTTTTTCACATTCTGATGTTACCCAAGACCTTCATAAACACAACCAAAGGATTATTTTTCCCATGGCATATATTACATTTATTTATTAGACTGTCAGAATGCTTGTGTCAAAATGACTGCTTAATTGCTCAAAGGGGGGTCCCTGGAGGCACTGCTTTTGTAGTGTAAACTAATGGCATCATGAACGTTACCCAGTACCAGGACATTTTAGACAAAAACCTGGTTGTCTCTTCCTGGAGGCTGAAACTTGTCCGCAACTGGAACTTCCAGTAAGACAATAGCCCTAAGCACACATCAAAATCCACAAAGAAATGCTTAATTGACCACAAAATCAACATTTTGCAATTGCCATCTCAGTCTCCAGACTTGAACCCCATTAAATTAAAAACGTGTGGTTTGAATTGAAGAGGGTTGTCCATAAGCGCAGACAAAGGATATCAAGAATCTGGAAAGATTCCTGCATGAATGGTCTAAGTTTCCTCCCAATGTGCTCTCCAATCTCATAAAACATATTAGATGAAGGCCCAGTACCGTTGTCCTCGCAATATGATGTATTAAAGGGTATTAAAAACAGTGGTGCCAATAATTGTGACCCCTATCTTTTTGATGATAATTTTTTTACTTGGCAAACAAAATCTCTTCCTTTGAGAAATTGTATTATTATAACATAATATAACTATCCCCTTTTTTTTACATACACTATAGTTCAGTATTTGTATTATTTATTCAATACGGTCTTTTTCGCTCATCTTTATATTTATATTACACTGACGATTAACTATTGTTGTTTTGAACCCACAGAAATGAATCAGTGCCTCCCGAGTGGTGCAGTGGTCTAAGGCACTGCATCAAAGTGTTAGCTGTGCCACTAGAGAACCGGGTTCGAGTTCCGCTCTGTTGCAGCCGGCCATGACCGGGAGACCCATGGGGTGGTTGGCCCAGCGTCATCAGGGTTAGGAGAGGATTTGGCCGGCAGGGATGTTCTTGTCCCATTGCGCTCTAGCAACTCCTGTGGTGGGCTGGGCACAATGTACACTGACACTATCGCCAGGTGTACGGTGTTTCCTCCCACAATGGTGTGGCTAGCTTCTGAGGTAAGTGGGAATTGTGTGAAGAAGGGGCTCGGCTGGGTTGTGTTTTGGAGGAAGCTTCGCTCTCGACCTTTGCATCTCCCAAGTCCATACAGGAGTTGCAGCGATGGGACAAGATTGTAAATACCAATGGGATCCCATGAAAAAAGGGTAAATGAATAAATTAATGAATTATTTTTACAGAAGTGGGGTGCCATGTGTGTGTTCCTGGGTGTGCACATGTTTGTGTGTGGGTCGCTGACATGGCTAAAATAATCACTCAAAGATCCACAAGACACCACACGATATCCACACACCAAATCCACTAAAAATCACATCACGCTCTTTGAATACAACACAATCGGCACAAAGCAACCCACAGAAATGCAACGTGTATGTATGGCTTTCTTGTCACCCAGGCTAAGGTCACAGCTGTATTTAAGGGCCTATCAGATTTAAGCGGGTGATTTGTGGGTCTCCCAATACCCCTCAGGGTGTCATAGCAATGAGGGGAATGCTGCAGCACTACCATCGCTAAACCACTGTACAATACAGGTCCTAAATAAAACAGTGTATATATAATATAGGCCTCACTAAGGCATAATCTACACCTGCTGCTGTATTCCCCCTTGCCCACTCCACTCTGAAACACATGATTAGGTGCATCTCATTGGGGATGTTTGCACATATTATTGGTGATAATTGACAGATGCTTTTGCTCCTTTCCCCTCCCTCATGTCATTAAAGAGACGGATTGGCGGGTAGAGAGTGTGGTAGAGAAGGCTGTCTGTGTGTGGGTGTTTGCATGTGTGTATGTGTCTGTTGTGAGTGAGCGTGTGTTGTCTGTGTGTGTGAACGCTACTGTCCTGTGATCTGAACCAGTTTCTATCCTCCTGCATTCC
Source organism: Oncorhynchus tshawytscha (assembly GCF_018296145.1). Lineage (NCBI taxonomy): Eukaryota > Metazoa > Chordata > Actinopteri > Salmoniformes > Salmonidae > Oncorhynchus > Oncorhynchus tshawytscha. The sequence continues at coordinate 4,081,340 of NC_056454.1, read as the reverse complement.
ACAAAAACCACGTGGTTGCTATCATGTCATTATCGTGTGCCGTGTGACGATAGACACCCCACTGAGTCTGTATGTGGATTCGGTAGCTGTTGTTATTTTGTCCCGCTTTATCTAACACCTGTATCCTGCCTGTCACGCTATGTAATGCCTGCCACAGGTCAGTGACCACTGCTAACATCCACAGAAGAGCTCAGTAATTACTGTGGTAACAGAGCTGTTTAGGGATTGATCGGGGTCAAGGGTGAGGGATTATCCCAAAATATTTTTCCTGAGGAAAATGGCTGCCTCAGGTTGGTTGGCCTTGAGACATTCAAATTGACAGGTCTCATTACCTCCTACACCCCCAATACTCTCCTCCTTCTCCCACCATATGCACAGTCAGGCTGAATCTACTTGTCCAAGTCCTTACACTGCATCACCTCACCCCTCTCTTAACCCGGACACTTTCTCTCTCTCTCTCTTCACCAGACACAGCTCAGAGCCATAGCAGGAGAGAGTGAATGTGTGTGTAATTAATTGACATGTGTTATCTTTGAGTGTGCGTGTGTGTGTGTGTGTGTGTGTGTGTGTGTGTGTGTGTGTGTGTGTGTGTGTGTGTGTTGTGTGTGTGTGTGTGTGTTTGTGTGTTTGTGTGTGTGCATTTTGTGTGTGTCATTGTGAGTTAAACAGGCCTTTCGGTTGACAGTCTGACAAGGGTCCCCTTGTAAACAAACCAGAACAACTAGCGTGATCCGACCTTACCTTAAGAATTGTGCTGCAAATTGAAATGGGACGGAAGCGTCTCTCTGTCTTTTTCACACTTACACACACACACACACACACACACACACACACGGCAGTACCTTTGCAGAATCTTAAGTACCTTATGCAAACTGTGTGTTTGTTGGGAAAAGCACAGGCAGAGCGCTGATGAGTGTCTCATTAAGGCAACACCAGCAGTACACACTGGGTATCGCATAATCAAAGCCTGGGGGTACGGATTAATTATCCGTTTGAATAGTGATGAAATTTTAAAAAGCTTCTCCTTAAGGCTCCCATCATCGGCAGATGAAACAAAGAGCGGCACAGCTTGCGCGCCCGGGCTCACATGTGTTTTTACATCTGTTCAGGATATTTCAATTTGATGCTCAACAAGCTGAGACTCAGATTAAAGGATAATAATGTGTCATCCTCTCTCACAAACATCTCTTCCACGGCGCTGTAATAGCATGTCGCCAGGCAGGCAGCTCTGCTCCTGGAGAAAAAGAGCTAGCAGCCGTCACAGACGACACAGATGCTACAGTCACACATGTATCTCTTGCTCGTCTAGTCATGGTTGCTGAGGCAAATCCTCTCTCACGAGATATAGTATGTACCGGTTGTCGAGGAAGAGAGAGGGAGAGAGTTTTTGTATCAATATTTGCTTGAAATAAATATTTATGAGCTGCTTTTCTTTAAAAAAAAGTGTTGTCATTAATGAACATGCTTTAAGATTGTTTCATCATCTATAATTTATAAAGTAAGGCTTTGTTGGCAAACAGGACTCGTTTGTAAGTGTGAATTCCTAATAGTGATGAAAAAGTGCATCCTACACAGCTGCTGCTGCATTGGAGTAGTATGACACTTCTGGAGCAGGGTAAAATGTTCCAGAGAAGGACTCGGTGTGGAGACCTCCACCTCAAGTCAAATCCAGCTAGGCCCAACCTACAAGCCAAGTCCAGCTAGACCTAACCTACAGGCCAAGTCCAGCTAGGCCCAACCTACAAGCCAAGTCCAGGTAGGTCCGACATACAAACGAAGGCAAGCTAGGCCCAACCTACAAGCCAAGTCCAGGTAGGCCCGACCTACAAGCCAAATCCAGCTAGGCCCAACCTACAAGCCAAGTCCAGCTAGGCCCAACCTACAAGCCAAGTCCAGCTAGGCCCAACCTACAAGCCAAGTCCAGGTAGGTCTGACATAGAAACAAAGGCAAGCTAGGCCTGACCTACAAGCCAAGTCCAGCTATGCCCAACTTACAAGCCAAGTCTAGCTAGGCCCAACCTACGAGCCAAGTCCAGCTAGGCCCAACCTACAAGCCAAGTCCAGCTAGGCCCAACCTACAAGCCAAGTCCATCTAGGCTGGACCTACAAACGAAATGCAGCTAGCCCCGACCTACAAGCAAAGCCCAGCTGGGCCAGACCTACAAGTCAAATCCAGCTTGGCTTAATCAACAGGCCCAGGCCTCTTTTTTTTTTTTGGGGGGTGCAATTAAAATTGTACAGGTTCTTTGTTACATATACATTAGTAGTACACAGACATCAATACAGTACTTTCAGTAATAACTATTACCAATCATGCTACCCTCAGCCAATCCCCAACTTGCATTTAAGAGCAGTTGGAGGCCACGGAAGCAGAGTAGTATGGCATTGAAGCTTGTCTGAACGCTAGTTAACACAGTGTCCGAAGAAGCGCCAGAGGTATACAGAATGGTGTTGTCTGCGTGGATGTGGATCAGAGAATCACCAGCAGCAAGTGCTACAGGATTGATGTATACAGAGAAGAGAGTCGACCCGAGAATTGAACCCTGTGGCACCCCCATAGAGACTGCCAGAGGTTCGGACAACAGGCCCTCCAATTTGACACACTGAGCTCGATCTGAAAAGTAGTTAGTGAACCAGGCAAAACAGTCATTAGAGAAACCAAGGCTGTTGAGTCTGCCGATAAGAATGTGGTGATTGACAGAGTCAAAAGCCTTGGCCAGGTTGATGAATATGACTGCACAGTAATGTCTCTTATTGATGGCAGTTATGATATCGTTTAGGGCCTTGAGCGTGGCTGAGTAGCATCCATGACCAGCTCTGAAACCAGATTGCATAGCGGAGAAGGTATGGTGGGATTCGAAATGGTAATCTGTTTGTTAACTTGGCTTTCGAAGACCGTAGAGAGGCAGGGAAGGATAGATATAGGTCTGTAGCAGTTTGGGTCTAGAGTGACTCCTCCTTTGAAGAGGGGGAAGACCAATCTTTGGGAATCTCAGACGATACGAAAGAGAGGATGAACAGGCTAGTAAATAGGGGTTGCAACATTTTCGGCAGATCATTTTAGAAAGAAAGGGTCAGGGGTGCAGATTTTGCAGCTCTTTCAGAACATCAGCTATCTGGATTTGGGTGAAGGAGCAATGGGGGAGGCTTGGGCGAGATGCTGTGCGGGGTGCAGGGCTGTTGACCGGGGTGGGGGTAGCCAGGTGGAAAGCATGGCCAGCCGTAGAAAAATGCTTATTGAAATTCTCAATTATAGTGGATTTATCGGTGGTGACAGCCTCAGTTTCCTAGCCTCAGTGCAGTGGGCAGCTGGTAGAGGTGCTTTTCTTCTCCATGGACTTTACAGTGTCCCAGAACATTTTTGAGTTTGAACAGCTCAAATTAGAGAAAGGACAGTCCATCATTACCTTAAGACATAAAGGTCCATCAAGTGCTCTGATGAAACTGGCTCTCATGAGGAACACCACAGGAATGGAAAGACCTAGTGTTACCTCTGCTGCAGAGTTCATTAGAGTTAACTGCACCTCAGACTGTAGCCCAAATAAATTATTCCCAGAGTTTAATTAACAGACACATCTCACAATCAACTGTTCAGAGGAGACTGCGTGAATCAGGCCTTCATGGTCAAATTGCTGAAAGAAACCACTTCTAAAGGACACCAATAAGAAGAAGATACTTGCTTGGACCAAGAAACACAAGCAATGGACATTAGTACAGTGGAAATCTGTCCTTTGGTATGATGAGTCCAAATTTGAGATGTTTGGTTCCAACCACCATGTATTTGGGAGATGCAAAGCAGCTGAATGGATGATCTCTGCATGTGTGGGTCCCACTGTGAACCATGGAAGAAGAGGTGTGATGGTGTGGGGGTGCTTTGCTGGTGAACCTGTCAGTGATTTATTTAGAATTCAAGGCACACTGAACCAGCATAACTACCATATTATTCTGCAGTGATACGCCATCCCATCTGATTTGCGCTTAGTGCGACTATCATTTGTTTTTCAACAGGACAATGACCCAAAAACCCACCTCCAGGCTGTGTAAGGGCTATTTGACCAAGGAAAGTGATGTAGTGTTGTATCAGATGACCTGGCCTCCACAATCACTCAACCTCAACCCAATTGAGATGGTTTGGGGACGAGTTGGACCGCAGAGTGAAGGAAAAGCAGCCAACAAGTGCTCAGCATATGTGGGAACTCCTTCAAATCTGTTGTAAAAGCATTCCTAATCAAGCTGGTTGGGAGAATACCAAGAGTGTGCAAAGCTGTCATCAAGTCAAAGGGTGGCTACTTTGAATAATCTAAAACCAAAAATATTTTTTGATTTGTTTAGGGTTACTACATGATTCCATATGTGTTATTTCATAATGAGAAGTTGTAATCTGTATGAAGGCAAAAATGTCATTTTTGAACCAAAGATGAGCCTTTCTTATTAATCTACCGGAGAACCAGTTAGGGTTTAAAAGCAGTGTAGCACTTATTTCTCGATGCTAGAAACGCAGTACCCCAAGAAAACATTCCCAAATTACAAACTCTTTTGTTATCAATTGTTTTAATATTATAATGGTGTTCTAAAAAGTTGAGTTTGAGTTTTTTTGCAAATCAGCTCTACCTTTGGAAAAGATCCCACAACTCCCTGTGGTCAGCGTCGCACAATGAATGAAAAACTTTGTGCAAAGTGGGATAAACTGCTATCAACAATGGAAGGAGTGCTTCAGAATGAAGTTGCTTCTCAAAGTGGATCCTCTACTCCTTTGCATCAATTTGAATTCCAAAAGCATCACAAACAGCCATCAGCACAAGCAGAGACCAATCATTATCATTGGCTTCAGTGAGCATGGATGTCAACTGGCTAAGGGACAATCAAAGCGCTAGCTTGCTAGCACGATGCAAAATGTAAACATGTCTGCCAGCTGTTGGCAGCTAACTACTGATGCTGTCATACTATAGTATAGTATAGTATAGTATAGTATAGTATAGTATAGTATAGTATAGTATAGTATAGTATAGTATAGTATAGTATAGTATAGTATAGTATAGTATAGTGTAAGACTAAGGGAAAGAGTAATTTTGGATGCGACGGAGGTCCCTGTTACTGTATAGAACCAGTTTTCAAGGTGTTTGTGGGGGCTGCTCGTTGCGGTAATTCGGCCATTCTGTGGACATTTCTATACAGTTTGCCAAGCAGTGCCGATTTTAGCATGTAAGTCTTGGTGGGGCAAACAAAAACCCCAAAATGTTTTATGCATGCCATTAAAGCCACTACACAACACAACACTAAACAATACATTAATTGCACTATAACGGTGACACTATAACTGTTCCCCAGTAGGCCGTTATTGTAAATCAGAATTTGTTCTTAACTGACTTGCCTAGTTAAATAACGGTTACATTTGAAACGTTTAAATATAACGGTGACAAACGGTGCCCACAAACTTTTAGGGTCTACATAAAGCTGTCCCAACAGCAGAGCTTTCTTTTTAGCACCGTGGAGCGAATCCTTACCACCACTACACCTGGCTATCAGCGGAGACTTGTCTGGCAGCGAAACAGTTCATTCAGAGTCATTTACAACCTTTTTAAAAAACATAGCTGATATGGCTGACTTGCTTAAACAAATGTGGGTTTTACTGACAATTGAGATGTACAAACTATGGCACGATGAGCGGAAGAGACAATCCATAATTTTGATTAAGACATTGATGAGCGAGCTGGGACGGATGAAGAAAAAAATTACTATTTGTTCAGCACTTTTGAAATGTACAGTTACGGAATTCAGAACATGGGCTTTCTTACAGTATTCTCCCTGTAAACCAAGTCAGACCCATAGGATAAATAAAGGTGGCATGTAAGCAGGCAATGAAAGCTCTTAGAATATTAGATGATTACATTTCTCTAAAACAGGTTATAGGCAACATGTGCACCATCAAGTCAGAACAGTAGACTAAGTTATGAGGGAGGAAAGGGACCAAATTATTAGGATCAGGAACATGGGCTACTATCAGCTTACTAAACAAGTTATCTTGAACTCACTACAGTCCGAGATGTCCCAGTTCCGAGATTCCAGGTGTTTTTGAAAGCGACAGAAATCATGCTGGATCGACAGCATGGCCAACGTATTCAAACTTTTCTGGCCAATGGCGTTGCCCCCTTTTTCGTGATATCCAATTGGTAGTTACGATCTTGTCTCATCTGTCACACCCTGATATGTTCCACCTGTCCTTGTGATTGTCTCCACCTCCTCGCTTATTATCCCCAGTGTATATATACAACTGTGTTTCCTGTCTCTCTGTGCCAGTTCATCTTGTTTGCCAAGTCAACCAGCATTTTTCCTTGCTCCTATTCCCAGTCTCTTTTGGTTCTAGTCCTGCTGGTTTTGATCCTTGCCTGTCCTGACTCAGAACCCACCTGCTGACCACTCTGCCTGTTCTGTCTTCAAGCCTGCCTATCCCCTTGTACTGTTTGGACTCGGATCTAGTTACTGGCCTGGCCTCTAGACTGCCATTCGTATGGTACTGTTTTGGACCCAGTTTATGAACTCTCGCCTGTCCCCGACCTACCTTTGCCTGCCCCTTGGATTAATAAATATCAGAGCTCAACCATCTGCATCCTGTGTCTGCATTTGGGTCTCGCCTTGTGTCCTTAGATCATCGCTGCAACTCCCTTACAGACTCAGCGAAGGTCGAGAGCCAAGCCACACTGCTTCTTGACAAACTGCTCGCTTAACCCGAAGGCCAGCCGCACCAATGTGTTGGAGGAAACACTGTCGAACTGATGATCGAAGTCAGATTGCAGGCACCCAGCCCACCATAAGGAGTCGCTAGAGCACGATGAGGCAAGGACATCCGTCCAACCAAACCCTCCCATAACCTGGACGACGGTGGCCCAATTGTGCGCTGCCTCATGGGTCTCCCAGTCACAGCCGGCTGTGACACAGTCAGGGATCGAACCCGGGGCTGCAGTGACGCCTTAGCTCTCATTTTTTAATTTGTGATTTCATACTTGCTGTATCATTTTTATCTATAATTTCTCTTCATATGACAAGGATTAAAAATTATTTGTCAGTAGATTGCCGACTTGATGCATGATGATGACTGTCTAGCTTGCTAGCTACGATTTTCAAAGTATGATTTTGACATCATCAGTCCAATCAAAGCTAAGGTACATATAACATGCTTTGATGTAATTATATCTGTGGCCAATGACCTATGGCCAATGGTCTATGGCAGCACCTAAGGGACTTAGATTTTGCAGTGTCGTAGTGTCCCCCATGAGTGACAGAACACTGAGCCAATCACGGCACAACTAGAGAACATTACCAATCCCTACGCACCACAGAAAGCACTGAGCTAGGCTGAAATGCCTGCATTTTGGAGCAGCCTTACTCAAAAAGGCAAAAAAGATGTGGTTTGTATGTGGCTTTATTAACTCAATGATATGTGACACGTATTAATGCCAAAATAACATGCAAAACAGGCCTTGAATGACACTTCACCACTGCTGCCAAGTGCGTCTAAACTGAAATGCAACGCCTCAGCAATAGCGGATCAGGTGGCATTTCGGAGATGCCCAAGCGCTGTGCTCACTTTGGAGTGGTGGATTGTGGATTTTGCTCAGTGGGGAATCTTGCAAATTCAGCCAGCTGTGGTGTGAAATAGGCTTTTATAAGTTACTTCTTTATCTTATCACTTATTGTTAACCCCGTCTTTGGTGTGCTTTGGTGTGCTTATCAATGCACAACCACAAGCACTTTTTTTCCACTCGAATCGATCATGCGTGAAGTTTCAAATGAATTCTGTCATTACTAAATATGTAATGTGATAGGCATTTAACAAGGGAGTTTAACACAACAAAAAACATTTGATTAATAAAATGTTTAATTGGTCATCTTCCTCAAATGAAGGGGATGATGATGCAATCTTTGCAAGAGGGTAGTAATCTGATTTCATTGGTCCTCAACTCGTGGCACACACACTTCATTCATGATAAATGGAGTTAGCCTGCTCCGGAGCAGAGTAGCTGTGAAGGAATCGTTGCCATAGAATTGTACCTTGCTAAAAGGTATGCCACTTTCATGGTATCGGTTATTCCGAGTTGAACTCAAAGTTGACCGAAGCTACCTCGGTAAGTTCTCAAACCGGATTCATGGTATAGGGCTCTCACCAACACAAGCCAAGTCCAGCTAGGCCCGACTGACAGTGAGCTCCAAAGGTATTGGGACAGTGACATAGGTTTTGTTGTTTTCGCTCTGTGCTCTAGCACTTTGGATTTGAAATGATGCAATGACTATTAATGCAGTTAAAGTACAGACTCAGTTTTAATGTGGGGGTATTTTCTTCCATATCGGGTGAACCATTTCGAAATTATAGCACTTTTTGTACACATAGAAATTAATGGTAAATAACGTATTGTGTCATTTTGGAGTCACTTTTATTGTAAATAAGAATATAATATGTTACAGATGCACAGATATAATACCTTCACCATTACAATAACAGGGAAGTTTAGCACTTTTGGGGGGTGTGATATTTGTGCGTTTTAACTTCTCCCTCCTCATTATTCACCATTCATTCAGGATTATGCGTAATCATGATAGTATCCATATTGACCCTCCTGCTGTGTTCCGGTCAAATTGGGCAACCAAATTGGACTGAGTTTTCTCTCTGAAAAATGTAGTTAATTTAATCTGATTGTTTTAAGGTTCCATGACTTTGTCCACACAGGGCATCTGAACACACAAAATACATTTTGATGATTTTCATTACATTTTGGGTGTTTTATTTAACTTTTGTACACCTGTGGTGTTCCCTGTCTAAAATGACATCAGATATGAATGTGTGAGACTACAATTAGTGTATAAAATTGAGTTCAGGCACATGCCCATTCATCAGATGGACACACTTCCTCTCCCAGACTCACATGCATGTTTGTTTTAGCACACACACACACACACACAGACACACACACAGACACACACACACACACACACACACACACACACACACACACACACACACACACACACACACACACACACACACCTCACCCCCCTTCTTGGCATCCATCCAACGCCCACAGGAACCTTTCCCAACAGAATCCACACCTGTTGGCATTCTCACAAACAACCACAACATTGTTTCTATAATATATATAACTTTTCTCGCAGCTCTGGTATGGAAAGATTTTTTGGGGCCTTGTTCACAATTAATTCTGTGGCAGCACAATGACCAAACGATATACTGAATGTGAGGCTCCTGATCATATCTTTGATCATATCACTGGTGAGGAGGAGAGAGTCCTTGTTAAACTTTGACACAAAGTAGTCTGTGATAAATAGCACAATATGTTTCATCTGAGTATTTGTTATAGTCAAAATAATCCATACATTATGCCTTTTTTTACTCAAAGACGAGTTGTATGAGCTCAGGTCAATGAGGCCTACAGGCCATAAATAGCAAATGGAAGATCAAAACTTGTAATGTTCACAACTTAAGTTGATAAAAAGATCTAACACAACATTAGATGATAATATATGTATTATTATGGATTTATAATCAGCTATAATGGGGCGGTCATTTTAGACCAGGAACACAGAATGAATTAACATGAAACGAACACAACAGGAGGGTTAATATAGAAGTCTTTAGAAACATATTCTATTCTTATTTACAATAAAAGTGACTTCAAAATGACACCTTACGTTATTCACCATTCACTTCTATTGGGCACAAAATAATCTGAAACAAAACCAAAACAAACAGCAAATGCATCCGACAAATTTGTAGAATCTCAAGCTTGATGTTGTCATTGTGCGCCATGAATATAGGACCAAATATTACACTTTTTGCTACTTTAATACAAATAAGTGAATTTGTCCCAATACTTTTGGTCCCCTAAAATGGACTATGCACAAAAATGGCTGTAATTTCTAAACGATTCACCCGATATGGATAAAAATAACAAGATCCTAAATCAAGGAGCTAACCCCAACGACAACACTCATTTGACCTCCTTTGGATTTGTGTCACACATTTGTCTGGTTGTCTCCTTCTATGACCATGGTAAAACACCTGAACTGCTGTTGGAGATGTAGATACACACTCGGGAATGAAAGCATTGGTGAACAGGCAAGGTCACAACCAATAACCAACAAATAAAAGGGAGATCAGCCTCAGCACTATAAGTCTGGAGAAACTCTAACCATATCACTTTATATTCTGTGTATTTGGACGTGCACATTAGCACAGTAAAAAACTAAAATAACAATAAAAAAATACAAAAAACACTGTAACTGTCAAGCTTTTACCCTGTTTGAGTTTCTCACTCTATGCACACACACACACACAGTTTGAAAGTGATTTTTCCATTTTTCAGGGATGTTGGTAAACCTGTCATCCTCACAGAGAGAAAAGCCAACTTATTTATTTATTTGACTTCAGAGTAATTAGAGGCGTTACCGTGGTGCCTCGCCGTGACAACCCTTTCTAGAATCAAGTGTCAGAGTGCGGAAGAGTTAAGGCATGCCGGGAGGAAACGGTAGAGGGAAATTAAATAGGTGAGCAAATGTTTTTTCTCCTTTTCTAATCTTTAAGCAAATTAAATAGGTGAGCACAGTTTTTTCCCTCTGTCTTCCACACCTCCCCTTCTCTCTTTTCTCTCTTGAATATGGCAGAAAGGAAAAGCATTGTGGAACAGCTAGGAATACATTTAGAAAGCACGGAAATCGTTTCCTGTCAGGGCTTCCATACATGTTGGTCCCCAGGAATTTTTCAATATGACTCACTGTGTAAAAGTGAAGACTGTACAGGGAAAACACCAGAGCCAACAATCCAATTGAAGGTATGTCTTTCCATTTCCGGCTATTTGGCGAAGACGAGAAAATATTCATTCCTCCTGAAAGGCTTCAGAGGAAATATGTTGATACTGTTGCCTCTTTTCTTTTACCCTAAATAATTGAACAGAGAGAGGAAGGCCTCTGCAGGGTTCATATTGAGTTTTACAGTTTTCACACATCTGTTTCACCCGCTCGTCTCCACATGCACACACGCACGCACGCACGCACATACATACACACACACACACACACACACACACACACACACACACACACACACACACACACACACACACACACACACACACACACACACACACACACACCACACACACCCTCTGCATAGAGTAGGTGACAAAGAGCCTGTCTCTGCTTCAACTGCTTTGAGCTTTTTGACAAGGCGTAAAAGATAAAGACTAGCATACAGGTACAACATGGTCAGACTCCGCAGGGTCTCCCCAACAGTAACACTCCTCCTCCACCACTAGACACCCACCACCCCAGAGCCCTGACAGGAGAGAAACGACATATTAAAAACAAGAGGACGGGAACAAAAACAACTTCCCCCTCTAAAACATACTGTTCTACATCTCCCTCACACGACAGCTTCAGGGACAGTTTATGTGAGAGAGACAAAGACTCTTTGACACTGTCAGCTTGTCACTGATGCAGCGGATGGTTGAGCGTTACAGTCGTCGCTACAGCAAAGCCATACACCCTTCCATCCCGCACCACTTGTGTGTTCTGCACTGTCTTGGGCGCCTTGTGAAAGCGTGTGAGTTGACTCACTCTTTTGTGCGACTGACTGAATGTCTGGAGGGTCTTATGATAATGAGTGCCAGAGCTAGGCGGTAGGCCCACTAAAATAGTTCAATAATACATGAAACAGTGCAGCTACTGGTTGATTCACACATAACATTGTGAGGAGAAGAGGAGCGGAAGATGTTACTGCCATTTTAAGAGAGCAAAGTCGAGCTGTTAAATGCATACACTATCCTAAACACAGGAACAAACCACGTGAAAGCTAGAAGCAGACCTGTTTTCTGGGGCGAAGGGGAACAATGTAGGGGTAATTAAGAGAGTCAAGTGTAAAGATTTAATCGTCTGGGTTGTTGATTATCCTGATTACCATTATTAAGTAGCTTCTAAAGAAACATGACTGGGAGCTATATACTGTATGCAGTGGTTGATTTATTAAACTGTTTGTTGGAGCACAAGAGATACAGTGGTAGAGGTATTAGCTTGGTTATACTGTAGAGCAAGAAAGGGATATACAGTACAGTTGTACAGAATAGGAGGGTTCCCCAAAAGATGTGCAGCTAATAGGTTTTTTTTCATTGAAATTGATTAAATGCTTGATTTGCTGATGGTTGATCGCTACAGCTTGCTAGGTATCAACAGCCAGCATAGAATTTGCATAATTCATATTTCAGATTCCCCAACTTTACGCATGCTCTGTTCACCGAGTTCCTCCCATTAAAAATAAATGGGCTCTGCCATTTTATCGGACCCATCACACCCAGTGGACATGGGTCATAACGTGAAACTTTGTCTTGCCATGACCAAGAACAAGACCAATTGTAGAACAGCAAAGTGCTTCAGTTGGTGAATTTCACGCACAGAAGACTTACTGTCAAACATCAATCCAGTTCTATTAGTTTAACTCCCATTGCTGCAGTGTGGATAAAGAAGGTACCACATCAGCTAGGAGGCTTTCAGGAGTCTCATTCCAGTACAGTACAGTACTGACAGTGATTCACTCTGACTTAATGAACTGTGTGTGAACGTCTTTACTAAGGCTATGGTAATTTAACACACATACACCATTATATTAACTAACCTTTACGTTATCTTGCCCTCCAACCATTTTGAAAATCACTGATCAATAAATATCAACCATATTTGGAACAGCCATTTAAGGTCTGTAGACAGCTTTTGTTACACATGACACAAATTTTACCCCAATATTTCCATGGGATTCCCCAAAGTCCTTAAGAATTTGCGACAGCATAGAAACTCAAGGTGTATATTGTGTTGTGTAGAAGCAGCTAAAGTCTGTTCTGCAGACCAGGGCTGGATTTCCTAAAAGAATTGCAGCACTAAGATCATCTGTCATTTATTTAGTTTCAGTGGAATTATGATCTTAGTGCTATGATGCTTTTGGGAAACCCAGTCCTGACCAAAGAAAGGTAGCCCACTTTGTAATTTTAAAAAGTTTAGTGAAAACATTTAGAGTCGATTTTTTTGTGGAAGGATTAGCACACATTCAGGATCACTGATGATGAAGTGTTTAAACACAAATCCTATGAAGCTCTCCAATTTGATTATCATGAAGACAATCGCATCAGCAAGCTGGTCAGTCCCCTTCGGCCCTTTAGAAAAAACACAGGCTTCCTTTTTTCCCTGATTGTAGTAGTCAGGGTGTGAGCAGTACCCCCCAGTTTGAGGTTAGAGCTCAGGTACCTGGCTCTCTCTCCCATCCACCACCCACCCCCAGGCTGCAGACTGACTCTTCAAAGAGATGATACCCACCACGGACTAGTTGGTTGGAAAAAAATATGAAATATTGATTAAAAAATACAGATAGATCTAGGCTTGGGCGGTATACCAATACACCGTATACCGGGGTATTTGGAAATAGCCACTGGATGGTTTTTCAATTCCGCCAATACCGTCAGAACTATTTATTTTAAATTTTGTTTATAATTTAGTTTTTTATTAGCTACTTTTGGGGTAAATAGCTGCAGTCAACTTGTGCAATATGTTAGGAGATACAGAAGATTGCGTGTTTCATTTCACCTGTCAATTAATTTTTCATAATGAAGTTTACCAGTTGTCCCCAGTCACGTGGTGTTTGTTTGCAAGCAACAATGACGAGAGATCGAAGCCTTGTTAGTCACTCACTGTTGTGCAGCACGTGCCAGGTTATCTAGATACAGTTTGGAATTCACAACTAAATGTTTGCCAGCTGGATATCTTACAAATATCAAGTTAACTGTCTGAAATGTGATAAATGCTCTGCAGTTGTGCACTTGGTTTGCTAATTTAGTAGCTAGTTAGCTATCTAGCTACGTGGTTAGCTTATTTCAAAATCAAGTTTTGCTTGGTAACTGCAGAGAATCCCCTCCTAGTCTAATATTTGTTTTGTGGACGTAGCATGCTATGAGTAGCATTTTTTAATTACTTGTATAACTTTATGAGCTGGGATGTCTGTCCTGCAAATACTTTAGGTTAAAGACTGTATAAAATGTCCGCAATGCTAGTTAGTTAGCATTTCGTTAGCATTCTCCATCGAATTTTACATGTACTTATTATCATTGCTAACCTTCGGATCACAAAGGCTCAGTGGGGTTTGAAAATAGCGGCCCTTGTGTTCAGTGCCGGTATTACCAAATATCCAGTATCACAACAGTATCTCGGACCTGCCGGGTGTGTTCCTTGTTCTTCATGATGCTCTCTGCGCTTTTAACGGACCTCTGAGACTATCACAGTGCAGGTGCATTTATACGGAGACTTGATTACACACATGTGGATTGTATTTATCATCATTAGTCATTTAGGTCAACATTGGATCATTCAGAGATCCTCACTGAACTTCTGGAGAGAGATTGCTGCACTGAAAGTAAAGGGGCTGAATAATTTTGCACGCCCAATTTTTCAGTTTTTGATTTGTTAAAAAGTTTGAAATATCCAATAAATGTCGTTCCACTTCATGATTGTGTCCCACTTGTTGTTGATTCTTCACAAAAAAATACAGTTTTATATCTTTATGTTTGAAGCCTGAAATGTGGCAAAAGGTCGCAAAGTTCAAGGGGGCCGAATACTTTCGCAAGGCGCTGTATGTAAACTTCAACTGTAGTTGCCCTTGGTCTTGTTTGATGCGTTTTCACTCTCATCGTTGCCATGAAATGCCAACTCCTGTTTACCTAGGTAGATTGAGCATTAATTAGCTAGGTCTTACAAAATCTCAGGGTTACCCTTTACCTTTGCATTGTGCATGCTGATGTTCAATCTCCATTGTTCATTCAATGTCAGATCTATCTCTGAGCTGTCAAATGTCTTAAGAGCTATCTGGCTTTGGATGTGAGACAGATTTATCATGCTTGTTGAGTGCTATAGGCAAGCTGTTCAAGTCGCAGTAACCTGCTCTTGTCCACACGCTGTCGTTGGTGGAGAAGCAGGCAGGGGAAGCAGTAGTCGGCTGCTAGCACTGCTGCACTGCTAGTCGGCTGCTAGCAGTGCAGCCACACATTGACACCACTCAGATTGATATGATTGTGTTATTTTCTGTCCCTAAGGTCCCTAAACTCAGATGTTGGTCTTCCATCCCTTATCACCCCCTGTTTTGCTAGAAAATCCAACTTTGAAAACTGTTTCAGATGCAATATGTTAGCCATCTTGATCAGCTTTCTTTGGCTAGCAGTGAAATGAATGTAACCAGAATATGACACGTGACGTCCATAGGCAAGAGCTAGCTATGCCTGTCCTCCTGCCTATACCATTACTTTTTTTCACACCAATACGCAATCCCACCAGGAGCCATTGATTACAGGCAACATCTGTACTGTGCTAAAGGCTATAGCTGCTGCATTCAAGGATCGGGACACTAATCTGAATGCTTATAAGAAATCCCACTACGCCGTCCGATGGACCATCAAACAGGCAAAGCATCAATACATGACTAAGATCGAATCCTACTACACCAGCTCTGATGCTCGTCGGATGTGGCATGGCTTGCAAACTATCACAGATTACAAAGGGAAACCCAGCCGCGAGCTGTCCAGTGACGCGAGCCTACCATACAAGCTAAATATTTTCTATGCTCACAACTAAGCAAACAACACTGAACCATGCATAAGCGCATCAGCTGTTTAATTATTTCTTGTTTTTTTATTTCACCTTTATTTAACCAGGTAGTCTAGTTGAGAACAAGTTCTCATTTATAACTGTGACCTGGCCAAGATAAAGCAAAGCAGTTCGACACATACAAAAACACAGAGTTACACATGGAATAAACAAACACAGTCATAATACAGTAGAAAAGAAGTATATATACAGTGTGTGCAAATGAGGTAAGATAACGGAGGTAAGGCAATAAATTAGGCCATAGTGGCGAGGTACTTATGATATAGCAATTAAACACTGGAGTGATAGATGTGCAGAAGATGAATGTGCAAGTAGAGATACTTGGGTGCAAAGGAGCAAAATAAATAAATAAATACAGTATGGGGATGAGGTAGTTGGATGGACTATTTACAGGTGGGCTATGTACAGGTGCAATGATCTATGAGCTGCTCTGACAGCTGGTGCTTGAAGTTAGTGAGGGAGATAAGAGTCTCCAGCTTCAACGATTTTTGCAGTTCGTACCAGTCATTGGGAGCAGAGAACTGGAAGGAAAGGCGGCCAAAGGAGGAATTGGCTTTGGAGGTGCTGCTGCTATGGTGACCAGTGAACTGAGATAAGGCGGGTCTTTACCTAGCAAAGACTTGTAGATGACCTGGAGACAATGGGTTTGGCAACAAGTATGAAGCGAGGGCCAGCCAACGAGAGCATACAGGTCGCAGTGGTGGGTAGTATATGGGCTTTGGTGACAAAACGGATGGCACTGTGATAGACTGCATCTAAATTGTTGAGTAGAGTGTTGGAGGCTATTTGGTAAATGACATCGCCGAAGTCGAGGATCGGTAGGATAGTCAGTTTTACGAGGATATGTTTCGCAGCATGAGTGAAGGATGCTTTGTTGCGAAATAGGAAGCCGATTCTAGATTTAATTCTGGATTGGAGATGCTTAATGTGGGTCTGGAAGGAGAGTTTACAGTCTAACCAGACACCTAGGTATTTGTAGTTGTCCACATATTCTAAGTCAGAACAGTCCAGAGTAGTGAGTAGTTGGCCAGCAGCATACCACCCTGCATACCACTGCTGGCTTTCTTCTGAAGCTAAGCAGGGCTGGTCCTGGTCAGATCCTGGATGGGAAACCAGATGCTTCTGGAAGTGGTGTTGGAGGGCCAGTAGGAGGCACTCTTTCCTCTTGTCTAAAGAAATAAAATACAATTATCCCTATGCTACAGGCCAGTGATTGGGGACACTGCCCTGCGTAGGGTGCTGTCTTTCGGATGGGACGTTAAATGGGTGTCCTGACCCTCTGAGGTCATTAAAGATCTCATGGCACTTATCGTAAGAGTAGGGGTGTTAACCCGGGTGTCCTGGCAAATTCCCAATTTGGCCATTGACCGAGAATGTGTTAAAAAAATAAAGAAAGTCATGTTGGACAGGCCGGCAGTGATCGGTTGAAGAGCATGCATTTAATTTTACTTGCATTTGAGAGCCGTTGGAGGCCATGGAAGGAGAGTTGTATGGCATTGAAGCTCATCTGGAGGGTAGTTAACACAGTGTCCAAAGAAGCACCAGAAGTATACAGAATGGTGTCGTCTGCGTGGAGGTGGATCAGAGAATCACAAGCAGAAAGAGCGACATCATTGATGTATACAGAGAAGATAGTCGGCCCGAGAATTGGACTCTCTGGCACCCCATAGAGACTGCCAGAGGTCCGGACAAACAGGCCCTCCGATTTGACACACTGAACTCTATCAGAGAAGTAGTTGGTGAACCAGGCAAGGCAGTCATTTGAGAAACCAAGGCTGTTGAGTCTGCTGATAAGAATGTGGTGATTGACAGAGTCGAAAGCCTTGGCCAGATCGATTAATATGGCTGCACAGTATTGTCTCTTATCGATGGCAATTATGATATCGTTTTGGACCTTGAGCGTGGCTGAGGTGCACCAATGACCAGCTCGGAAGCCAGATTGCATAGCGTATAAGGTACGGTGGGATTCAAAATGGTCGGTGATCTGTTTGTTAACTTGGCTTTCGAAGACCTTAGAAAGTCCGGGCAGGATAAATATAGGTCTGTCGCAGTTTGGGAGTAGAGTGTCTCCCCCTTTGAAGAAGGGGATGACCAAGGCAGCTTTCCAATTTTTGGGGAAATGGACGACTGTTATGGACGACTGTGTGTTCACGCTCTACATAGCCGATGTAAGACCTTTAAACAGATTACCATTCACAAGGCCGCAGGGCCAGAAGGATTACCAGGACGTGTACTCAGAGGATGCGCTGTCCATCTGGCAAGTGTCTTCACTGACATGTTCAACCTCTCTCTGACTGAATCGGTAATACCTACATGTTTCAAGCTAGTCCCTGTTCTTGGTGTTCCTGTGGCCAAGAACGCCGAGGTAGCCTGTCTAAATTATTATTGCCCCGGAGCACACACATCTGTAGCCATTAAATGCTTTGAATGGCTGGTCATGACTCACATCAACACAATCATCCCAGACACCCTGGACCCACTCCAATTCACATACCACCCCAACAGATCCACAGATGACGCAATCTCCATTGCACTCCATACTGCCCTTTCTCAACAGGACAAAATAAACACCTACATGAGAATGCTGTTTTTTTCAGCTCATGATTCCACAACATTTTGTCCTCCAAGCTCCAACCTCACTAACCTAAGGACGCTGAGATTAAACACCTCCCTCTACATCTGGATCCTGGACTTCCTGACAGGCCCCCTCCAGGTGGGTAAGCAACAACACAACCGCCATGCTGACCCTCAACACGGGGGCTGAGGGGTGCGTGCTTAGTCCCCTGCTGTACTCACTGTTCACCCACAACTGGTGGCCGCACGACTCCAATACCATCATTAGTTTGCTGACGACATTACAGTGGTAGGCCTGATCACTGACGGCGAGACACCCTAGAAGGAGGAGGTCAGAGACCTGGCACTGTGGTGCGAGAACAACAACCTCTTCCTTTATGTCAGCAAGACATAGAAGCTGATTGTGGACTACAGGAAATGGATGGCCGAGCACATCCCCATTGACATCACAAGAGCTGTAGTGAAGCGGGTCCAGAGCTTCAAGTTCCTCGTTATCAACATCACTAAGTACCTTTCATGGTCCAAACACACCAACACAATTGTGAACAGGTTACGACAACACCTCTTCCCCCTTAGCAGGCAGAAAAGATTTGGCATGGGCCCTCAGATCTTCAAAAAGTTCTACAGCTGTACCATTGAGAGCATCTTGACTGGATGCATCACCGCTTGGTATGGCAACTGCTTGGTATCCGAACACAAGGCATTACAGAGGGTAGTGCGTACGGCCCAGTACATCAACGCGGCCAAGCTTCCTGCCATCCAGGTCCTCTATACCAGGCATTCAGAGGAAGGCCCTAAAATTGTCAAAAACTCCAGCCACCCAAGTCATAGACTGTTCTCTCTGCTACCACACTGTAAGAGGTACCGGTGCGCTAAGTCTGCGATCAAATGGCTCCTGAACAGCTTCTACCCCCAAGCCATAAGACTGTTGAACAGTTCATCAAATGGCTACCTGACTATTTGCAATGACCTCCTTTTTTTGCAGCACTGACATCTACCCACACACTAACAAACACTACACTCACACACACAAAACACACGCAAATACATATTTATGCCACACGCACACACACACACAATCACACACACAGACACACTTTCACATGCACTGCTGCTACTGTTTATTATATATCCCTATTGCCTAGTCACTTTTTCTCACTTTTTCTTTTTCTACCTAAATGTACATATTACTTCAATTACCTCAACTACCTTGTACCCCTGTACATTGACCGGTTCTCCTTGTTTATAGCCTCGTTATTGTTATTTTATTGTGTCACCATTTCCTTTTTTTTCTTCTTATTTCCTAATATTTTCTTAATTTTTAACTCTGCATAGTTGGGAATGGGCTCGTAAGTAAGCATTTCACAGTAAAGTCTACACCTGTTGTATTCGGCGCATGTGACAAATACAATTTGATTTGCATTTATTATTTCAGTGCAATGAAAATGAATGGGACCTATTGACAGATGAAAGGAAGCAAAGCTCTCTGCCTGCCTTTCGGCGTCCATTAGCTGATAGTAGTATAAGGTAGAAACACGCATGCGCAAGTTATGTCAGTGCCATGCATTGAGTTTGAAGGGCAGAAGAAAGGCACACGGCAAGGCTGCCTTTCCCCTGGCCTCCTTGCACATTTTGTATCAGAACACTACAAATTTGGGAAGACCTAGGTCAGAAATTAGATTTTATCATGCAGAAAAAACATTAAGATGACAAAATTATTATTGAAAAAATGTATATTTATTTTTCATTGCAGTTCATTTTCACCTCTATCCTGGCTGCACGTCACTGATGTGATGGGTGTTGTAATGTATTAGTTAATACATTACACATATATTATGTCAATGGACATTTTTCCTTTCAATTCACTTCTGGGGCTTTTTTTCCAGACCCTACCTATAAACTGTAAATATTCTGAACACTATGGGTGTGTGTGTGTGTGGCTTAATAGTGGGCACAGAGTAATAAAATGATTATAGCATTTGGTCATTGGTTTGTCACTGTGGCAATATACACAAGAGTAATCAGCTAGGAACTGAGAAGTGCTCTGCCTATCATTTTACCTCTGTGCTCCTGTGTCCTACCCCTCAATTTCCTGTGTCTATTTTCCTATTGCTCCAATTCATCAGACACAGAGTTCTGGCATGCTAGACAGATTGTCAGGATTGAGGATTCAATCACCGTGTCTTGACTTGACGATGGCCTCACACTGATTATATATACAGTTATTATGCACAACATGCACATTCATCTTTTAGATAAGCCTTCAAATTAACCTACGCTTCCCTGTTTTACAAAGCCCCTGATGCTGAGAGAGCTTGTTGAGAGAAAGCTTGGGTGTAATTCATGTATTTTGAGTGCCCTCTTTTGGCCAGTGGTGGTATTACAGTCGGTGTAGACATTTTTGGGGGGCTCTGTTACAACTGGTTCGAGGAAGATGTAGGCCTGTCTAGTGAGTTTGCTAAATGGAAATATGGTGCATGTGGTATAATGAAGATTAAGATGTCTTAACTTGACATTTCCACAGTATAAATGCTTTATACTCATTGTATAAGTACTGTGGGACCTTTACTTCTCTAACCCAGTGAGACGGTGCAAACTATTCAATTCAGTAGATAATATATGGTAAATTCCAACATGTCTATGGTTATAATGAAGCTAATTGCAAGAAGAGGAAGAAAGCAAGCGCCAACATTTTGAAAATGCTGGAGTCCTTGAGCTTTTCATTCTGCAAATGTATTTGTTGTTGGGGATTACTAGCCTTGTGTACCAGGCTACAACCTATTATGTATTAACTGGTTGAGCATTGCTTCAACATAATTTGTCAACATATTGTGACATGGAATCTAAATGGATAGTACTGTGGGGCCATACTTGCGAACATTAGAAACAGTTGCTCTGGCTCAATATCGTCGATTTACTTGCACATGATAGAACGTTACATTGTAGCTGGTCCCATCAGATAACCCGGCACATGATAGCCCGATGCGAACCTCACCAGATGACAATGATTCTTTCCTGGAACAAGTTCTGCATCAACCAATTACAAATGTTGACGTAAAAGGAAGTGAACAAACACTTTTCCATAATTATTTTAAAGAAGTTTATCACAAGGACTCGAACCCACGATAGCGATCATCCACACTGGAGGCTAGTTTATCATTCTACAGTACACTTGTCAATTGACCGACCAATGCATCCTATTGCACACTGTAGTCCTAGTAATAAGGTGGTAACACAACCATTCAGTGCTTTCAGTGTGTGTTCATTGACATAGTGACAACTGCAATGACAGATTCTAAAAATGTGTATTTAAATGTAACAATTGAACAGCAAACAGCGTTTAGTCTGCACATCTTTTACATCATGTCATTGCTTGCCTTGAAGCTCAAGTGGTTTGCAAGTGATTTCTATCTTTCTAATTGTTGTCAATTCCTTTGGATCTTCTTTGTCACTATGCTCATCTCTCTGTATGTCCTGTGCAACTATCTAAAATGCTTCAGTGCTACAATGTTATCATAACCAGCAAAAATGATCACACCAATGCACCTTTTCTCCTCAACTTTCCACAAGAGTTAATTTGGCTTATGTTGCAGGTAGGCCTGTTTGTCATCCAGCAATTAGCAAGAGCAAACCTGCTTCTTTCCTCAAATAGGCTATTAGCCCTATGTCACGCTGGTATAAAGGATATGTGGAGACAGGCGCAGGAATACACAATAGGGGTTTTTAATACACCCAAAATAAACAAGTATGCAAAAACACTGGGCTGAAGCCAAACAAAAGAGCGAGGGTAAACCTCATTGACCGACACGGGACGATACCCGTATTACACAATATATATATATATATATATATATATATATATATATATATATATATATATATATATATATACCACGCAGCATAACAGCTGCACCAAAGCATAGGTACTTACACCACCAACAGACATGGGAACAATAACCGACAAAGACAGAGGGAACAGAGGGCACATATACAACATACTAATGAGTGGAAATGGGAACCAGGTGTGTGTAATCAGACAAGACAGTCTGGGGTTGATGATAATGAATCCCGTTCAGTGGAGCCTAGAAAGCCTTTGACGTTGATCTCCGGAATTGGTGAACAGAATGAGCATCAGTAGCGGGGGGATCTGTGACAGTACCATTTGTCCACCACATGAGCCTCGGTCTGGCTCGGATGCCAAGGTGCCAGGGCCGGCTGATACCCCAACACACACTGAAAGGAGTGAGGTTAGTGGAGGAGTGGCGGAGGGATTCTGCGCGCACTCCGCCCAAGTTAGAAACACTCTCCCGGCCGATCCTGACAGTAACACCGCAGGAACCTGCCCACCTCCTGGTTGACCCTCTCCACCTGCCCATTTGCTTGAGGATGATACCCAGAGGTGAGACTGACAGTGACCCCCAGGCATTCTATGAATGCCTTCCATACCCGTGAGGTGAACTGAGGGACATGATCTGACACAATATCCTCCGGGATCCCATAGTGCCGGAAGACGTGCGTAAAAAAGCCTCTGTGGTTTGCATGGCCGACGGTAGCACAGGCAGAGGAAGGAGGCGACAAGCTTTGTAAAACCAGTCAACAATGATGAGAATGGTGGTGTTCCCCTGGGAGGAGGGAAGGTCAGTGACAAAGTCCACGAATGGGTGAGACCAGGGTCATTGTGGAACCGGCAGGGGAAGGATCTTTCCATAAGGGAGGTGGCTGGGTGTCTTAGACTGAGCACAGATGCAGCAGGAGATGAGGCACTGTGCAAGTGAGGGTTCCGCACGCAGGGCCTGCCGTATGTCAGTGTCCACGTCCCATACCACTCGCCCAATGATGCGGGATGATGGGGTCTCCTCTCCCTGCCTCTCTGCGTCATAGAGGCGAGATAGGGCGTTCACATTCTTCGAGCCTGGCCTATAGGAAATTGTGAATTGGAACCTGGCAAAGAATAGAGCCCACCTGGCCTGTCTTGGGTTTAGCCTCTTCGCTTCCCTGATGCACTCATGTTGCGGTGGTCCGTCCACACCAGGAAAGGGTGTTTGGACCCCCGCAGCCAGTGCCTCCACGCCTTCAGAGCCTTCTTGACCGCCAAGAGTTCCCGGTCCCCTACGCCGTAGTTCCTCTGAGTGGGGCTCAGCTGCTTAGAGTAGAAATCGCAGAGCAGCAGCTTTGGAGGGGTTCCGGTATGCTGGGACAGCACTGCCCTGTCTCCTACTTCGGAGGCATCCACCTTGACGATGAAGGGGAGTGAGGGGTCGGGATGTGCCAATACGAGAGCAGTGGCAAAATATGCCTTCAGCGTCTCGAACGCCTTCTCCGCCTCCGCCATCCAACGAAACCACTGGGGACCTCCTCTCAGCAGGGAGGTAAGAGGCGCGACCACCGTGCTGAAGCACCAGATGAACCTCCGGAAATAGTTGGCGAACCCCAGGAATCGCTGGACTGCTTTCACAGAGGTGGGGATAGGCCATGACCTGACTGCACTGACGTGTTGCTCCTCCATCTCCACTCCCTCCGTGGAGATGAGATAGCCCAAAAGGACACAGACCGCTGGAAAGAACAGACATTTCTCCTGTTTAACATATAGATCATTCTCCAACTCTGTCTTCTCAGCACAGACCTGACTAACGAGACATGCTGGTCGCGGTCAAAAGAATAGACCAAAATGTGGTCTATATATATCACTACGCCCCATCCCAGCATGTCCCGAAACACTTTGTTGATGAAGGCCTGGAAGACTGAATTAGAGAGGCCAAAGGGCATTACGAGATACCGTGGTCGTGGAACAAGCAGTCTTCCATTCATTGCCTGCACGATTGCGCACCAGATTGTAGGCGCTCCTCAAGTTCAGCTTTGTGAATTACTGCGCCCGTGCATTTGTTCGATGATGGTTGGGATCAGGGGTAAAAGATAGCTGAACTTGATGGTGGCTGTCACGCCCTAATCTGTTTCACCTGTCCTTGTGATTGTCTCCACCCCCTCCATGTGTCGCTTATTGTCCCCAGTGTATTTATCCCTGTGTTTCCTGTCTCTCTGTGCCAGTTCGTGTTGTATGTTAGTCAAATCAACCAGCATGTTTTTCGCATACTCCTTTTGCTATTCTCTTTTTGATAGTCTTCCTGGTTTTGACCTCTGCCTGACTCTGGACTACTTTCGCGCCTGCCTGACCACCCAGCCTGCCCTGACCTTGATTCTGCCTGCCCTTCGGTACCTTTTGGACTCTGAACTGGTTTTGACATTTTTACCTGTCCACGGCCATTCTCTTGCCTTACCCTATTGGATTAATAAATATTGTAAGACTCCAACCATCTGCCTCCTGTGTCTGCACCTGGGTCTCGCCTTGTGTCATGATAGTACAACCTGGCCATGACAGACCCAGGAGACTTGGACCAGCTCCGCCAAGCTGTCTTCCTGCAGGGAGCCACCATTGGGAGACATTAGGAGTTGCTACAGGGCCTTTTGGAAGGGCTCAGTTCCTTTATGGAATGCCACGACCATGGATTAAAGGCTATTATGGAGTGAATCAAGGAGTTAGCTCAGAGACTGTTTGCCACCTCTGAAAAACCCAAATCACCCAGTAATTTTTTCCCTATCTGTGGTGAGTTTGTACAGCCTATGCTGACTCCCCGTGTACCACGCTTACCTCCTCCACAGCGATATTTGGGAAATCGTGGTAGATGCAGGGTTTTCTTTCTCTGTGCTCGCTTATTTTTGAGCTACAGCCATCTTTGTCTTTTTCAGACTGATCGAAGATTGAATATATAATTACGCTTATGTCGGGAAGGGTGCTCACCTGCGCTAAGGTAATTTGGGAACAACAATCTGCCATTTGCGGTCATTTGGAGGAATTCATGGCAGAGATGAGAAAAGTAATTGAGTCTACGGTATCTGGGAGAAAGGCTGCCAGCAAACTGCTTGACTTACGTCAACACTCCCCTGGTGTGTCAGACTATGCGGTGGACTTTCGCTCGTTTGCCACCGAGAGTGCCTGGAATCTGGAGATAAAGGATGAGATAGCTGCTCGGGAACTGCCGGTGGACCTCGACTCTCTTATCGCCTAAACCATTCAAATTAAGAGAACGTAAGAGTGAGAGGGGGTCTGGTCTCGGGCACACTCGTGCACCCGATATAGCGCGTTCATCTCCTATGGAATCCGGAAGTTTTCGAAGGCAGCTCTTCCGAGAGGAGTCGAAGTCATCCGAGCTCTCTCGTGAATCTACGACAGGTGAGTTGGATACTCCTGAGCCTATGCAGTTGTGAAGAACTAGGCTATCAGTTTGGGAGCGCTCACGGAGGAAGAATAATGACTGTTGACTATACTGTGGAGGGATAGGACATATTATAGCTACCCTATTAGGAAACCCTTGTCTCTAGTGGGTACCAGTACTATGGTGATTCACACTGGGTGTTCCCTAAATCCCATCACCCGCATACCTCCTTTTGCTCTTGTGCTATGGGGAGACCAATCTATGTCTCTCCGAGTGCTCATTGACTCTTGGGCTGATGAATGTCTTATAGATGCTATGATAGCTTCGGAGGATGGTATTCCCTCTCTCTGTGCCCATGGATGCTAGGGCACTGGACGGCCGCTCTACAGGGGAAGTCACCCATAGTACTGTGCCCGTTCAATTATGGGTTTCTGGTAACTACAGTGAGACAATACAGCTCCTCCTCATGGCATCTTCCCATGTTCTGGTTGTTTTGGGATTTCCCTGGCTCCTAAAGCACAATCCTGTGAGTGACTGGACCATCCTGGGTTGGAGCCCATTTTGCCATTCTCAATGCCTTCAAGCAGCACAGCCTTCCCCTATTCATCTTCCTCAGGAGTTTAGCAAGACAGTGGATGTCTCTTATCCCCACGGAATACCATGACCTCCTGGAAGTGTTTAGCAAGGCATGTGCTACTTCCCTTCACCCGTCCCGTCCTTACGATTGTGCCATTGATCTTCTCCCAGGCACTACACCACCTCGGGGTCGGTTGTACTCTCTGTCCGGACCAGAGACCATTGTAATGGAGGAGTACATAGAAGAGTCTCTGGCCACTGGGGCCGTCTGTCCTTCTGTCCTTGTGCATCTCCTGCCAGCGAAGGGTTTTTCTTTGTGGAGAAGAAGGACAAGAACCTGCGCCCGTGCATTGACTACTGGGGACTTAACGATATCACTGTCAAAAATCGTTACGTCCTACCTCTCCTCTCCTCGGCGTTTGAACCTCTCCAGGAGGCTACCATGTTTACCAAGTTGGACCTTGTACCAGGTCATGCCATTTGGACTCACACTGTCTTCCAGGCTTTGATCAATGATGTGCTTCGGGACAAGCTAAACCGGTTTGTTAGTCTACCTGGACGACATCCTGTTTTTTTCCCGATCTGCCCAAGAACATTTACTCCATGTCAGACAGGTCCGTCAGCGCCTTCTGGAGAACCAATTGTTTGTGACAGCCGAGAAGTGTGAGTTCCACGGCTCATCTATCACCTTTCTGGGATATGTCATTGCTGAGGGGAATGTTCAGATAGATCCCGGAAAGGTGAAAGCAGTGGTGGATTGGCCTAAACCATCATCCAGGGTGCAGTTGCAACGGTTTCTTGGTTGGCGGCACCCCTCTTGGCACTCACCTCCCCCAAGGTACCGTTCAAATGGTCTCCAGCTGTCGACAAAGCCTTTGTGGACCTGAAGCATCGGTTCACAACAGCATCCACCCTCATCCATCCAGACCCCTCGAGTCAATTTGTGGTGGAAGTGGATGCTTCGGATGTTGGAGTGGGGGCCATCCTGTCCCAGCGATCTGCGCAGGACCAGAAGCTTCATCCCTGTGCCTTCCTGTCCCATCGTCTCAATCCTGCTGAGAGTAACTACGATGTTGGCAACCGAGAACTCCTGGCGGTGAAGATGGCATTGGAGGAGTGGAGGCACTGGCTGGAAGGAGCATAACAGCCATTCCTGGTCTGGATCGACCATAAAAACTTGGAAAATCTCCTTTCAGACAAGCGCCTCAACTTAAAGAACCGTCAGACCTAGAGTTGGGAAACTTTAGAAACCTGTTCTAGAGCTCATGTCGATAGTGTGTGGTGAGTTATGTGGCTCTAGAAGGTTCTCGGCCCGAGAAACAGCCTCGTACATTTGCAGTGACTTCAATTCATTTTGACCATTACGAAAATGACGACATTTAGAAAAGTCCCAGAGTCGTAAGACTAGGTCCATTGAAACCGGCTCGGCCCATAGAGACGGACCCAAACGTTTCTGTCCGATAGCTCATTTATGGACCCCGTAGCAAGGCATGGAAAAAAGTGGATTTTCAGCACCAATTAAGGTCTTGCTCGGGCACCGAATGATCTATCAAGCCGAAACTTGGGATTCGGGATCAACTTAGCTGGCCTACACATAATGTCAGAACTGGACCCGCAGCTAAAATGTAACTACGTGTTTTACGTTTTTGTTATGTTTTGAACAGAAGGCGCTGTGAATTTTGGGCCTGCTCTGAAATATGTGACTGACTTCGAAACGAGTTGGAAAAAGTGGGTGTGGTGTCAGTTTGTATCAGTTTGGTGTCAGAATGACATCTAATTGACTGATGGATGGTGACTTGCTCGCTGACTTTTGTCCATTTGCAATATGTTTAAACAGTGAGGTACCATCACTAAAATGACGAAATCAACACCAACGAGCAATGGAGAGGAACCAGAAACACTGCCCGGCCATCCCGAGTTCATCGGGCCAGTCAATTTTGCATTCCTGCAGTATTTTTGAGCATGACAAATTCGTGATGGTAAATGCCCATTGAAAAATATTGCAAATGCACAGTGCATTTGCAATATGATTCAACAGTGGAAAAACATCACCAAATGGACATGATGAAATCAACACAACGAGCAATGGAGAGGAACCCCTATCACTGCCCGGCCATCCCGAGTTCATCAGGCCAGTCAATTTTGCATTTCTGCAGTATTTTTGAGCATGACAAATTCGTGACGGTAAATGCCCATTGAAACTTTTACGCAAGAATCACTCTGAGAGCCCTCAGCTGGCCACTTATGCAATGTGGTCCTTTACGCTCATTCTTCAACATAAAGGTGTGAAACTATGTCTAAAGGCTGTAGACACCTTAGGGAATACGTAGAAAAAGGAATCTGGTTGATATCCCTTTCAATGGCCAATAGGGATGCATAGGAACACAACGGTTTCAAAATATGAGTCACTTCCTGATTGGAATTTTCTTAGGCTTTCGCCTGCAATATCAGTTCTGTTATAATCACAGACAATATTTTTACAGTTTGGGAAACTTTAGAGGGTTTTCTATCCTAAACTGTCAATTTAATGCATATTCTAGCATCTGGTCATGAGAAATAGGCTGTTTACTTTGGGAACGTTATTTTTCCAAAAATAAAAATAGTGCCACCTAGCTTCAAGAGGATTACCTCTTACAGCTCCGCCCCTACTTTGTGCAATTTCCACCTGAAGACATACACAAATCTAACAGCCTGTAGCTAAGGCACAGAACCAAGGATATGCATATTCTTGGTACCAATTGAAAGAAAACACTCTGAAGTTTGTGTACATGTGAATTGAATGTAGGAGAATATAACACAATAAATCTGGTTTAGGTAAAACAATGAAGAAAACCATACGTTTTTTATTTTTATATCATCGTCTTTAAAATGAACAAGATATAACAAACATTCAGATAGGATGATGGGGACAATTTCAGTGAAAAATATAAGAGGGCACCTGTACTTGTGCAAAGTTTCAGAATGATAACTTCCTAAACGAGTGTACTACATGACATTTATCATGAAGTCACCCAGGTGTCCCACACAAGTAGCCCAAATGTATCCAAGTGGCCAAATTGGTGAAGGTATACATTTTGAAACAAATAACTATATACAAAATACCAAAACGGTATTCTAACACACCCCCGAAAGAATTGAGAAAAATACATTTAAAAAATTAAAAATGGAAAAAATAATTATTATTGATTAAAAAATATATGAAGAAAAAAATATATACATACATTTACAAAATAACATGGGTAACTATTTACACACTTTCAATATTTGGAGGACCCTCAGTCCTCTATCAAATCAAATCTATTTATATAGCCCCAGCCTGAAACCCCAAACAGCAAGCAATGCAGGTGTAGAAGCACGGTGGCTAGGAAAAACTCCCTAGAAAGGCAAAAACCTAGGAAGAAACCTAGAGAGGAACCAGGCTATGAGGGGTGGCCAGTCCTCTTCTGGTTGTGCCGGGTGGAGATCACAGTGGTTGTAGAGGGTGCAACAGGACAGCACCTCAAGAGTAAAAATGAACTGGGGACAGCAAGGAGTCATCATGCCAGGTAATCCTGACGCATGGTCCTAGGGCTCAGGTCCTCCGAAAGAGAGAAAGAGAGAATTAGAGAGAGCATACTTAAATTGCAAACAGACAAAGATCGTCAAAGGTAAACGATTTATTTTAATGCAGTTTGTGATTTTGTTAACCTGTTCTGTCAGAATATAAAAGAGACAGTAGATCTAGCAGGTCATAATAATGTATTCAACCTTATGTTCCCTGTTCTCTCTCTATATATATCTGTTTATTATACCTGTTGATACAGGGCTCATATGTGAAACTATTCTAACTGAACATGTTCTTTCACAGTGACACTGACTCCGAATGGCAGCCCCCAGGGCCAAGGTTTCCATTCCCCACTGAAGCTGGTTCTGCAGGCATGGATGTGCCTCAGGGCCAAAAGGGCACAGCATGGAGGCGTCGCTGTGTTCTTTGCTCTCATCGGATATGGCTACAGTGTCTCCTGATCCCTCCTGTTTCAGCCTCCAGTATTTATGCTGCAGTAGTTTATGTGTCGTGTTGCTAGGGTCAGTTTGTTATATCTGGAGTACTTCTTCTTTCTTATCCGGTGTCCTGTGTGAATTTAAGTATGCTCTCTCTAATTCTCTCTTTCTCTCTCGGAGGAGAACTTGAGCCCTAGGACCATGCGTCAGGACTACCTGGCATGATGACTCCTTGCTGTCCCCTGTCCACCTGGCCTTGCTGCTGTTAGAGTTTCAACTGTTCTGCCTGCGGCTATGGAACCCTAAACTTTTCATATTTACTCTTGAGGTGCTGTCCTGTTGCATCCGCTACAACTACTGTGATTATTATTATTTGTGCCTGCTGGTCATCTATGAACGTTTGAAAATCTCTGCCATGTTCTGTTATAATCTCCACCCGGCACAGCCAGAAGAGGACTGGCCACCCCTCATAGCCTGGTTCCTCTCCAGGTTTCTTCCTAGGTTTTGGCCTTTCTAGGGAGTTTTTCCTAGCCACCATGCACCTACACCTGCATTGCTTGCTATTTGGGGTTTTAGGCTGGGTTTCTGTACAGCACTTTGAGATATTCGCTGATGTACGAAGGGCTATATCAATAGATTTGATTTGATAGAGGACTGAGGGTCTTCCAAATATTGAAAGTGTGTAAATAGTTACCCATGTTATTTTGTAAATGTATATATTTTTTTCTTCATATTTTTTTCCCATATTTTTTACTCAATTTTTTTGGGGGGGGTGTGTTAGAATACCATTTTGTTATTTTGTATGTAGTGATTTGTTTCAAAATGTATACCTTCACCAATTTATCTAAACCAGATCTATTGTGTTATATTCTCCTACATTCAATTCACATTTGCACAAACTTCAGAGTGTTTTCTTTCATATGGTACCAAGAATATGCATATCCTTGGTTCTGTGCCTGAGCTACAGGCTGGTAGATTTGGGTATGTCTTCAGGAGGAAATTGAAAAAAGTAGGGGTGTAACGCTAAGAGGTTAAACCAGCATTGTAATTAGGGTAAAACTTCAACATAAATACATTGACTTAACCTGAGTAACAGGATGTTACATTAATCTAATTTCAACACAATCGTCACAACTATGTATACCTTGAAATTGTGTTGAAAATTCTGATTAGAAACAAGAAAAATATTTTATGTCACTGTTTCAATGTCATGCCATCAACCTAAATAAAAAGGTTTATTGAAGTAAAATGTGAAGCCAGTCCAACGATTCCTGCCTGAACATTGACTCCTACTGGTATATGAGGGGTAATGCACTTCAGAGAGAACAAGTCCACCATCCAGATACATGCCTCTATGTAACCTGCATAGCTTTGTAAACAAGCTGTGTACATTTCAGCTGAACTATCATGTCAACACATTAAGCAACCCCCTATAGTCAATGTCCGCACCCCCGTTGCAATTTAATTATAATAATAAAAAAATCCCAATCAAAATCTGTCTCTTTAAGATAGATATACTATATCAGTTATTTTGCTTGGGCAAATGGTGAACTTCCGCTGTTCGAGCTACAGCGGTGTTTGTGAGACCATGAGACAATCTGTCTTCTCACAAAAATGTCTGAAGTGTCTGAATGGTTTGGCCTAAAAACTAAATATGATCACTATGGAAAGATGAGACTTTCAAGAACACGTACTGTACATTTTGGTTGTTTTGCTCTAGGACTTCCACATCCTCACAAGACTCATCTGAAAGTAGCCCGTTACCAGTAAAAAAAATGAATGGACGTACAGTATATTTGGAAGTAGTTTAGTAAAAGAAAAGCGGTAAAAAATATGTATTTCTTATATCTGTCAGACATCCTCTCTGGGATATGTGGGACGGTAGCGTCCAACCTCGCCGTCAGCCAGTGAAAGTGCAGGGCGCCAAATTCAAAACAACTAAAATCTCATAATTACAATTCCTCAAGCATACAAGTATTTTACACCATTTTAAAGATAACATTCTCATTAACCTCTGGCGACGAGCAATCCCGTATCCGGGAGCGTAATCATAGCCTCAAGCTCATTACCATAACGCAACATTTCCTATTCATGAAAATCGCAAATGAAATGAAATAAATATATTCAAACACAAGCTTAGCCTTTTGTTAACAACACTGTCATCTCAGATTTTCAAAATATGCTTTTCAACCAAAGCTATACAAGCATTTGTGTAAGAGTATTGATAGCCTATCATAGCATTAAGCCTAGCATTCAGCAGGCAACATTTTCACAAAAACAAGAAAAGCATTCAAATAAAATAATTTACCTTTGAAGAACTTCGGATGTTTTCAATGAAGAGACTCTTAGTTAGATAGCAAATGTTCATTTTTTCAAAAAATATTATTTGTGTAGACGAAATAGCTCCGTTTTGTTCATCACGTTTGGCTAAGAAAAAGACCGGAAAATGCAGTCACTTACAACGCCAAACTTTTTTACAAATTAGCTCCATAATATCGACAGAAACATGGCAAACGTTGTTTAGAATCAATCCTCAAGGTGTTTTTCACATATCTATTCGATAATCTATCAGTGGTGGCAGTTGGCTTCTCATCAGAAGTGAAGAAATGAAAACAGGAAGTGAGAAATCTGAGCTTTGTATGTATTCACCAGAGTCCCCAATGAAATCCCCTTGAGATATTAATGATGTTACACTACCTAGGGGTTCCACTAGATGTTAACCATCAATAGAAATTGTAATTGTATAACCTACAGGCCAATGCAGCAGTAGACCTATAACTTCCATCCTCAACTAAGTAAGATACATAAGCATAAAGCCAAATAATGAAAACAGAAGAAAATATTCTGATGAAAATTACAGTTCTTTCAAATAACATCTCTCTACTCCGCCTGTTTGCCTAGGGTTTCCAGTGCCAGTGAGCTCAGAACAGAAAGCTGTTTCTGATGTTTCCACTGGATATAGAGGATCATCAGATCATTATATTTTTCTCTTTCACGCTGAGGCTTGGGGTATATCGGGGCCGGGAGAATGTTGGAAAGATTTTTCAAATACTGTGAAGAACTATTATTATTTGCAACGGATGTAAAAAATAAAATGACTTTGTTGACATAGGCTACTGTGTTAGGTGAAGAGAAAATGACTGAGAAGCTTAGCTTATTAGTGGTGGACATGGTGAGTAAAGACAATCAGAAGTCAGACATCCCCAAATGGGCACTTACCTACATTTTCGCACAACAGGCCAGGTAGTCCTACTGCTATGCGTGCTCAGGCGTACTTGGTGCCTCAATGTTATCAGGACAGAGGAACCAGACACATGCTCATTTCTCAAATGGAGCATTCCAAACAGGAGACAACAAAACATTTTTACAAAACTCGTAAACTTGTTTCTCACAAGTGTAGGAGGTTAAGAAATGTTTCCGCTCTGAGAAGGAGAATGGTTAATGACTAATTAATACATGCATTAACAGAAATGTATGTAACCAAATGACCGGGATTAACGGTACATTTACTAGGCCAACTGGTGACAAATGTAATGGGGAATTTATCAAAATAAACAATCAAAGGGCAAACAATTCATACAATGAATGCTCAAGAATTGGCAGCCCATGTATCTGATGCTGTCTGACCAGAGAGGTCCTCTGTGGTACATCACATCCTACATGTTTGACATTACAGAGGCTTCGATTAATGAAACAAGAAGGGAGCAAGTTTCGAGCCCTCAACATTCTAGCCCGAAGTCCAGCACGCTATCGACTGTTCCCAAATGTAAAGTATTAATTGGAGTTGGGGCCGATTGTGGCTAAAAAAACTTTATCAATTGGAATCTTTAACCCTTTCAAAAGTACCATCACACGGGTGTGATCGTTCTACAGTGGTTCCTGAAACGCACGATCACACCCATGTGATTAGAACGCTTATTTATAACGGCCAGTTTCGAATGACGCAACAACCAGCTGGCCACACTTTTTTCAGAAACTATTAACACAAACACAGTCCTTACAAAGTTATGTCCAGAATGTGAGCAGTTTATTTTTGAATGCAATGTTCAAATATTCACAGAAGTATCTATAGCAAAACACAATCATTCAAACCATAAAAATGTAAGCTACAGTTGTCCTAGCACTAACTGAGGGAAGATTGACATGACACAAGCAGTCATATTTTTTGCAACACAAGCTGTCAAATTTTCTAACTCTCGGCTGACATAAACTACAATATGAATTAGCTAATAGCAATTACTATGTGTAATTAATCATGGGTGAGCTCACTATTGATCAAAATAATTGAGTAAAACATTTCTAGATATCGAAAGTAATCCGACGATGATTAGTTTAAGCGCGCAGATATGCTTTTTTTCTTCACAGAATCCAAAGATAATAAGAGAAGACAAGATGAGTTTGGTCTGTTTATTGTATGCATGTTGAAGGGGTGTGTCGTCTACCATCATTCACATCCCACCATTCACTTCCTGAAGCTCTCAAAAAATGACTGAACCCTTACTCGACTCATTTTGTTATAGCATCTTTGGTTCAACAAGAATGCATGATTTATCAACGGTAATTGAAAAACATGTGAATAAAACAGTAAATATATCAATAATTACCACACAAAACATTTTCTGGTAGTGATTTATTGATACAAATGGCACGTGCAGGCAGTCAATCACGTAACCTCTCACTCCCACACTGAGCCATTCAGTGTTGTTGTTTATGTATGTAGCTAGTGAGCTAAGCTGTAGCATTAGCAATGTCTTTCAAAAGGAGACAACTCACAAATGCGGAAATTCTGGAGATTTAAAAAAATTCTGACAATGATTCTGAAAGTCAGGAATCAGATTCTGACAGTGACAGTGAAGAGCTGCCCCCCCCCAGCCCATGAGAACCCTGAATATAAGGACCCCTTGTCCACTGACAAAGTCCTAGTCCTCTTTGAAGTTACTGGTGGTGATGGAGGCAGACAAACAGTGGATGAAGTACAGGAGTTCTGTGGTAGCTGGAAGGCCGCCAGCCATTTCACCCATCCTGGCCCTGCTGTTTGCTTTGATGAGTCCCAGGCTGGAGTGCAACGCCCCCTGCCATTTCCATTTGAGGCAGAGAGCTTGAAGTTGTTTATGACAGAGGAGCTGGTATGAGTCATAGCAGAGACCAATCGCTATGCCTTCGAGCTACAGGAGAAGAGAGAGCCAGGAGTGAGGGGACAACCACAATTGGTGAAATGTATACCTTCCTGGTGACAGTCCTTCTCATGGGGATAGTAAAGAAGAACTCCCTAGGAGAATACTGGAGCACAGATCCTATGTTTGCAACTCATTTCTTTGCAACGGTGACTGCATTTCATCAACAATGCTACTGCCATCCTAAATGACCCGTTATACAAAATAAAAAATGTCAACAGCTGGCAGTAAAGTGGCATGACAAATGAAACATCCATGTCCTCTCCACTATCCATACAGCAACCATGTTGGCCACAGGGAAGGTTATTTGTGACATTGTGGTTTCAATAAAGAATGTAATCAAGATGCTGTCTTTTTATTTACAGTAGTGATGGACAACTGGAGCCATTTTGAAAACAGGTTTACAAACACTTGTTTTTCACAAGTGTACTGTAGTACTGTAACAGGTGCAGCCCATCATGCAAATGTCACTTTATTATAAGGTGAAATCCTAGCAGATTGCAGTTCCTAGGGCTTCCACTAGATGTCAACAGTCTTCAGAAAGAGTTTCAGGCTGGTTTTTGGAAAAATGAGCCAGAAATGTTAGTTTTTCTAGGTGGCTCCAATTTTGTCTATTGTGTTTCCAAGTGCGTGGAAGAGAACGCGTTCTTTGGTATTTTTCTCCGGTAAAGACAACAACGATTCTCCGTATTAAGTTTTATCGTTTATTTACATATTAGGGTACCTAAGGTTTGATTATAAACGTTGTTTGACTTCTTTGGAAAAGTTTATTAGTAACGTTTGGGATTAATTTTGTATGCATTTTAATGGAGGGAAACTGGGTGGATTATTGACTGAAGCGCGCCAGCTAAACTGAGTTTATATGGATATGAAAAAGAACATTAATGAACAAAGGGACCATTTGTGATGTATCTGGGACCTTTTGGAGTGCCAACAGAAGATCTTAAGGCGTTTATTATATCGAAGAAGGTAAGGCATTTATTATATCGCTATTTCTGACTTTCGTGGCACACCTGCTTGGTTTAAACATGTTTTTCATGCTTTTGTAGGCAGGGCGCTGTCCTCAGATAATCATATGGTGTGCTTTAGCCGTAAAGCCTTTTTGAAATCTGACACAGAGGCTAGATTAACAAGAAGTTATGCTTTATTTTGATGTATTACACTTGTGATTTTATGAAAGTTAAATATTTATAATTCTGTATTTTGAATTTCGCGCTCTGCAATTTCACCGGATGTTGGCCAGGTCGGACGCTACCGTTCCACCTGCCCATAAGAAGTTAATAAAATAACGGAAAAAAAGATATTCAAAAGCGGATGTTCATTTAAACTACATTTTAGTCGCATTTCCACCCAGCTCCACAACCACTGTTAAAACCTTGCTGAGATGATCAATGTATGTTTTGCATTGTTGTATCGTCATTTTCTCTAGCCAAAACATCTTGCTGGCCTTGACCAGTTCATCTATGCTTGTTGGCTTGGCAGAGTTATGGATGAATGTTTTCAGTTGATGCCAAACAAGATCGATCTGGTTTAATTAAATCAGGAGACCTACATGTAGAGATGAAAACATATTTTGTGATATACTGTAGGCCTACCGAATGTGTTGTAGGTCTTTATTTATTTATTTATATTTAACCTTTATTTGACTACATATATGTCTACATACCCTGTTGGCGTTTTGACACAGTTTATGCCCTCATTTGCAATGCAAACCCAGGCAGCATTGTGTTTTGGGTCATTGTCTGCATTTTGAGAAGAAAAAAATAAACTTAGCCTAACAGCCAACATTAGGTACAATACTAGAAATGTACATGTAAATAGGCCTAAATGTAATAAAATACTGTCATAAGTCCCAGAAACACCTCTCTGACATTTCTGTCCATGACTGATGCAACGTGAAAAGGCATTAAAGACAGAGTTAATGAGTACTTGAGGTCACCAAGAAAGTCTGGACATGGCCTGCTCTCCATTATGTAAGGAATTAGGCACTTTCCCACGTTTACTACAGTATGTACTGAAGGCTATGTTTACTTGTCATACTGCACAGTAGCCTAATAAACAACTGCAGGTAGTTTATATATTTAAAATGCTTTAAATTCTTCATTATCCAAATGTAAAAGCATATACTGTAAAGTACTGTAAATCTTCATCAGCATCTTTATGCTTTTGTTAATAAAATAATGATAAAAATATTTTCAAAATGGTGATGTTTATTTAGTTATGGATCGATAAGGAATTACTATGGGAATGAATATCACTGAATTACAGAATTATTGGAAGTTGTCTAATGAAGGTAATGAAGGTAAACAAATGGTTGCTTCCTGGAAAATACTCTTTTAAACACACGGTCACGTTGTGCAGCGCCATTATGGCTATTAGCAGGGTCATATTTTGAACATTATAAGTATTATTTTGGCCTTTATTCAGATTACAATCGCTCACTGTCATTTAAAAAAAATGAAATAATCTCCAAAATATTGTTATACATAGCTTTCCCTTTGTGGATGTCTATTTCAGAAAAATAAGGCGCTGCTCTGAGACAAGCATGGAGAAACTAAAATGTTAATTTATATTCCATGATATTCTTAACATACAGCTGAAGTCAGAAGTTTTTACAAATTAGCTCCATAATATCAACAGAAACATGGCAAACGTTGTTTAGAATCAATCCTCAAGGTGTTTTTCACATATCTATTCGATAATCTATCAGTGGTGGCAGTTGGCTTCTCATCAGAAGTGAAGAAATTAAAACAGGAAGTGAGAAATCTGAGCTTTGTATGTATTCACCAGAGTCCCCAATGAAATCCCCTTGAGATATTAATGATGTTACACTACCTAGGGGTTCCACGCAAATTCAAATAAATTGATATAAAAATCAAACTTTCATTAAATCACACATGTACTCAATTAAAGTTACACTCATTGTGAATCCAGCCGACAAGTAAGATTTAAAAAAGGCTTTTCGGCGAAAGCATAAGAAGCTATTATCTGATGATAGCACAACAGTAAACAAAGAGGGTAGCATATTTCAACCCTGCAGGCGCTACACAAAACGTAGAAATAAAATATAAAACATGCCTTACCTTTGATGAGCTTCTTTTGTTGGCACTCCAATATGTCCCATAAACATCATAATTGGTCCTTTTGTTCGATTAATTCCGTCCATATATATCCAAAATGTCAATTTATTTGACACATTTAATCCATAAAAAAACAGCTTCTAAAATGCGCAACGTCACTAGTTGTAATACAACTTTAGGTATTTTTAAGCGTTAATAATTGATCAAATTGAAGACGGGTCTATCTGTTTTCAATAGAGGACGAGAGGAAACTAACTCTACTTTTCAAGTCTTGCGCAACTCTCAACAGTGTAACTCAGTTCCTAGATGGCCAGACTCATTCATTGCACAAAGGAATAACCTCAACCAAATTCTAAAGACTGGTGACATCCAGTGGAAGTGGTAGGAACCAAAAACAAGTTCCTAAGAAATATCATTTGCCAATGAGACTCAGTGAACAGACAGCGACCTAAAAACAATAACAGTCTGAACGGTTAGTCCTCGGGGTTTTGCCTGCTACATAAGTTCTGTTCTCCTCACAGACATGTTTTAGGAACTTCAGAGTGTTTTCTATCCAACTATACTAATCATCTGCATATCTTATATTCTTGGCATGAGTAGCAGGAAGTTGAAATTGGGCACGCTATTTATCCAAAAGTGAAAATGCTGCCCCCTATACATGAAGAAGTTAACAATGAATTTGTGGAGTGATTCCAACCTAAGTGTTTGTAAACTTTCAACTTCAACTGTATATGTTAAGACTGAATATAAGCAAGTGATGTCTGCCAAATTATCAGGTTCTGTTTTTCCAGAAATAAATAATTCTAAATAACAAACTGGCTTTATTTGCAAATTAGTCAGAATGTCTCCCTCCATGTTCAAGAATTGCCTTTGTCTCGCTCACTCTAGGTTAAATGAAAAACAAAATCTCCAAAATATTGTTAATTTTTAAACAGAGTAATTATTATTATAATTCATTTAGAATTATATTTTAAAAAACGTAGATATTCTTAGGTATTCTAACAGATCCTAACGGAACATGCCCCTTATATATGAAATTAAAATCTTTCAAACCTCTAAATGTAATTATTGGCTGAGTCATGTCATTGAACAAATTTATTTTAGATACAGTGGGGAGAACAAGTATTTGATACACTGCCGATTTTGCAGGTTTTCCTACTTACAAAGCATGTAGAGGTCTGTACATTTTTTTGTCATCACTTCAACTGTGAGAGACGGAATCTAAAACAAAAAAACAGAAAATAACATTGTATGATTTTTAAGTAATTCATTTGCATTTTATTGCATGACATAAGTATTTGATACATCAAAAATGCAGAACTTAATATTTGGTACAGAAATCTTTGTTTGCAATTACAGAGATCATACGTTTCCTGTAGTTCTTGAACAGGTTTGCACACATTGCAGCAGGGATTTTGGCCCACTCCTTCATACAGACCTTCCCCAGATCCTTCAGGTTTCGGGGCTATCTCTGGGCAATACGGACTTTCAGCTCCCTCCAAAGATTTTCTATTGGGTTCAGGTCTGGAGACTGGCCAATCCAGGACCTTGAGATGCTTCTTACGGAGCCACTCCTTAGTTGCCCTGGCTGTGTGTTTCGGGTCGTTGTCATGCTGGAAGACGCAGCCACGACCCATCTTCAATGCTCTTACTGAGGGAAGGAGGTTGTTGGCAAAGATCTCGCAATACATGGCCCCATCCATCCTCCCCTCAATACGGTGCAGTCGTCCTGTCCCCTTTGCAGAAAAGCATCCCCAAAGAATGATGTTTCCACCTCCATGCTTCACGGTTGGGATGGTGTTCTTGGGGTTGTACTCATCCTTCTTCTTCCTCCAAGCACGGTGAGTGGAGTTTAGAACAAAAAGCTCTATTTTTGCCTCATCAGACCACATGACCTTCTCCCATTCCTCCTCTGGATCATCCAGATGGTCATTGGCAAACTTCAGACAGGCCTGGACATGCACTGGCTTGAGCAGGGGGACCTTGCGTGCGCTGCAGGATTTGAATCCATGACGGCGTAGTGTGTTACTAATGGTTTTCTTTGAGACTGTGATCCCAGCTCTCTTCAGGTCATTGACCAGGTCCTACCATGTAGTTCTGGGCTGATCCCTCACCTTCCTCATGATCATTGATGGCCCCACGAGGTGAGATCTTGCATGGAGCCCCAGACTGAGGGTGATTGTGGAGAGGTTGGAGTCTGTTTGATTAAGTGTGTGGACAGGTGTCTTTTATACAGGTAACGTGTTCAAACAGGTGCAGTTAATACAGGTAATGAGTGGAGAACAGGAGGGCTACTAATGAAAACCTAACAGGTCTGTAAGAGCCGGAATTCTTACTGGTTGGTAGGTTTTAGGAATATTATGAATAAATGAATAAACAATATCCTCATTTTAAATAGAACTGTAACTAAGTAAACTTATACTATGTTTTATTATATCTGATTAACAATATGAGTTTATAAGAAGGGATTGTGTGACACGGACAAGGAGTAACACCATTCCAACTAGGCAGAAAGGAATGAGTTGTGGATTAAGTAAGCAGATAAGGAAGTGACAACCTATGGTTGAACCGACAAAACTGAACTCTGGGGTGTTTTAGATAAGGCAGTGAGTGCATTCCTAGGTTTTCTGTTTTTATTTTACCTGGCAAGTCAGTTAAGAACAAATTCTTATTTTCAATGATGGCCTGGGAACAGTGGGTTAACTGCCTGTTCAGGTGCAGAACGACAGATTTGTATCTTGTCAGCTCAGGGGTTTGAACTTGCAACCTTCCGGTTACTAGTCCAACGCTCTAACCACTAGGCTACCCTGCCGCCCTGTTAATTAGAACTGTCAGCTAGGTGGTGATCGATAATGGTGAGGAGTCAAAAGTTAATTCAGTTGTGTTGTGTGTCCTGTGTATGTGCTAGTGGGTCAGAATGAACTTCGAATTAACTTTTAAAGTTCCCTTTGTCCTGCTCGAGAGGAGGAGATTCATTTTAGAAGCAATGAAATTACGTCATGTTATTGTATATAAACTGTTGCTCGTGGTAACGTGGCAGTGTGCTCCGAGAATAAATTATGTTACCTATTATTGATAAGACTGGTCGCCATTTATTTTATGCAAACAAGAATCTTACAAATTCTCATAAAATATATTAAGGGAATTCAAATAATGAAAACATATAGGTATAATTAAATTACAGTAACAGTAGGTGATCAAATACTTATGACATGCAATAAAATGCAAATTAATTACTTATAAATCATACAATGTGATTTTCTGGATTTTCTGTTTTAGATTCCGTCTCTGACAGTTGAAGGGTACCTATGATAAAAATGACAGACCTCTACATGCTTTGTAAGTAGGAAAACCTGCAAAATCGGCAGTGTGTCAAATACTTGTTCTCCCCATGGTATATTGATCTACCATAGGCTAAATGAGTCTCACTCGTGTTGAGTAATGTGCTGTTAAAAGTGGTGTAGGTATTATATTTCTAAAGAGCATATTGAAGTTAGAAGCAATAGGATTTGAAGCAAAAGCATACAACTATTTTAGAACTGTTTCTCGCTGCTCTGAGACAAGCTTGGAGATTGGTCTTCATAAATCAATGAGATTTTTATTTTCACTTAATCTCCGTCTGCGTATTGGTTAGCCTAGAATGAAAATATTACGTTGCAGAAATATTATGCTCTTAGTGTAACCTTTAATTTAACTAGGCAAGTCAGTTATTTAAGAACTAATTCTTATTTACAAGGACAGCCTACTCCTTCCTCCCCATTGGGTAATTGAACCACGGTCACCCACGTGCCCTGCCAACACAACACAGGGATTCTTTAACTAAATAGCCCAGAACTGTACTGCCAACGTCACGTTGTACAGCGCCATATTTTCCGTTCCATTATAACTGTAAAACAGAGTGTTTTCGTTTTTCTTTGAATAGAAACACCACAATATTATTTCAAATGAATTAAGCATGTACCTGTCAAAAGTTTGGACACACCTACTCATTCCAGGATCTTTCTTTATTTTAGCTATTTTCTACATTGTAGAATAATAGTGAAGACATCAAAACTATGAAATAACACATTTGGAATCATGAAGTAACCAAAAAAGTGCTTCGACCTAGGTTGGGCAAAACTAAACATGGTGGTGTTCGCCTTAGCAATCTCACTAGGATAAAGACCTCCATTCCTGCCATTATTGAAAGAGATCGTGATACCTCACATCTCAAAATAGGGCTACTTAATGTTAGGTCCCTTACTTCAAAGGCAGTTATAGTCAATGAACTAATCACTGATCATAATCTTGATGTGTTTGGCCTGACTGAAACATGGCTTAATCCTGATGAATTTACTGAGGCCTCACCTCCTGGTTACACTAGTGACCATATCCCCCGTAAATCCCGCAAAGGCAGAGGTGTTGCTAACATTTCCGATCGCAAATTTCAATTTACAAACAAATGTCGTTTTCGTCTTTTGAGCTACTAGTCATGAAATCTATGCAGCCTACACAATCACTTTTTATAGCTACTGTTTACAGGCCTCCTGGGCCATATACAGCGTTCCTCATTGAGTTCCCTGAATTCCTATCGGACCTTGTAGTCATAGCAGATAATATTCATATTTTTGGTGACTTTAATATTCACATGGAAAAGTCCATAGACCCACTCCAAAAGGCTTTCAGAGCCATTATCAACTCAGTGGGTTTTGTCCAACATGTCTCTGGACCTTCTCACTGTCACAGTCAAACTCTGGACCTAGTTTTGTCCCATGGAATAAATGTTGTGGATCTTAATGTTTTTCCTCATAATCCTGGACTATCGGACCACCATTTTATTACGTTTGCAATTGCAACAAATAATCTGCTCAGACCCCAACCAAGGAGCATCAAAAGTTGTGCTATAAATTCCCAGACAACACAAAGATTCCTTAATGCCCTTCCAGACTCCCTCCCTACCCAAAGACGTCAGATGACAAAAATCAGTTAACCACCTAACTGAGCAACTAAATTTAACCTTGCAAAATACCCTCGATGCAGTTGCACCCCTAAAAACTAAAAACATTTGTCATAAGAAACTAGCTCCCTGGTATACAGAAAATACCAGCTTGGAAAGACAGTACCGTGCAGTATCGAAGAGGTGGAGCAAGCCCATGTAATGCTTTGTAGGTTAGCAGTAAAACCCTGAAATCAGCCCTTGCCTTAACAGGAAGCCCAGGTGTGTGAAGGTGAACGAAAAGGCTCTGGAGCAAAGAACCGCCCTTGCTGTCTCTGCCTTGCTGGTTCCCCTCTCTCCACTGGGAATCTCTGCCACTAACCCTATTACAGAGGCTGAGTCACTGGCTTACTGGTGCTCTTTCATGCCGTCCCTAGGAGGGGTGCGTCACTTGAGTGGGTTGAGTCACTGACGTGATCTTCCTGTCTGGGTTGGCACCCCCCTTGGGTTGTGCCATGGCGGAGATCTTTGTGGGGTATACTCGGACTTGTCTCAGGATGGTAGGTTGGTGGTTGAAGATATCCCTCTAATGGTGTGGGTGCTGTGCTTTGGCAAAGTGGTTGGGGTTATATCCTTCCTGTTTGGCCCTGTCCGGGGGTATCATCGGATGGGGCCACAATGTCTCCTGACCCCTCCTGTCTCAGCCTCCAGTATTTATGCTGCAGTAGTTTATGTGTTTGGGGGCTAGGGTAAATTTGTTATATCTGGAGTACTACTCCTGTCTTATCCGGTGTCCTGTGTAAATTTAAGTATGCTCTCTCTAATTCTCTCTTTCTCCCTTTCTCTTGCAGGACCTGAGCCCTAGGACCATGCCTCGGGACCACCTGGCATGATGGCTCCTTGCTGTCCCCAGTCCACCTGGCCATGCTGCTGCTCCAGTTTCAACTGTTCTGCCTGCGGCTATGGAATCCTGA
This sequence comes from Oncorhynchus tshawytscha, assembly GCF_018296145.1. Classification (NCBI taxonomy): domain Eukaryota; kingdom Metazoa; phylum Chordata; class Actinopteri; order Salmoniformes; family Salmonidae; genus Oncorhynchus; species Oncorhynchus tshawytscha. The sequence continues at coordinate 4,037,156 of NC_056454.1, read as the reverse complement.
CCTGTTCACCAGACGTGCTACCTGTCCCAGACCTGCTGTTTTCAACTCTCTAGAGACAGCAGGAGTGGTAGAGATACTCTTAATGATCAGCTATGAAAAGCCAACTGACATTTACTTCTGAAGTGCTGACTTGCTGCACCCTCGACAACTACTGTGATTATTATTATTTGACCATGCTGGTCATTTTTGAACATTTGAACATCTTGGCCATGTTCTGTTATAATCTCCACCCGGCACAGCCAGAAGAGGACTGGCCACCCCTCATAGCCAAAAGAGGACTGGCCACCCCTCATAGCATGGTTCCTCTCTAGGTTTCTGGGTGGGTTTCTGTACAGAGTTTGGCGTGTGACTGTTTGAGGTTGTGGACAGGTGTCTTTTATACTGATAACAAGTTCAAACAGGTGCCATTAATACAGGTAATGAGTGGAGGACAGAGGAGCATCTTAAAGATGAAGTTACAGGTCTGTGAGAGCCAGAAATCTTCCTTGTTTGTAGGTGACCAAATACTTATTTTCCACCATAATTTGCAAATAAATTCATACAAAATCCTTCAATGTGATTTTCTTGATTTTTTTTCTCATTTTGTCTGTCATAGTTGAAGTGTACCTATGATGAATATTAAAGGCCTCTCTCATCTTTTTAAGTGGGAGAACTTGCACAATTGGTGGCTGACTAAATACTTGTTTGCCCCACTGTAGGAAGACTGGAAAAACACCCCAAATGGTGTCTAGCAGTGAAGTTTCCCTTTAAGCTACAGTATCTGGCTAGTATTCTTCCTGCTTTGTCCCCCTCCTGAAAATAATTCTGTCTCACTCTGAGCAATGTAAAGTTGGAGGTTTTACATGTCTAGTTATAATAATTCTTAGCTATCTGAATCTGTTATTCCAAATCGTTGTTTGCCATATTGGCTTTCTTTTTGTGGGATGCATGCTGAATTACTTAGCCTGTAAGAAATGCTATCATGGCCTCCCAAGCTACTCCTGATGAGAAATTAAATCACATTTTATTTGTCACATGCTTCGTAAAAACAGCAGGTGTAGACTAATAGTTAAACGCTTACTCATGGGCCCTTCCCAAAAATAGAAAAATTATTATTATTAACTATTAAAATAACTATGTAGCAGTCATATGTCTTGGAGGTAGAAGCTGTTCAGGGTCCTGTTGGTCCCAGACTTGGTGCATCAGTATCGCTTGCCGTGCAGTTGCAGAGAGAACAGACTATGACTTGGGTGGCTGGAGTCTGGCAATTTTTAGGGCCTTCTTCTGACACCGCCTGCTAGAGAGGTCCTGGATGGCACAGCCATACACACTACCCTCTGTAGCGCCTTGTGTTCGGATGCCAAGCAGTTGCCATACCAAGTGGTGATGCAGTCAGTCAAGATGCTCTCAATGGTGCAGCTGTAGAACCTTTTGAGGACCTGAGGACCCATGCCCAGCCTCCTGATGTATCAAACTCTTTGCGTTCCGGCAGAAGTCGTTCATTGTCAATGGAGCATTCCGCAACACTACGTTGGGGGTGCCACACAAGGCTGCGGTGCGTTCTGTGTACCGCATGCATTCAATATTTTCAACTCGTGTGTTGCTTTACCATGAGTTGGTACAATCAGAAGTACTGTCACAGATTCCAAATAGCTAGCTTTTAGCTAGTTGAAAAGTGAAGCATATGTGTGTCAAGTATGGAAAATGTGGCAAAACAAAAGGCTTATGCATCTGGTGGACATCAGACATGAGGGGGAAAGGGCATTGTTGTGCCCCCTTCAAGACCGTGTCGGTGTGTGCGAACAATAATCGGAACTTGAAGCTCTCAACCTGCTCCACTACAGCCTCATTGATGTGGATGGGGACATGCTCGGCCCTCCGTTTCCTGAAGTCCCCGATCATCTCTTTTGTCTTGCTGACGTTGAGTGAGTGGTTGTTGTCCTAGCATCACACTGCCAGGTCTCTGACTTCCTCCCTCTAGGCTGTTCCATCATGGTCGGGGATCATACCTACCTCCGTCATGTCATCATCAAACATAATGATGGTATTGGAGTCGTGCACGGCCACGCAGTCGTGGGTGAACTGGGAATACAGGAGTGGATTAAGCACGCACCCCTGAGGGGCCCACATATTGGGGGTCAGCGTAGCGGTTGTGTTGTTGCCTACCCTCACCACCTGAGGGAGGCCCATCAGGAAGTTCAAGGTCTAGATGCACAGGAAGTGTTTAATCCCAGGGTCCTTAGCTTAGTGAGGACCCTAGGTGGCAGGGTAGCCTAGAGGTTAGAGTGTTGGACTAGTAATGAAAAGGTTGCAAGTTCAAATCCCCAAGCTGACAAAGTACAAATCTGTTGTTCTACCCCTGAACAGGCAGTTAACCCACTGTTCCTAGGCCATCATTGAAAATAAGAATTTGTTCTTAACTGACTTGCCTAGTAAAATAAAGTGATGATTTTGCAGGCACTATGGTATTGAAAGCTGAGCTGTAATCAATGAACACCATTCTCGTGTAGGTGTTCCTTTTTTCCAGGTGGGAAAGGGAAGTGTGGAGTGTAATAGAGATTGTGTCATCTGTGTATCTCTTGGGGTGGTATGTGAATGGGTGCAGGGTATCTGGGATGATGGTGTTGATGTGAGCCATGACCAGCCTTTTCAAAGCATTTCATGTCTACAGATGTGTGTCCTATGGGGCATAGTCATTTAGACAGGTTACCTTGGCGTTCTTGGACACAGAGACTATGGTGGTCTGCTTGAAACATGTAGGTGTTACAGACTGGGTCATGGAGATGTTGAAAATGTCAGTGAGGACACTTGCCAGTTGGACAACGTATGTTCTGAGTATGAGTTCTGGTAATCTGTCTGGCCCTGCGGCCGTGTGAATGTTAAACTGTTTAAAGCTCTTATATCAACGATGTAGAGCGTGATCACACAGTCGTCCGGAAAAGCTGGTGCTCTCATGCTTGTTTCAGTGTTGGTAGCCTCGAAGCAAATGTGGAGGGCATTTAGCTCATCTGGTAGGCTCGCATCACAGAACAGCTCGCGACCGGGTTTCCTTTTGTAATCCATGAGAGTATGCAAGCCCTGCCACATCTGACGACCATCAGAGCCAGTGTAGTAGGATTTGATCTTGGTCCTGTATTTACGCTTTGCCTGTTCAATGGTTAGTTTGAGGGCGGGATTTCTTATAAGCATCTAGATTATCCCGCTCCTTGAAAGCGGCAGCTATAGCCTTTAGCTCAGTGCGGATGTTGCCTGTAATCCGTGGCTTCTGAATGGGATATGTATGTACGGTCACTGTGGGGACAATGTCATCAATGCACTTATTAATGAAACCGGTGAATGATGTGGTAAACTCCTCAATGCCAATTAATTTCGGAACATATTTCTGTGCTAGCGAAGCAGTCCTGTAGCATAGTATCCGCTTCATTGGACCACTTCTGTATTGAGCGTGTCACTGACACATCCTGCTTGAATTTTTGCTTGTAAGCAGGGATCAGAAGAATATAGTTCTGGTCAGATTTATCAAAAGCTTTGAATGCATTTCTCTGTGTCGAGTAAAGGTGATCTAGAGTTTTTTCCCCCTCTAGTTGCACAGGTGACATGCTGGTAGAAATGAGGTAAATCAGATTTCAGTTTACCTACATTAAAGTCACTGGCAACTAGGGGTGCTGCTTCTGGGTGAGCATTTTTCAAGGGAGGGAGAAAAGAAAACGGTCTTACCTAGATTCTCTCAAGTACTTAACAAGATGGTGTTCATGTTCAATGAGAGCTTTGAGACAAGCTCCCGTCACTTCTGGTCCTTTAGGGAGGACTGCATTCAGTAGTGTGTGCTTAAGGTCCTTATGGCTCGTTGAGTGTGGTCTTAGTGCCTGCATTGGTTTGTGGTGGTAAATAGACAGCTACGAAAAATAAGATGAAAACTCTTTTGGTAAATAGTGTGGTCTACATCTTATCATGAGGTAGTCTAACTCAGGTGAGCAGAACCTTGAGACTTTCTTAATATTAGAGTTTGTGCGTCAGCTGTTCTTACCAAAGAGACACACCTCTCACCTGAGCTTCCTTAACGTTACTGTTCTGTCCTGCTGATGTATAGAAAAACCAGCTTGTTTTATATTTACCTTGTCCTTGATCAGTGATGACTCTGAAAAACATAATACATTACAGTTCTTCAGATCACATTGATAGGATAGTCTCTAACAGGGTTCATCCAGTTTATTCTTCACTGATTACACATTCGCCAATAGAAAGGAGGGTAGAGGCGGTTTATCCACTCTCCAACGTATTCTCATCAGGTATCCTGCATGCCGGCCTCTAAAGCGCAGTCTCCTCCTTCTTTGAGTGTTGGGGATTTGGAACTGGTTCGGGACAGTCAATATGTCTCCAATCATACAATGTGATTTTCATGATTTTTGTTTTACAGTGCCTTGCGAAAGTATTCGGCCCCCTTGAACTTTGCGACCTTTTGCCACATTTCAGGCTTCAAACATAAAGATATAAAACTGTATTTTTTTGTGAAGAATCAACAACAAGTGGGACACAATCATGAAGTGGAACGACATTTATTGGATATTTCAAACTTTTTTAACAAATCAAAAACTGAAAAATTGGGCGTGCAAAATTATTCAGCCCCCTTAAGTTAATACTTTGTAGCGCCACCTTTTGCTGCGATTACAGCTGTAAGTCGCTTGGGGTATGTCTCTATCAGTTTTGCACATCGAGAGACTGAAATTTTTTCCCATTCCTCCTTGCAAAACAGCTCTAGCTCAGTGAGGTTGGATGGAGAGCATTTGTGAACAGCAGTTTTCAGTTCTTTCCACAGATTCTCGATTGGATTCAGGTCTGGACTTAGACTTGGCCATTCTAACACCTGGACATGTTTATTTTTGAACCATTCCATTGTAGATTTTGCTTTATGTTTTGGATCATTGTCTTGTTGGAAGACAAATCTCTGTCCCAGTCTCAGGTCTTTTGCAGACTCCATCAGGTTTTCTTCCAGAATGGTCCTGTATTTGGCTCCATCCATCTTCCCATCAATTTTAACCATCTTCCCTGTCCCTGCTGAAGAAAAGCAGGCCCAAACCATGATGCTGCCACCACCATGTTTGACAGTGGGGATGGTGTATTCAGGGTGATGAGCTGTGTTGCTTTTACGCCAAACATAACGTTTTGCATTGTTGCCAAAAAGTTCAATTTTGGTTTCATCTGACCAGAGCACCTTCTTCCACATGTTTGGTGTGTCTCCCAGGTGGCTTGTGGCAAACTTTAAACTACACTTTTTATGGATATCTTTAAGAAATGGCTTTCTTCTTGCCACTCTTCCATAAAGGCCAGATTTGTGCAATATACGACTGATTGTTGTCCTATGGACAGAGTCTCCCACCTCAGCTGTAGATCTCTGCAGTTCATCCAGAGTGATCATGGGCCTCTTGGCTGCATCTCTGATCAGTCTTCTCCTTGTATGAGCTGAAAGTTTAGAGGGACGGCCAGGTCTTGGTAGATTTGCAGTGGTCTGATACTCCTTCCATTTCAATATTATCGCTTGCACAGTGCTCCTTGGGATGTTTAAAGCTTGGGAAATCTTTTTGTATCCAAATCCGGCTTTAAACTTCTTCACAACAGTATCTCGGACCTGCCTGGTGTGTTCCTTGTTCTTCATGATGCTCTCTGCGTTTTTAACGGACCTCTGAGACTCACAGTGCAGGTGCATTTATACGGAGACTTGATTACACACAGGTGGATTGTATTTATCATCATTAGTCATTTAGGTCAACATTGGATCATTCAGAGATCCTCACTGAACTTCTGGAGAGAGTTTGCTGCACTGAAAGTAAAGGGGCTGAATAATTTTGCACGCCCAATTTTTCAGTTTTTGATTTGTTAAAAAAGTTTGAAATATCCAATAAATGTTGTTCCACTTCATGATTGTGTCCCACTTGTTGTTGATTCTTCACAAAAAAATACAGTTTTATATCTTTATGTTTGAAGCCTGAAATGTGGCAAAAGGTCGCAAAGTTCAAGGGGGCCGAATACTTTCGCAAGGCACTGTAGATTCCGTCTCTCACAGTTGAAGTGTACCTATGATACAAATTACAGACCTCTACATGATTTGTAAGTAGGAAAACCTGCAAAATCGGCTGTGTATCAAATACTTGTTCTCCCCACTGTACATAGACATGGAATCACTGGTCACTTTAATAATGTTTACATACTGCTTTACTCATTTCATATGTATATACTGTATTTTATTTTACTGTCGTAGAAGTCAATGCCATTCCGACATTGCTCGTCCTTATATTTATTCATTTCTTAATTCCATTATTTTACTGTTAGATTTGTGTGTATTGTTGTGAATTGTTAGATATTACTGCACTGTTGGAGGAACACAAGCATTTCACTACACCCGCAATAACTTCTGCTAAATACAGTATGTGCATGTGACCAATACAATTTGATTTAACGAGTCTCCCTGACCCTGCTGCTGAAAAACTTCCGCAAAGCATAATAATGCCACCACCATGCTTCACTGTAGGGATGGTGCCAGGTTTCCTCCAGACGTGACGCTTGACATTCAGGATGAAGAGTTCAATTTTGGTTTCATCAGACCAGAGCATGTTGTTTCTCATGGTCTGAGAGTCCTTTAAGTTCCTTTTGGCAAACTCCAAGTGGGCTGTCATGTGCTTGTTTACTGAGAATTGGCTTCCGTCTGGCCACTCTACCATAAAGGCCTGATTTATGGAGTGCTGCAGAGATGGTTGTCCTTCTGGAAGGTTATCCCATCTTCACAGAGGAACTCTGGAGCTCTGTCAGTATGACCATCGGGTTCTTGGTCACCTTGGTGGTTCCAAACTTATTCCATTTAAGAATGACAAAGGTCACTGTGTTCTTAGGACATTCAATGCGGCAGAAATGTTTTGTAACCCTTCCCCAGATCTGTGCCTCGACACGATCCTGTCTTGGAGCTCTACAGACAATTGCTTCGATCTCATGGCCTGGTTTTTGCTCTGAAATGCACTATCAACACTGGGACCTTATATAGACAGTTGGTTGCCTTTCCAAATCCTTTTCAATCAAATTTACTACAGGTGGACTCCAATTAAGTTGTAGAAATATCTCATAGATGATCAATGGACATAGGATGCACCTGAGCTCAATTTCGAGTCCCAGAGCAAAGCATCTGAATACTTATGTAAATAAGGAATTTCTAAAAAAACAGTTGTCGCTTTGTCATTATGAGGTATTGATGAGGAATTTAACAAAACAAAATGTGGAAAAAGGGAAGGGTCTGAATACTTTCTGAAGTCACTGTGTACTGTACTTCCATTCATATTTTCAACTGGTACATGGGGACCTTCAGACGAGTCTTGTGGCCTGTGGGCATCCTAGAGCAAAGCAACCTACATGTACGTGTGAGACTGAGTCCCAAGATGTTTATGGGGATCATGGAGCAAAATGGAGAACACCATCGTGTTCATGAGAGTCTCGTATTTTCATAGAGGGATCATAATTGGCCAAACCGTTCGGACGCAACACACTATTTTGTGAGAAGATCCATTTTCGGGACGTGGAAGTGTGACATTGGCGGATGCGGTGGATTGAGACACATCCAATGCAATACAACTGGTCTCTGGCTTAAACTGAAGGATGTTCATGGGAATTTTGTATTATGCTTCTGCTGGGGCCCAGACATCGACTTGGGGGTTTTAATCACATTGATCATTAAATACACTGAACAAAAATATTAACGTAACATATAAAGTGTTGGACCCATGTTTCATGAGCTGAAATAAAATATCCCAGAAACCTGTTTGGATCCCTGTTAGTGAGCATTTCTCCTTTGCCAAGATAAGCCACCTGGCAGGTGTGGCATATCAAGAAACTGATTAAACAGCATGACCATTACACAGGTGCACCTTGTACTGGGGACTTGTGCAGTTTTGTCACACAACAATGCCACAGATGTTTCAGATTGGCATGCTGACTGCAGGAATGTCCAAAAGAGATGTTGCCAGAGAATGTAATGTTAATTTCACTACTATAAGCCGCCTCCGTTGTTTTGGAGAATTTGGCAGTACGTCCAACCAGCATCACAACCGCAGACCACGTGTAACCACGCCAGCCCAAGACCGCCACATCCGACTTCTTCACCTGCAGGATCGTCTGAGACCAGCTACCCAGACAACTGATGAAACCGAAGAATTTCTGCACAAACTATCAGAAAAGCTCAGGGAAGCTCATCTGCGTGCTCATCGTTCTCACCAGGATCTTGACCTGACTGTGGTTCGGCGTCATAAACAACTGCAGTGGGCAAATTCTCACCTTTGATGGCCACTGGCAAGGCGGAGAAGTGTGCACTTCCTGGATGAATCCCAGTTTCAACTGTACCTGGCAGATGACATACCATGCCGTGCCTCATGGTTGCGGTGTGATTATGGTATGGGCAGGCATAAACTACAGACAACGAACACAATTGCATTTTATAGGTGGCGATTTGAATGCACAGAGATACCGTGACGAAATCCTGAGGCCCATTGTCGTGCCATTCATCCGCCACCATCACCTCATCTTTCAGCATGATAATGCACAGCCCCATGTCGCAGGGATCTGTACACAATTCCATGGCCTGCATACTCACCAGACATGTCACACATTGAGCATGTTTGGGATAATCTGGATCGAGGTGTACGACAGCGTGTTCAGGTTCTCGCTAATATCCAGAAACTTTGCACAGCTATTGAAGAGGACTGGTTATCTGACACAGTCCCTACTTCGTCTTTAAAGTATCTGTGACCATCAGATGCATATCTGTATTCCCAGTCATGTCAAATCTATAGATTAGGGCCTCATTTTAATTGACTGATTTCCTTATATGAACTGTAGTGCAGTAAAATAGTTTATTTTGTTGCATGTTGCGTTCATATTTCATTCAGTGTATAATATCAGGCTGTGCAAAATTATGAACTTAATAGAATATTAACAGTACAATTCTTTTGTATGTATTTTGGTCTGAGTCAGATCATGGCAGGAGGAGGTTCGAGAAACAAAAACTGCACCAGTTGTCATCTTTAAATGGTATGTGCTGCAAAAAATGTGCACCCATTGTCAAAACGTACAGCCTGAAAAGTTACGTCTGTCCAAAAAACCTGAAAGAATTTGATAAAAAAACGGGAGGCCTGGCTTGAAAGTGTTCAGGATGCTGCCGTTACCTTGGTATATGCTCTTGTCATTAATCTTAACCTTAACGTATATGATTTCGTTCAGATATTAGTACATTTTCTAAAGTATTCATATATTTTAGAGCACACCGATGTATCTCTTGGCATGCCTGGCCAATCAGCTTGAATCAAGGTGATCTGCACACTTCTTCTTATTTGCTGGCCTCTACATTATGTCTCTCACGTCTGCATTGCCATTCCCGAGCATACTTTTCAACTAGTAGCAAGCAAAGCTAGTCACAACTGTACCTGAAAGATGGCTCTCAGCCATTTTTACCAGGTAAACAGAAATGAGAGCAGATTATCAGATTAAGCAGATTAAGTAGGTATATGTCAGGTGACATGGTATATGATTGAAACATTGGTACAATTCAGTACTTACCCTGAGACATTGTAGATTCCTATGATGCAATGGTTAAGGGCAAATTCACACAACACTGTTTCCCCTAACACCACACTCTGTATAATATAATATTCATTAAATACTTTTATTACAGCTTGAGAGGCTACAAGCCCTGGGCTTTAAGCCAGTGTTGCTCCTGGGTACAAGCAAAAAGCCAGGACTGTGGATATGTGAAATGATGACCCCCAAGGGCAACCTTGGCAGAGTCCTCCCAAGTCTGCCTTGAAAAAATACAGGCCATTTTCATAATCGTAGTAGAAGGTAAGATTACTTTATTTTACTTGACTTATTTAGGGGGAGGCATTATATTTTTGGTAGATTGAAGTGAGGTACAATGAAAAGAAGCATGCAGACCTTAAAGCAATACGCAATTGAAATGTCTGATTAACCCAGCGAAGGTGCACCTGTTATTAAAGCCACAATTGTCAGTATTAATAGCCTGGACGCTGTCAATGTATGGTACAGTGAGGGATGAGTTTGGTTAGAGAAATGGAAGTACACTCAAAATCATAGAGAGAGCTATGGATGCAAGGATGGGCAGACAATAGTTCTAAACACACTTGAAGCTTTCTAACAAACATAAACAATGCACTAATACAGGCTTAGTTCTGAGTTCCAAACTTGCATTCAACTTGGAGTTAAGTTTGCAGTTAAAACGTTTTCGGGATAGGGGACAGCATTTTCCCTTTTGGATAAATAGCTTGCCCAAATTCAACTTCCTGCTCCTCATCCCCAGAATAGAAGATATGCATATTATAGTAGAGTATAGTAGATTTGGATAGAAAACACTCTGAAGTTTCTAAAACTGTTTGAATCATGTCTGTGAGTATAACAGAACTTATGTAGCAGGCAAAACCTAGAGGACAAACCATTCAGAATTTTTTTTTGGAGGTCACTGTCTATTCAATGAGTTTTCATTTGGGACTTATTTGGGACTTATTTGCAGTTCCTACCGCTTCCACTGGATGTCACCAGTCTTTAGAAATTGGTTGAGGTTGTTCCTTTGTGTAATGAAGAAGTACGGCCATCTTGAACAAGTGTCACATCATGTGTACTGTTTGAGGCTCAAGACCAGAAAGCATGCTTGAGTTTGTTGTCTTCACAGATCATCCCGTCTTCAATTTTGTCGATTATTTACGTTTAAAAATACCTAATGTTGCACTACAAAAGTAGTTTAAAATGTTTTGGCAAAGTTTACAGGTAACTTTTGAGATATTTTGTAGTGATGTTGGTCAAGTTGGAACCAGTGTTTTTCTGGATCAAATGCGCCAAATAAATTGACATTTTGGATATATATGGATGGAATTAATCAAACAAAAGGACCATTTGTGATGTTTATTGGACATATTGGAGTGCCAACAAAAGAAGCTCGTCAAAGGTAAGGCCTGATTTATATTTTATTTCTGCGTTTTGTGTCGCGCCTGCAGAGTTGAAATATGCTACTTACTCATTGTTTACTGTTGTGCTATCATCAGATAATAGCATCGTTTGCTTTCGCCGAAAAGCCTTTTTTAAATCTGACATGTTGGCAGGATTCACAACGAGTGCAGCTTTAATTTGGTATCTTACATGTGTGATTAATGAAAGTTTGATTTTTATAGTATTTTATTTGAATTTGGCGCTCTGCATTTTCCCTGGCTATTGGCCAGATGCGTCCCACATATCACAGAGAGGTTTTAAAGTTCACTGTGAAAAACAATAATGAAATTGTAGATGGAAAAGGAAAAATATTACATTGTTTTTAATGTTGGGAAATACAATATAAAGTGCATTCGACCGTGAAGGACTGATTCACGCAGTATCCTTTGAACAGATGATGTTGAGATGTGTCTGTTACTTGAACTCTGTGAAGCATTTATTTGGGCTGTAATTTCTGAGGCTGTTAACTATAATGAACTTATCCTCTGCAAGAGAGTTAGCTCTGGGTCTTCCTTTCCTGTGGCAGTCCTCATGAGAGCCAGTTTCATCATAGCGCTTGATCAAGAGAAAGGAGATGATTGTGGGCTACAGGAAAAAGAGGACCGAGCACGCCCCCATTCTCATCGACAGGGCTGCAGTGGAGCAGGTTGAGAGCTTCAAGTTCCTTAGTGTCCACATCGCCAACAAACTATCATGGTCCAAGCACACCAAGACAGTTGTGAAGCGGGCACGACAAAACCTATTCCCCCTCAGGAGACTGAAAACATTTGGCATGGGTCCTCAGATCCTCAAAGGGAAGGCACTAAAAATTGTCAAAGACTCCAGCCACCCTAGTCATAGACTGTTCTCTCTGCAACTGCACAGAAAGAGGCTTCTAAAACAGCTTATACCCCCAAGCCATAAGACTCCTGAATATCTAGTCAAATGGATACCCAGTTGCATTGCCCCCCTCCCCACCACTGCCACTCTGTTGTCATCTATGCATAGTCACTTTAATAACTCTACCTAGATGTACATACTACCTCAACTAACCGGTGCCCCCGTCCATTGACTCTGTACCGGCTCCCCCCGTATATATTGTTATTTTTTATTGCTGCTCTTTAATTACTTGTGACTTTTATCTCTTATTCTTATCCATATTTTTTTTAAACTGTTGGTTTGGGGCTCGTAAGCATTTCACTGTAAGGTCTACACCTGTTGTATTCGAAAGAAATTCCACAAATTAACTTTTAAAACACCTGTTAACTGAAATGCATTCCAGGCGTCTACTTCATGAAGCTTGCTGAGAGAATGCCAAGACTGTGGAAAGCTGTCATCAAGGCAAAGGCTGGCTACTTTGAAGAATCTCAAAAATAAAATAGATTTCGATTAGTTTAAACACTTTTTTGTTTACCTGCATGATTACATATGTGTTATTTCACAGTTTCACTATTATTCTGAAATGTAGAAAGTAGTAAAAATTAAGAAAAACCAAAACTTTTGTCCAAAGTTTTGACTGGTACAGCGTATATACAAAAAAGTATGTGAACATCCCTTAAAATGAGTGGATTCAGCTATTTCAGCCACACCCGTTGCTGACAAGTGTATAAAATCGAGCACACAGCCATGCAATCTCCATAACACAAATATTGACAAATAAAATTTGATTTGATTTTGATTTTGAATTGCCACACAAGGTCATAGAACATGACCCCCGAGTGCTTAAGCGCGTAAAAATCGTCCGTCCTCGGTTGCAACACTCATTACAGAGTTCCGAGCTGCCTCTTGAAGCAACATCAGCACAAGAACTGTTCGTTGGGAGCTTCATGAAAGGGGTTTCCATGGCTGAGCATGGCTGAGCAGCCACACACAAGTCTAAGATCACCATGCTCAATGCCAAGCATTGGCTGGAGTGGTGTAAGGCTCGCCGCCATTGGCATCTGGAACAGTGGAAATGCATTATCTGGAGTCTGATGGACAAATCTGGGTTTGGCGGCTGCCAGGAGAACGTTACCTGCCTGAGTGCATAGTGCCAACTGCAAAGTTTTGTGGAGGAGGAATAATGTTGTGGGGCTGTTTTCATGGTTCGGGCTAGGACCCTTAGTTCCAGTGAAGAGAGATCTCAACACTACAACACTTCCAACTTTGTGGCAAAGGTTTGTGGAAAGCCCTTTCCTGTTTCAGATTGACAATGCCCATGTGCACAAAGCGAAGTCTATACAGAAATGTTTTTTCAAGACAGAACTTGACTGGCCTGCACAGAGCCCTAACCTCAATTCCATCCAACACCTTTGGGATGAATTGGAAAGTCGACTGCGAGCCAGGCCTAATTGCCCAACATCAGTGTCCGACCTCACTAATGCTCGTGGCTGAATGGATGTAAATCCCCATAGCAATGTTCCATCACCTAGAGGAAAGCCTTCCCTGAAGATTGGAGGATGTTATAGCAGCAAAGGGGAGCCATAGTTTTGGTCATGTAGTTCATGTTCCTTCCTGATAGCCACTCTAGCACAGCTGGGGTTAACCATTAACTTCTTATGGTATAGGGGACGCTTGTGTCCCACTTGGCCAAAAGCCAGGGGAAATGCAGAGCGGCAAATTCAAATAAATTGATATAACAATCAAACATGTAAGATACCAAATTAAAGCTACACTTGTTGTGAATCTCACCAACATGTCAGATTTTAAAAAGGCTTTTCGGCGAATATGATGATAGCACAACAGTAAACAAAGAGTGTAACATATTTCAACCCTGCAGGCGCTACACAAAACGCAGAAATAAAATATAAAACATGCCTTACCTTTGACAAGCTTCTTTTGTTGGCACTCCAATGTGTCCCATAAACATCACAATTGGTCCTTTTGTTTGATTAATTCCATCCATATATATCCAAAATGTCAATTTATTTGGTGCGTTTGATCCAGAAAAAAATAGCTTCCAAATTGCGCAACGTCACTTAACAAATACCTTAACAAATGATAACATCCTCACTAACAGGGATGTAAACAAATCTATGCACGACATTTAAGAGAAATCAGCTATTTGTGTTTATGAAAATGTTGGAGATATTTTTTTTCAGCTCATGAAACATGGGAACAGCAGTGCATATATCAATCAGTCATTCATTCGTTCATATCACGCAGCGTACAAGTATACAAGTACAAGTTTATGCCTATAAATAATATCATAGCCTGCACTTTCACTCTGCTGTTAATGTTGGAAAAAAATATGTTACCACATCAGATGAGGGAGAGTGATGACAGCCACAAATTCAGAATGACTGCCTACTCAAGCAATCAGATGATGTAGTGTGATGACACGTATGTCGACCAGCTTGCTGGGGCAGATGAGAGACATGCATTTATTTTATCTAGTGATCAATCAATTATTTTATTATTTATTAAACCCACTGTTTAAAATGCTAAGTGGTAATCGGATGTCATATTCAAACAGCTTGCAAGCTTATCATGATGTTTGCCCATATTCATAGTTACTTGGTACAACCCAAAATAGGTTTACTCCAATATATGCATTGTTTTTGAAATGGCATGCAGACAAAACGTTTTACACATCTTGATTTTAGATTTTTATTTTCAAAATCCACAAGATAGCCTGCAGAGTTCTGTCCTACTATCCAGGTCTGTACCCAAACAATTTGAACTTCTACTTTTAAAAATCTACCTTTCTAAAAACAAGTCTCTCACCGTTACCGCCTGCTATAGACCACCTTCTGCCCCCAGCTGTGCTCTGGACACCACCATGTGAACTGATTGCCCCCATCTATCATCAGAGCTCCTGCTGATAGGCGACCTAAACTGGAACATGCGTAACACCCCAGCCACCCTACAATCTAAGCATAATGCCCCCAATCTCACACAAATTATCAATGAACCTACCAGGTACAACCCCAAAGCCATAAACACGGGCACTCTCATAGATATCATCCTAACCAACTTGCCCTCTAATAACACCTCTGCTGTTTTCAACCAAGATCTCAGTGATCATTGCCTGCATTCGTAATGGGTCAGCGGTCAAAAGACCTCCACTCATCACTGAAACACTTCAGCGAGCAGGCCTTTCTAATCGACCTGGCTGGGGTATCCTGGAAGGATATTGACCTCATCCCATCAGTAGAGGATGCCTGGTTATTTTTTTTAAATGCCTTCCTCACCATCTTAAATAAGAATTCCCCATTCAAGAAATTTAGAACCAGGAACAGATATAGCCCTTGGTTCTCTTCAGACCTGACTGCCCTTAACCAACACAAAAACATCCTGCATTAGCATCGAACAGCCCCCGTGATATGTAACTTTTCAGGGAAGCTAGAAACCAATATATACAGGCAGTTAGAAAAGCCAAGGCTAGCTTTTTCAAACAAAAATTTGCTTCATGCAACACAAACTCAAAACAGTTCTGGGACAATGTAAAGGCAATGGAGAATAAGAACACCTCCTCCCAGCTGCCCACTGCACTGAGGATAGGAAACACTGTCACCACCGATAAATCCACTATAATTGAGAATTTCAATAAGCATTTTTCTACGGCTGGCCATGCTTTCCACCTGGCTACCCCTACCCCGGTCAACAGCACTGCACCCCCTACAGCAACTTGCCCAAGCCTTCCCAATTTCTCCTTCTCCCAAATTCAGTCAGCTGATGTTCTGAAAGAGCTGCAAAATCTGGACCCCTACAAATCAGTCGGGCTAGACAATCTGGACCCTTTCTTTCTCAAATTATCTGCCGAAATTGTTGCAACCCCTATTACTAGCCTGTTCAACCTCTCTTTCGTGTCATCTGAGATTCCCAAAGATTAGAAAGCAGCTGCGGTCATCCGCCTCTTCAAAGGGGGGCACACTCTTGACCCAAACTGCTACAGATCTATATCTGTCCCACCCTGCCTTTCTAAGGTGTTCGAAAGCCAAGTCAACAAACAGATTACCGACCATTTTGAATCCCACCATAGCTTCTCCACTATGCAATCTGGTTTCAGAGCTGGTCATGGGTGCACCTCAGCCACACTCAAGGTCCTAAACGATATCATAACCGCCATCGATAAGAAACAATATTGTACAACCGTATTTATTGATCTGGCCAAGGCTTTCAACTGTCAATCGTCACATCCTCATCGGCAGACTCAACAGCCTTGGTTTCTCAAATGATTGCCTCACCTGGTTCACCAACTACTTCTCTGATAGAGTTCAGTGTGTCAAATTGGAGGGCCTGTTGTCCGGGCCTCTGGCAGTCTCTATGGGGGTAACTCAGGGTTCAATTCTTGGACCGACTCTCTTCTCTGTATACATCAATGATGTCGCTCTTGCTGCTGGTGAGTCTCTGATCCACCTCTACGCAGACGACACCATTCTGTATACTTCTGGCCCTTCTTTGGACACTGTTCATAGCCCTCCAGACGAGCTTCAATGCATTACAACTCTCCTTCCGTGGCCTCCAATTACTCTTAAATACGAGTAAAACTAAATGCATGCTCTTCAACTGATCGCTGCCTGCACCTGCCCGCCCGTCCAACATCACTACTCTGGACGGTTCTGACTTAGAATATGTGGACAACTACAAATACCTAGGTGTCTGGTTAGACTGTAAACTCTCCTTCCAGACTCACATCAAACATCTCCAATCCAGAGTTAAATCTAGAATTGGCTTCCTATTTCGCAACAAAGCATCCTTTACTCATGCTGCCAAACATACCCTTGTAAAATTGACCATCCTACCGATCCTCGACTTCAGCAATGTCATTTACAAGATAACCTCCAATACCCTACTCAATAAATTGGATGCAGTCTATCACAGTGCCACCCATTTTGTCACCAAAGCCCCATATACTACCCACCACTGTGACCTGTACGCTTTCGTTGGCTGGCCCTCGCTTCATACTCGTCGCCAAACCCACTGGCTCCAGGTCATCTACAAGACCCTGCTAGGTAAAGTCCCCCCTTGTCTCAGCTCGCTGGTCACCATAGCAGCACCCAACTGTAGCACGCGCTCCAGCAGGTATATCTCTCTGGTCACCCCCAAAACCAATTCCTCCTTTGGCCGCCTCTCCTTCCAGTTCTCTGCTGCCAATGACTGGAACGAACTACAAACATCTCTGAAACTGGAAACACTTATCTCCCTCACTAGCTTTATTAAACATTATTGTAAATACATGTATCTTACAACATTTAAAAGCTTGACTTCTTGTTAATCCAACCCATGTGTCAGATTTCAAAAAAGATTTATGGAGAAAGCATACCATGCGATAACCTGAGGACAGTGCCCCGCACACACAAGTATTACTAGCATTTTCCAACCAAGCATTAGCATCACAAAAGTCAGAAATAGCAATAAAATAATCAATTACCTTTGAAGATCTTCTTCTTTTGGCAATACAAAAGGTCCAATCTTCACAATAAATGGTTGTTTGGTTCGATAAAATCAATTTTTATAGCATAACACAAAACATTCTGTAAACGGCTTGTGTCATGAATTCCGTCTCCTTCAACTTACGACGAACCATTCTATGTATTACACACACTAAACTTACATTTATCTTGTCATGGATGATTTCTTTGCAATCCTCTATTTATCAGTAACACAGCCATACTTGATGGTTCTTTTTGAGAGACGTACTGACCGAAAGGAAGGAACTGATTTGAAAACACCAAACAATGACCTCATTGCGTGCCAATGATATGACCAGTGACTGTATTTTGGCCCAATGACCACTGATCGTCTTGAAATCTAGCTTGGTAGATAGCCAATGAGCTGAGGTAAATGGCAATATCTAATGGTTATACCCGGAAAGACCAGCTCTTATACAATAGTCGAGCGTAATACAGCCATTCGCCATTGAAATCTCTACCTGAAGGAGCCACGTTGTTTGCGCTTAGCAGTATTGAGTTGAGATAATTTTCCGTTATTTTATCGAAAGAATTATGGCGAGTAAATCTGGAAAATCAAAGGCAAAGTCCAGGTATACAGATCTACACAATATTATTGACGAAATTGATAGAGAAATTGACACAGATTTACTTGAAGATGAGTCAGATTGTGAGACAAGTTTGGACTCCCAATTTGAAGAAATGTCTTTGCACGGAGAGGATGCAATTTTGGACTGGTAAGTAACTCTCGTGCCGTTGTTTGAAATTATAATATAAAATATTATTAATTTGAGTTGTTTTGGAGATATTTTATTTGACATATCAATATATAATCAGTAATGAAATGTGTGAAGTACACATGGCTCTACATTGTGGGTAGGGGTCTATATGTCTGTGTGTCTGTGTGTCTGTGTCTATTAGATATTTTCTACATGTATTTTATCTAAACATGGAATGGAACAGCACCTCACCATAGTGAATGAGGTTCTCTACTCTATATAGAATCTTTAGTCTTTATTTCACAGTCCATCCAATTCTGGTTGTGAGCCCCCACTGCCAATGTGCCCACCCCCCACAGGAGCTGGTTCAATTAGCCAGACCCCTGCTTGCTCCGGCTCCACACCTACCCCCGCCCGGCCAGATGTGAAGCGGAGGTGGGGAAGAGATAAACCTGCAATCAGAGAGGAGGTGGGTCATTGGCACTCTGTGCTGGAGGAGGATGTGGCGCCACCACCTTCAATATTCAGATCGAAAAGGCCACCAGGACCTCAGCTGGACATGACCTCAAAGTACAGCCCCATGCAACTTTTTCAGCTGTTTTTCAGTTGTTGATTCCCTTGTATTGAACACTAATAAGTATGGTGCTAAGAAGCAGGCAGGCAAGAAAGAGGGATGGAAGCCCATTTCCATGTCAGATCTTTTTTGGTACCTGTCAATGGTCATTTGCATGGGTCTTGTGAAGCTGAAATCCCTGAAAGACTACTGGAAAACTGCTCCCCTCTATCAATTGCCTTTCCCTTCCACTGTCATGTCATGCAAAAGGTTTCTGACAATCTCACGGGCGCTTCATATCATACAGACCCAGAAGTTGATGAGGACAACGAGAAGAAGCGAGGCACAGCAAGGTTTGATAAGCTCTGCAAAATAAAACCTCTCTACCACAGTGTGGTTGAGGCCTGCAAGACCTATTTTCAGCCCGCCCAGAACCTTTCCATCGATGAGAGGATGGTAGCCTCAAAGGCCAGAATTGTCCTAAAACAATACATGGTAACAAACCAACTAAATGGGGTTACAAACTGTTTGTTTTGGCGGATTCTGTCTGCACATGCAATTTTTTTGTTTATGAAGGGAAGAGCAGTTTTGCGACCGGTAAGGGACTCAGTTATGATTCCGTAATGGAGTTATTCGATTTTCAACTGCTGGGGAAGGGCTTCAAACTTTTTGTGGACAATGTCTACACAAGCTCTACCCTGTTCGCAGACCTGAGGAAGCTGGTTGTGTGGGCTTGTGGCACCATTCGGACCAACAGAGTGGGCTTTCCGAAAACCAAGGTGAATGACATGCCTAAGCGGGCTGAGCGGGGTACCATGATATGGATTCGCCAAGATGGCCTGCTCTTTGTGAAGTGGATGGATACCAGAGAGGTGGTCATGTGCTCCAGTATCCACGTCCTTCAATGGAGATCATGTCGTCAGGTTTATGAAGGGCGCTACTGGGGCATGGACCACCAAAAATGTCTCCATCCCTGCAGAGGAATAAACAGACTCACCCCATCGCGACGTCCCCTACAGGCCAACTCTCTAGCCCTCGCTATCTCCCTGCTTGCTAAACTCGGCCTGCTAACTGCTACCTTGTTTAGCCCGGGCCTACGAACTGTTAGCTTGTTAGCACAGGCCTGCTAACTGCTAGCTTGTCTAGCCCGGGCCTACGAACTGTTAGCTTGTTAGCACAGGCCTGCTAGCTTGTCTAGCCCGGGCCTACGAACTGTTAGCTTGTTAGCACAGGCCTGCTAACCGTCTGAATCGCCGCGTCCCAAACACTCACCGGACCCATATTTACTTTCTATCTCTTCTTGATTTTTAATCTGTTTACACCTTTCCGGAAACCTGGCTCACCCAATGTGATACGGAATCGCTATTATTTTTAATTTTTAGAACACACTCAAGAACCTCCAGAAGCTAACCAGCTAACTAGCTACAAGCTATTTAGTCATTGTTAACTTTTTTTCAACCTGGATAACACTCGCCAGTCCAGCTTCCCTGCCCCATCCACCGCTGCCCCCTGGACACTGATCTCTTGGCTACATAGCTGATGCACTCTGGACTGTCCATTAATCACGGTACTCCATTCTGCTTGTTTATGTTTTATCTGTCGGCCCCGTTGCCTAGTCAACGCCATTTTACCTGCTGTTGTTGTGCTAGCTGATTAGCTGTTGTCTCACCTACTGTTTAAGCTAGCTTTCCCAATTCAACACCTGTGATTACTGTATGCCTCACTGTATGTCTCTCTCAAATGTCAATATGCCTTGTATACTGTTGCTCAGGTTAGTTATCATTGTTCTAGTTCACAATGGAGCCCCTAGTTCTACTCTTCATACCCCTGATAACTCCTTTGTCCCACCTCCCACACATGCGGTGACCTCACCCATTACAACCAGCATGTCCAGAGACACAACCTCTCTCATCATCACCCAGTGCCTGGGCTTAAACCCCTGTACCCGCACCCCACCATACCCCTGTCTGCGCATTATGCCCTGAATATATTCTACCATGCCCAGAAACCTGCTCCTCTTATTCTCTGTCCCCAACGCTCTAGGCGACCAGTTTTGATAGCCTTTAGCCGCACCCTCATACTACTCCTTCTCTGTTCCGCGGGTGATGTGGAGGTAAACCCAGGCCCTGCATGTCCCCAGGCACCCTCATTTGTTGACTTCTGTGATCGAAAAAGCCTTGGTTTCATGCATGTCAACATCAGAAGCCTCCTCCCTAAGTTTGTTTTACTCACTGCTCTAGCACACTCTGCTAACCCTGATGTCCTTGCTGTGTCTGAATCCTGGCTCAGGAAGGCCACCAAAAATTCAGAGATTTCCATACCCAACTATAACATCTTCCGTCAAGATAGAACTGCTAAAGGGGAGGAGTTGCAGTCTACTGCAGAGATAGCCTGCAAAGTAATGTCATACTTTCCAGGTCCATACCCAAACAGTTCGAACTACTAATTTTGAAAATTACTCTCTCCAGAAATAAGTCTCTCACTGTTGCCGCCTGCTACCGACCCCCTCAGCCCCCAGCTGTGCCCTGGACACCATTTGTGAATTGATCGCCCCCATCTAGCCTCAGAGTTTGTTCTGTTAGGTGACCTAAACTGGGATATGCTTAACACCCCGCCAGTCCTACAATCTAAGCTAGATGCCCTCAATCTCACACAAATCATCAAGGAACCCACCAGGTACAACCCTAACTCTGTAAACAAGGGCACCCTCATAGACGTCATCCTGACCAACTGGCCCTCCAAATACACCTCCGCTGTCTTCAACCAGGATCTCAGCGATCACTGCCTCATTGCCTGTATCCGCTACGGAGCCGCAGTCAAACGACCACCCCTCATCACTGTCAAACGCTCCCTAAAACACTTCTGTGAGCAGGCCTTTCTAATCGACCTGGCACGGGTATCCTGGAAGGACATTGACCTCATCCCGTCAGTTGAGGATGCCTGGTCATTCTTTAAAAGTAACTTCCTCACCATTTTAGATAAGCATGCTCCGTTCAAAAAATGCAGAACTAAGAACAGATACAGTCCTTGGTTCACCCCGGACCTGACTGCCCTCGACCAGCACAAAAACATCCTGTGGCGGACTGCAATAGCATCGAATAGCCCCCGGGATATGCAACTGTTCAGGGAAGTCCGTAACCAATACACGCAGTCAGTCAGGAAAGCTAAGGCCAGCTTCTTCAGGCAGAAGTTTGCATCATGTAGCTCCAACTCCAAAAAGTTCTGGGACACTGTGAAGTCCATGGAGAACAAGAGCACCTCCTCCCAGCTGCCCACTGCACTGAGGCTAGGTAACACGGTCACCACCGATAAATCCATGATTATCGAAAACTTCAATAAGCATTTCTCAACGGCTGGCCATGCCTTCCGCCTGGCTACTCCAACCTCGGCCAACAGCTCTGCCCCTCCGGCAGCTCCTCGCCCAAGCCTCTCCAGGTTCTCCTTTACCCAAATCCAGATAGCAGATGTTCTGAAAGAGCTGCAAAACCTGGACCCGTACAAATCAGCTGGGCTTGACAATCTGGACCCCCTATTTCTGAAACTTTCCGCCGCCATTGTCGCAACCCCTATTACCAGCCTGTTCAACCTCTCTTTCATATCGTCTGAGATCCCCAAGGATTGAAAGCTGCCGCAGTCATCCCCCTCTTCAAAGGGGGAGACACCCTGGACCCAAACTGTTACAGACCTATATCCATCCTGCCCTGCCTATCTAAGGTCTTCGAAAGCCAAGTCAACAAACAGGTCACTGACCATCTCGAATCCCACCGTACCTTCTCCGCTGTGCAATCTGGTTTCCGAGCCGGTCACGGGTGCACCTCAGCAACACTCAAGGTACTAAACGATATCATAACCGCCATCGATAAAAGACAGTACTGTGCAGCCGTCTTCATTGACCTTGCCAAGGCTTTCGACTCTGTCAATCACCATATTCTTATCGGCAGACTCAGTAGCCTCGGTTTTTCGGATGACTGCCTTGCCTGGTTCACCAATTACTTTGCAGACAGAGTTCAGTGTGTCAAATCGGAGGGCATGCTGTCCGGTCCTCTGGCAGTCTCTATGGGGGTGCCACAGGGTTCAATTCTCGGGCCGACTCTTTTCTCTGTATATATCAATGACGTTGCTCTTGCTGCGGGCGATTCCCTGATCCACCTCTACGCAGACGACACCATTCTATATACTTTCGGCCCGTCATTGGACACTGTGCTATCCAACCTCCAAACAAGCTTCAATGCCATACAACACTCCTTCCGTGGCCTCCAACTGCTCTTAAACGCTAGTAAAACCAAATGCATGCTTTTCAACCGATCGCTGCCTGCACCCGCATGCCCGACTAGCATCACCACCCTGGATGGTTCCGACCTTGAATATGTGGACATCTATAAGTACCTAGGTGTCTGGCTAGACTGCAAACTCTCCTTCCAGACTCATATCAAACATCTCCAATCGAAAATCAAATCAAGAGTCGGCTTTCTATTCCGTAACAAAGCCTCCTTCACTCACGCCGCCAAGCTTACCCTAGTAAAACTGACTATCCTTCCGATCCTCGACTTCGGCGATGTCATCTACAAAATGGCTTCCAACACTCTACTCAGCAAACTGGATGCAGTCTATCACAGTGCCATCCGTTTTGTCACTAAAGCACCTTATACCACCCACCACTGCGACCTGTATGCTCTAGTCGGCTGGCCCTCGTTACATATTCGTCGCCAGACCCACTGGCTCCAGGTCATCTACAAGTCCATGCTAGGTAAAGCTCCGCCTTATCTCAGTTCACTGGTCACGATGGCAACACCCATCCGTAGCACGCGCTCCAGCAGGTGTATCTCACTGATCATCCCTAAAGCCAACACCTCATTTGGCCGCCTTTCGTTCCAGTACTCTGCTGCCTGTGACTGGAACGAATTGCAAAATCGCTGAAGTTGGAGACTTTTATCTCCTCACCAACTTCAAACATCAGCTATCTGAGCAGCTAACCGATCGCTGCTGCTGTACATAGTCTATTGGTAAATAACCCACCCATTTTCACCTACCTCATCCCCATACTGTTTTTATTTATTTACTTGCTCTTTTGCACACCAATATCTCTACCTGTACATGACCATCTGATCATTTATCACTCCAGTGTTAATCTGCAAAATTGTAATTATTCGCCTACCTCCTCATGCCTTTTGCACACATTGTATATAGACTCCCCTTTGTTTTCTACTGTGTTATTGACTTGTTAATTGTTTATTCCATGTGTAACTCTGTGTTGTCTGCTCACACTGCTATGCTTTATCTTGGCCAGGTCGCAGTTGCAAATGAGAACTTGTTCTCAACTGGCCTACCTGGTTAAATAAAGGTGAAATAAAATAAAAAAATAAAAGCTATCAAGGACTACAACAAGGGCATGGAAGGTGTGGACCTGTCAGACGCACTGATAGGCTACTACAATGTTCTCCACAAGACAATGAAATGGTACAAGACATTTTTCTATCATTTCGTCGACATTGCTGTGGAGAATTCCTTCATCCTCCAGAAGGAAATGGCTAAGAGCTGTGGACAGCCCCCCATCTCACAGCTAGCCTTCAGAGAGCTGCTCAGCCAGGAGCTTGCTTGCTACAGCAAGTCTACTGCAGCACCTTCTGTCCCCTCTACCTCTGTCCCTTCTGCTCCTTCAACCAGTGGTGTTCACCTGCCCAAATTCATCTCTGCAGGCATGAATGTGCCTCAGGGCAAAAAGGGCACAGTGGGGAGGAGTCATTGTGTGCTTTGTCACAATAAATGCCCCATCACCTGCACCACTTGTTCAGTAACCCTCTGCTTTACAGCAGAAAGAGACTGCTATGGGGCATGGCATCAGAAGCACTGTATTGTGTAGAGGACAGAGGGTCTTCACAATATTGAACATTATACATTGAATGTGTGTAAATAGTTACCCTTTTTATTTTTTGAGGGGGGGGTATGTTAGAATATAATTTTAGTATTTTGTATTTAGTTATTTACAACAAAATGTATCACTGTACCAATTCGGCCACAATTCGGCCACTTGGGTACATTTGGGCAACTTGTGTGGGACACCTGGGTGACTACATGCTCAATGTCATGTAGCTCACTCGTTCCTGAAGATATCTGTCTGAAACTTTTCTCAAATACTGCTACCCTCTTATGTTCTGCATCGAAATTATTTCCAGCATCATATCTGAATGTTTGGCTGTTCTTGTTCAGTTGAAAGATGATGCAACAACAATAAAAAACAGAAAACGTATGTTTATTTCCTTGTATTTTCTTCTATCAGATCTATTGTGTTATATTCTCCTACATTCAATTCCCATTTCCACAAAAGTCAGAGTACTTCCTTTCAAATGATACCAAGACTATGCATATCCTTGCTTCTAGGCCTGAGCTACAGACAGTTAGATTTGGGTAAGTCTTCAGGTGGAAATTGAGAGAAGGGGGGTATCCCAAAGCAGTTAAAGCAATACTTCAGGATTTTAGCAAGAAGACATTGTCATGTCTCTGCATGCAGTTTGAATTAAATTGCTAAAGCATTAGAACAATTGAAAACCAATGACAGTGCAATGATACTTGCAGATACCATAGACCTCCAGTCAATGCCTTAACTTCTTGGATATAGGGGGCGCTATTTTAATTTTTGGATGAAAAACGTTCCCGTTTTAAACAAGATATTTTGTCACGAAAAGATGTTCAACTATGCATATAATTGACATCCTTGGAAAGAAAACACTCTGACGTTTCCAAAACTGCAAAGATATTGTCTGTGTGTGCCACAGAACTGATGTTACAGAAAAAACCCAGATAAAAATCCAATCAGGAAGTGCCGCATTTTTTGAAACCGCCTCATGGCAATGACTCCTTATATGGCTGTGGAGGAGCTAGGAGTCAGCTTACGTTTTCCACGTTTTCCCCAAGGTGTCTGCAGCATTGTGACGTATTTGTAGGCATATCATTGGAAGATTGACCATAAGAGACTACATCTACCAGGTGGTCGCTTGGTGCCCTCCGTCGCAATTATTGCGTAATCTCCAGCTGCAGTATTTTTCCGTTTACTCCTGATGAGAAACCAACTGCCACGAATGATTTATCATCGAATAGATATGTGACAAACACCTTGAGGATTGATTCTAAACAACGTTTGCCATGTTTCTGTCGATATTATGGAGCTAATTTGTAAAAAAGTTTGGCGTTGTAGTGACTGCATTTTCGTTTTGTTTTTTTTGCCAAACGTGATGAACAAAACGGAGCTATTTCTCCTACACAAATAATATTTTTGGAAAAAATAAACATTTGCTATCTAACTGAGAGTCTCGTCATTGAAAACATCCGAAGTTCTTCAAAGGTAAATTATTTTATTTGAATGCTTTTCTTGTTTTTGTGAAAATGTTGCCTGCTGAATGCTAGGCTTAATGCTATGCTAGGCTATCAATAGTCTTACACAAATGCTTGTGTAGCTTTGGTTGAAAAGCATATTTTGAAAATATGAGATGACAGTGTTGTTAACAAAAGGCTAAGCATGTGTTTCAATATATTTATTTCATTTCATTTGCGATTTTCATGAATAGGAAACGTTGCGTTATGGTAATGAGCTTGAGGCTATGATTACGCTCCCGGATACGGGATTGCTCGACGCTAGAGGTTAATACTAGTTAGCATTTGCTTACAAAACTTCCTAAAGCTTCCTTCATACTGGATGCGGCGACATAAACATGGTATCCATGAGTTCATCTGACTCTTGGGAAGTAGATGAAGGGCCTCATTGCCAAATCCCAAAGTATTCCTAAACGTCTTAGGGATAGCTCCCTTTTTTTTTAAATTTCCCCTAAATGACATACCCAAATCTAACTGCCTGTAGCTCAGGCCCTGAAGCAAGGATATGCATATTCTTGGTACCATTTCAATGAGTATTGAACTTAAGCATGAGAATAGCATGCTATTCACCCGCTATTCTTTTGGCGTGGATATCAAATGAATGAAGGTGTGGCGGAGGTGTGTGTACAGATACACCATATCCTGACCATGACTTAATTTCCTAAGAATTACACCACCTTTACATCCAAGGAAACCATAAATAAGGTCTAGCGAACCTAGTGAATCTACTTTTATTTTTATTCAATAGAAATAACACAATTTTCCATGCACTGTAAATTACAACTTGATAAGAGCTATGTAAATGAGTAATCTGTTTGGATAAGGGATTTATAAATTGCACTCGTTTTTGATCTATTTTACCTAACAATTGCTGGAGATAAATGTGAAACCAGATCAACATATTAACTTTCCCACTGTAAAGTTTATGAATTGCTATTATGCCGAATTTAAATTGCACAGCCTTTTAACTTGCAGGGATGGGCAGTCTCGAATGTTTTAATTATAGGCTACTCGAACGAGTGGTGGCATTTGCGAGCACAGGCTTACGCAAGTCTGAAAATAACTTAAAAAATTACAGCGCATTCAAGTTAGAGCTTCTAGCTCTTAAATGGGCCATCACAAAAAAAAACCTCAAAGTTCACGGTTGTCACGGATCATAACCCGCTGAGATATTTGAAGACTGCAAACCTAGGAGCCATCGAACAAAGATGTGTCGCACAACTTGCAGAGTTAAAATTTGAGATGAAATACAAGCCAGGGAGACACAATACAAATCCTGAAGTCTTGTCCCATATTTCGACTCAAGCTGAGCCTGAAAGAGAGGATACAAAGATAGATTTGTTGGTGATGGGAGCAGATGAAGTGTATGTGTGTCTGTGGCCAGCTAAAAAAAAAGCTGATGGAGGAAAAGAGAGAGGTGCAAGTTGATGTGCAGGCTGCAGTGAGAGGAAGCATCACAGGTACCAGCTGGGAAGAAATCCAGAAACTCGAGAGTGATGACCCCACAATTCGCCCTGTGTTCTCCTCCGTGAAGAAGAAAAGTCCATCTGAATAGGGACCAGGTACGTGAGATGGATATGTTGCTGAAGAAGTTGGCTTACCAGTGGGACCACTTGAACATACTCAACGCTGTGCTGTTCCGCTGTATCTGGGACCCCAGAGACGGAGAGGAAGTGTGGCAGTTGGTCATGCCAGCACCCCTGCGGATGGATGTGTTTGAATAGCAGCATAATCATAGAGGACATTTTGGAGAGAGGAGCACTCTGGAGATGATGAGGAGCTACTATTTGCGCGAAATTAGTAAAGACATCCAGTGTTGGGTAAAGCAATGCAAGAGATGTGCGCTGGCCAAGGACATGTTCCCTAAGATTTGTGTCCCTATGACCTACAATAATGTGACTGCATCCTTAGAAGTGTTGGGTATGGACTACGCTCTGCTGAAGACATCATCAGAAGGATATGAGAACGTTCTTGTACTAAATGACATGTTCACGAGATTCACTGTTCCGGTGCCTATGGAAGACCAAACTGCAAAGACTACCACCAAAACCCTTCTGAAACACTGGTTTATGTTACAAAGAGCCGAACCATCCACAGGGCAACGCTCAGTGTGAAAGATTCAATTGGACAATGCGTGACATGTTGCGGTTCTTGCCACCTGAAAGAAAGAAGGGCTGGAAAGAATACTTACCTCAGCTGGTGATGGTGTACAATAGCCATGTCCATTCCTTGACGGGCTATTCACCATTCTACCTTCTCTTCGGAAGAGATGCATGGCTGCCTCTGGATTTTCTTAGAGGGAAGGATCTGCAGCACTGTGACGTAGACAACCTGGATGACTGGGTCCTAGACCACCATGAGAGACTGAAAGTAGCTCCAGAGTTTGCAAAATCCACTGCACATGAGGCCTCAAGAAGATGTAAGAGAACTTATGATCGCAAGTGTCACTCGGCACCCATCAAGCCTCATGAGAAATCCCAAACCTAGTGGGAGAAGAAAGACATGTGGGAGCCCAACCTCTACCTGGTAGTCTCACAGAATCAGCCAACATGCCTGTGTTTATTCTTAGGCCAGAGTCAGGGGGTCTCACAAAAGAAGTGCACAGAGGTCAACTGAAACACTGTACCTTTCAGTCACCAACCAGGGGACGCACTACAAGTAGGGACATGAGTAGAAAGCCTGCAGGGAACACAGAATCTGCTGATCTAGTTTATATTCCTCATGCCACACTTGCACCCAACACCAAAACAAGGGTTAGGGTTAAGTGTGAAGTAGCTGAAGCGGAGGATGTAGCACCAGATGTTTTTTCTAGGTGGTGTAGGTAGACAATGTTGTCAGAAGATACTGATGAATCTGATATCAAAAGTGATGGTACTCAGGGATTTAGACACCCTCAGAGATGTGTCTTGGAAATTCTTACACAGGGACCCTCTAATGTCAGTCTTAAATCAAACATTGTTTATTTGTCAGCGCGCTGGAGAGGTTCCAACCAACTCATTGCACCATAGTACACGTTTCAATCAGGAGCTCTGCCTAGGCAGTCCCAGCAGTTGTCTTATATACAGCTATACACAGACAAGTTATATGTGCATGATTTAGCATAAGTAATAACCATTACCTTGTTTCATTCATGTGACCGACCAATACTGGTTCATAACATGTGACAGACTAGCACCTCACAAGGCTTCATCTCTCTAAACTGAGATATATTTTGTTCGTTCTCAAAACAAGGTCTGTGCGTACTGCCAAATTGCAGCTACTGATGGTGAGGATTTGTTCAATGAGCCACTTGCATGAACACAGAAAATGGTTTATAGAACAGCACATGAATAGACACAGAAAATTGTTAAAATTCCATTGCAGATATATAAGGGTTAAACTTTCTGTGAGGTATTGGGATGAAAATGTTGTGAAAGCTGTGACATGTACTTGTGATGTGTGTATGCACTAATGTGTTTATTACTCTGTTACAGCACCCAAGCGGCTGTGGAAGGGTCACGTAACGGCATGGTTTAGCAGGGGGGAATGTGAGGGATGGTAAATATTGGACAATATTTCCCTATTCCCGAGACTAGTGTAGCCCCCCCCTACGGACACTGTGCATTAAATTAATTTGGAAATTGACCATTTAAACATTCAATTATATGCCAAAAGAGACTTTGATGAAGGCAAATCATATAGTAAGAGGTGAGGGCAGGCACATGAACAAAAAAATGCGCATAAGATGCTTGTGAAACAGACTGTGAAACGGTTTTTAGAGAAGTAGATGTACAGTGGGGTAAAAAAGTATTTAGTCAGCCACCAATTGTGGAAGTTCTCCCACTTAAAAAGATGAGAGAGGCCTGTAATTTTTATCATAGGTACACTTCAACTATGACAGACAAAATGAGAAAAAAAATCCAGAAAATCACATTGTAGGATTTTCAATGAATTTCCTGTCTGAGGTGGAACAGTCGCTCACCCGCCGCTCGGCGGTCCCATCACAGTGGGATTTAGTTGTCCGCTACCTCTCATCGCTATGGCGGTGGAATCATTCCACGGAGCGCGTTTCTTCACAAAACTGGACCTCAGGAGCGTGTATAATCTGGTGCGTATTCGGGGAGGAGACGAGTGGGAAACAGCGTTTAGTACCACATCAGGCCACTATGAGTACCTCGTCAGGCCGTATGGGTTGAAGAATACTCCTGCTGTCTTCCAATCCTTTATAGATGAGATTCTCAGGGACTTGCACGGGCAGGGTGTGGTAGTCTATATTGATGACATCTTGATCTATTCTGCCACACGCACCGCGCATGTCTCCCTGGTGCGCAAGGTCCTTGGGCGACTGCTGGAGCATGACCTATACGTCAAGGCTGAGAAATGTGTGTTCTCCAAACAAGCCGTTTCCTTCCTGGGTTATCGCATTTTCACCTCGGGGGTGGTGATGGAGTGTGACCGCGTTAACGCCGTGCGTAATTGGCCTACTCTGACTACGGTAAAGGAGGTGCAGCGGTTTTTAGGATTTGCCAATTACTACCGCAGGTTTATCCGGGGTTTTGGCCAAGTGGTGGCACCCATTACCTCACTGCTGAAGGGGGGGCCGGTGCGTCTACGGTGGTCGGCCGAGGCAGATGGAGCCTTCAACCGGTTGAAGGGGCTGTTTACTGAAGCTCCCGTGTTGGCGCATCCGGACACTTCGTTAGCATTCATAGTGGAGGTGGATGCGTCCGAGGCTGGGGTTGGAGCCGTGCTGTCACAGCGCTCGGGCACGCCACCGAAGCTCAGTCCCTGCGCTTTCTTTTCTAAGAAGCTGGGTCCGGCGGAGCGGAACTATGATGTGGGGGACCGGGAGTTACTAGCTATGGTAAAAGCCCTGAAGGTGTGGAGACACTGGCTTGCGGGGGCTAAACACCCTTTCCTCATCTGGACTGACCACCGCAATCTGGAGTATATTCGAGCGGAGAGGAGACTGAATCCGCGTCAGGCTAGGTGGGCCATGTTCTTTACAAGCTTTAGATTTACGATCTCTTATAGACCAGGTTCCCATAACACTAAGGCCGACGCGCTGTCCTGTCTCTATGACACCGAGGACCGGTCCATCGATCCTACTCCCATCCTTCCAGCCTCTTGGCTGGTGGCCCCGGTGGTATGAGGTGGACGTGGACATCGAGCGGGCGTTGAGGGTTGAACCTGCGCCTTCACAGTTACCGACCGGTCGTAGGTACGTGCCGCTTGGTGTCCGTGATCAATTGATTCGGTGGGCTCACACACTACCTTCTTCGGGTCATCCTGGGATTGCGAGGACAGTGCGGGGTCTTAGGGGGAAATACTGGCGGCCCACCTTAGCTAAGGACGTGAAGCTCTATGTCTCCTCCTGTTTGGTATGCGCTCAGAGTAAGGCTCCTAGGCATCTGCCTAGAGGGAAGTTACAACCCCTCCCGGTTCCACAACGGCCATGGTCTCTCATCTCTCTGTAGATTTTCTTACTGATCTTTCCCCATCTCAGGGAAACACTACCGTTCTGGTCGTTGTGGATCGGTTCTCTAAGTCCTGCCGTCTCCTCCCATTGCCTGGTTTCCCTACGGCCCTACAGACTGCGGAGGCTCTATTTACCCACGTCTTCCGGCACTACGGGGTTCCGGAAGACATCGTATCTGATCGAGGTCCCCAGTTCACGTCCCGGGTTTGGAGGGTGTTTATGGAGCGTCTGGGGGTCTCGGTCAGCCTTACCTCTGGTTATCACCCCGAGAGTAATGGGCAGGTGGAGAGAGTAAACCAGGAAGTGGGTAGGTTTCTAAGGTCGTATTGCCAGGACCGGCCAGGAGAATGAATGAGGCACGTCCCGTGGGCAGAGTTGGCCCAGAACTCACTCCATCACTCATCCACGAACATGTCGCCATTCAAATGCGTACTGGGCTACCAGTCGGTCCTGGCTCCGTGGCATCCGAGTCAGACCGAAGCTCCTGCGGTGGAGGAGTGGGTACAGTGTTCTATAGAGACCTGGCGGGCAGTCCAGGATTCTCTCAGGCAGGCCAGTGAACGGCAGAAAAAGAGTGCTGACCGCCACCGCAGTGAGGCCCCTGTGTTCGCATCAGGGGACAGGGTCTGGCTCTCGACCCGAAACCTTCCCCTCCGCCTGCCCTGCTGGAAGCTTGGGCCGCAGTGTGTGAGGTCATTCAAAGTCCTGAGGAGGATAAACGAGGTGTGTTATAGATTGCAACTTCCCTCTTACTATCGCATTAACCCCTCGTTTCATGTGTCTCTCCTCAGGCCGGTGGTAGCTGGTCCCCTACAAGAAGGTGAGGTACCGGAGGTCCCTCCGCCCCCTCTGGACATTGAGGGGTCCCCGGCGTACACAGTACGAGCTATTCTGGACTCGAGACGCCGGGTGAGGGGCCTGCAGTACCTCATGGACTGGGAGGGGTACGGTCCGGAGGAGAGGTGCTGGGTACTGGGGAGGGACATTTTAGATCCTTCACTCTAGAGGGATTTCCACCGCCTCCACCCAGATCGCCCTGGCCTCGCCCTTCGGGTCGCGCTCGAGGCCAGGGTCGGCGCACTGCGGGAGCCGCACGTCGGGGGGGGTACTGTCACGAATTCCGCCGAAGATGGTGCCTCTTCCTGTTCGGGCGGCACTCGGCGGTCTTCGTCCCCGGCCTACTAGCTGCCATCGATTCCCTTTCTTTTGTTTCTGTTAGTTTAGTCTAATTGGTTACACCTGTTTTGAGTTAACTTCTTGCGTCGAGCCATCCCGGATCCGGGATCGTGAATACAGCCTCAAGCTCATTACCATAACGCAACGTTAACTATTCTTGAAAATCGCAAATGAAATGAAATTAATATGCTAGCTCTCAAGCTTAGCCTTTTGTTAACAACACTGTCATCTCAGATTTTCAAAATATGCTTCTCAACCATAGCAAAACAAGCATTTGTGTAACAGCTAGCGCAGTTAGCGTAGCATTTAGCGTAGCATTTAGCGTTAGCATCAGCAGGCAACATTTTCACAAAAACCAGAAAATCATTCAAATAAAATCATTACCTTTGAAGAACTTCAGATGTTTTCAATGAGGAGACTCTCAGTTAGATAGCAAATGCTCAGTTTTTCCTGAAAGATTATTTGTTTAGGAGAAATTGCTCCGTTTGGTGCGTCACGTTTGGCTACCAAAATAAAACGAAAATTCAGTCTTCAAAATACCAAACTTTTTTCCAAATTAACTCCATAATATCGACTGAAACATGGTAAACGTTGTTTAGAATCAATCCTCAAGGTGTTTTTCACATATCTCTTCATGATATATCGTTCGTTGAAAGCCTCCTCTCTCCTCTCAATCACTGGATGACTGCGTGCAGCTTGTAGATTACGCACCAATTTAGACAAAGGACACCGGGTGGACCCCTGGTAAATGTAGTCTCTTATGGCCAATCTTCCAATGATATGCCTACAAATACGTCACAATGCTGCAGACACCTTGGAGAAACGATAGAAAGGGCAGGCTCATTCCCGGCGCATTCACAGCCATATAAGGAGACAATGGGAAACAGAGCTTCAAAAATTCTGCCCAGTTCCTGGTTGAAGTTTCATCTTGGTTTCACCTGTAGCATGAGTTCTGTGGCACTCACAGATAATATCTTTGCAGTTTTGGAAACCTTAGAGTGTTTTCTTTCCAAAGCTGCCAATTATATGCATAGTCGAGCATCTTT
Organism: Oncorhynchus tshawytscha; assembly: GCF_018296145.1. Classification (NCBI taxonomy): domain Eukaryota; kingdom Metazoa; phylum Chordata; class Actinopteri; order Salmoniformes; family Salmonidae; genus Oncorhynchus; species Oncorhynchus tshawytscha. Next base: position 4,003,473 of record NC_056454.1, on the reverse strand, counting down.
TCGTGACAAAATATTGCGCTTAAAACGGGCACGTTTTGTTATCCATAAATTAAAAGAGCACCCCCTATATCCAAGAAGTTAAGTTCTGTTTGTAGGCTATTTAAGGGCACTAGGCCCGCTGGCTATTGTGCGAGCTTGTTCTCTGTTCATGGTGTTGTATTATTTTGTGGTCTTTATTTTTCCGGACAGTTTTCATCCTGTTTGTTTGGATGGGTTATTTCATGCGCCCATGTGTTTGGCATGTCCGTTTTCATTGTCTTTGTAATAAAGATCCACTTTTGGAACTAACCTGCTCTCTTCGCCTGACTCCTCCACCCACTATTCCTAGAAGCCGTAACAAGTTCTTATTTATGACAGATCCTACTGTGTTCTGGTAAAAGAATGGCCACTTGATGGATGGATGTTTCTTATGGTACTGACCTGATTTAAATAAGGGTTATTATTATGTTCTATTTTGAAAAGTGAAACTTAAGTTTTTATCTGAAAAGGTTGAAACAAGGTAAAGGTTGAAAAATGTAACAAAGGTTTACAAAAAATAACACTGAAACAATATTGATTATTGAACTGATTAAGGTTTTGTTTTGAAACAAAGGGAAAGGAATTATATTTGAGGGATAGGCATATTGGACTGTTACTGGTACTGGTTTACCATATTCTATTGGTACGATGAGTTACTAAAAATAATAGTGTTTTTTTTATTTTTTATTATTAGATAGGGACATTATCATAATTTAGATATGGCCAAATAAACTAAATTGGAAAAAAATACAAATACAATTTCGGGTATCGTTTGGTTTATGGGAGGATGTACAATATTCTAAGGATTACACTACACACACACTCTTGCAGTGCTGGCAAGCTTCCCTTGTCCCGTTACATAGGCTACACCTACAGTCAGATTCCAAGAACACAGGATGAGATGTTACTATCCCTTCTGCAAGCACTTCCAAGAGTTAATGAACAGTGAGCGTGGTGAAATTTGGGGAGCGCATCGTCAGTAGTGTACCTTTGGTTCCTAGGGTGTTTCGGCCTTTCACACTATACACCCTACCCAAAGGCGGCCAGCGACAGGGTGATCAATCCTACGCTTGCGTCCCATTCCCAATTAGTCATAGGAGTTGCCTTGTTGTTGATAGCCAACATCCCATGGGACTATGCATGACAGGGGCGTCCTCCTCCCTGAGTCAAGCATTGTTGACCGCATACCTCCTGGCCCTCTCACTTCGGGGCCCAGCTGGGGTCTTTCCTCTTCATCCAGAGCCACTGACTGCTGCCTTCTGCCGCCTCCGATACAGCTTTGATTGCCGAACGCTGGCTCTGGCCCTTAATTCCCAGGTCTCTAAGCAGTCTGGTTGTAGATGTTGCCACAAAACCTCTGCAGCCCACCTCCACTGGTCGGACTTCTGTGTTCCAGCCATGATGCCGTGCTTCGGCAGCTAGAAGCCTCATCTACTGAGTCCTCCCAGGGTACTGTGAGCTCAATGATGAAGACCTTATTGAGCGAACGGGACCAGAGCACCATGTCAGGTCTTAGGGTGGTGGTTGCGATCTCCGGAGGAAATACAAGTTGCCGGCCAATGTCAGCTAGCATTTTCCAGTCGCGGGCCAAGCACAGCTGTTCTCGCTCTAATGGTGTAGAGCCGCTCTTCGGTGGTTTAGCCCCTTCGCGGACAAAGTTTGTCCGTAAGGAGTGTGATGCTGCTGTGGGTGGTAGGGAGTTGGTGGCAGCTCGCTTGTCCTCCAGGGCGGACGCAAGGTTTTTAAGGACTTGGTTGTGACGCCATGTGTAGCGTCCTTGGGTGAGGCTTGTTTTACACCCTGTGAGAATGTGCCTGAGGTTGGCTGGCATGGAACAGAGGGCACAGTCCGGATCTTCACCATACCATTGGTGAAGATTAACTGGTGTTGGAAGGACGTCATATGTTGCTCTGATGGAAAAGCTCAACCGCCTCGCTTCCATGGCCCACAGATCCTTCCAGCTGATCTTCCTCTTCTCCACACTGTCCCATCGAGTCCACTGTCCCTGTTTGGCAAGAGAGACTGCCTTGGCCCACCTTGCAGCCTCCTCCTGATGGCGTACTTCCTGCACTACCATCTTCCGCCGCTCGGGTGCAGTGGCCTTACTCCAAGCAGCACGGCTAGTTAGCCCAAGGCCTCCTCTCCCTTGCTGAACATGACCCACAATGTCAGCATGTCTGGGGGCTGCTGTTGCCTCCTGGACTGCTTGTCCTGTCCTCCATTTTCGCCCAGTTGCCAAGGTCAGCGCGTTGTTGCTCACCACTGGGTCTCGAGATTCATTCAGTGTCATCTGGAGCCTGGTTTTTGCACACTTGAATTCCTCTGTTAGACTGGTGAGGGGCAGCTTGAGGACACCATCTCCATAGAGGCCTATGGTGGTAAGGCATCGTGGAACTCTGAGCCACTTCTTTAAGTAGCCTGTGACTCCTCTTTCCATCTTCTCCACTGTTGAGATTGGAACCTCATACAGTGCTAAGGGCCACAACACCCGGGGTAGAAGACCAAACTGCAGACACCAGGCCTTTAACTTTCCAGGTAGCTGGGTGTTGTCGATGGACTGTAGGCTACTACTGATGTCTTTGCAAAGCTGTTGCACCTGGTCTTTGTCCTTCAGGCTTGCATCATACCACCTTCCAAGGCTTTTTACCGGCTGCTCAGACACTGTTGGGATTTGGTCATCTCCGATGAAGAATTTCAGGTCAGAGTGTACTCCCTTCACAATCGAGATGCTGCGTGACTTGGATGGTTTAATCTTCATACGGGCCCAGCTGATGTTCTCCTCGAGTTTTCTGAGCAGTCTCCTGGTGCATGGGACAGTGGTGGTCAATGTTGTAATGTCGTCCATGTAGGCTCTGAGTGGAGGGAGGCGGAAACCAGAGTCGACTCGCTGTCCACCAGCAACCCATTTTGAGGATCTGATGATAACTTCCATTGCCATTGTGAATGCCAACGGAGAAATGGTACATCCCGCCATTATACCTACATTCAGGCACTGCCATGAGGTGGTGAACTCTGATGTGGTGAAGCAGAACTGCAGATCCTGGAAGTACGACTTCACCAGGTTTGTCCGGTATGTGGAAAAATCTGAAGGCAGTCACAGGAGTTCATGGGGCACAGAACCAAATGCATTGGCGAGGTCGAGGAAGACTACATGGAGGTCCCTTTTCTCCACCTTGGCCATTTGGATCTGGTGCCAGATCATGCTGGAATGTTCCAAGCAGCCAGAGAACCCTGATATTCCTGCCTTCTGTACAGATGTATCGACGTACGCATTCCTTTGCAGGTACTCGGCCATCCTCTGGGCAATGACCCTAAAGAAGATTTTACCCTCGACATTCAGTAAGGAGATTGGGCGGAATTGGCTGATGTTCACTGCATCCTTCTCCTTAGGGATCAGGACCCCGCCTGCCCTACGCCACACTTTGGGTATTATCTTCTTCTGCCAAGCTGTTCTCGTAACCCTCCAGAGGAACCTCAGGACGTCTGGTGCGTTCTTATACACTTTGTACGGGACTCCATTTGGCCCTGGGGCTGATGCTGTTCTTGCCAATCGAACTGTGTTTTCAACCTCTTTACATGTCGGAGGGCTGGTCTCAATATGATGTTCCGGGGGTTCAATGGGTGGGATATCTGATGGGATGGCCAGATGTTCATGTCGCTTTGAGTCAAAGTTTGTTGTTCTCAGGTGCTCCTCTAGGTCTTTCTTTGTTGTTTTTAGAGCTCCACTTTTTTCCTTTGTGAAGAGACTTTTAAGGAACTTGAAGGGATCTTTATAGAATCGAGTTCTAGTTTGCTGTTTCTTCCTTCTGCGTTTCCGTAGGTTCTCTGCTCTACGGAGGGATGCCAACCGGGTTTTGATGTCAGCCTGAAGTGCCTCTATGCCCTCCTTTTCCACTTCCGAGGCTTTCTTCCACTGTTTCTTAAGCTGCCGCCTTTCTTGAACGAGGCACTTGATTTCTTGTTGCCTCCTGGAAACTGGTGGGGTTGGAACCTTTCTCCCGCCTTTTGCCTCTTCCACTCCAAATCTTTCTGTCCCGTACTCATAGATGATGTCCCCCATCCTCTCCAACTTCTTCTCCACTGTGCCTCGAAGTTTCTCGAGGGTCAAGGTAAGGTCAGTATTCACTGTTTCCCACAACTTCTTGTCACTGGCGCCAGGCCACTTCACATACGGTCAGTGCCCTGGCAGTCTCCTTTCGACTGCAGGTCCTGGAGGCTGGGTGAGTTCCACTCCTGTTGTTGGTTCCACCTCAGTTGTTACTTCGGTGCTTGAGTTTACGTCCTCCATGACAGTGGTACTGATGCACTGCAAACTATGGTTTACGTCCAGTTGCTGTGCTTCATTCGACTGATTTGATCGCTTTCGCAGAAAGTAATCAATGCGAGTTCTCTGTCTCTCTTTACCCAAACACCCCTTCTTCCCCTGGTGGATCCTCAACCCATGGTGTGATGTAACTTTCCTCCAACCACAGACACATACCTGCATCTGTTTGTGGCCCACTGTTGCAGCAGAACTTGTGACAGTTGCTGTGGTGTTCTCTTGTGCTGTGCTCTCATTACTCGTAGTCGTTTCCAGTCCAGTCGTTACCATGTTGTCAGCCGATGAGTCATCTTCCGCCCCCGCTCTCGCAGACTCTAGGGGTATTCTCGTATGTTGACTTTCTGTAGCTAAAGCGGGTGTTTCCAATATACTGCGAAGCATGGGAAACTACAGAAATGGGAAGCTACCCCATGACTGTCAGACTGTTATAAGGAGGGTATGTGTGGTCTTTCGATGATCATTTCGGTCATGACCCGATGTCTCATTCCCCGCTCCCTTCTCTTTCTATTTTTCCCTCTCCCCCTTTTCTCCCTCCATCCTTCTCTCTCCCAGTGTGAAGGCTGTGTATAATGAGCTCCATAACACTCTCATGGCCATCAATGACCAGGACAAACTGCGCTGTTAGAAGAACACCCACAGATCAGGCATGTCTACTAATGGAAGTTAATGGGGCCTAATGGCGTGTACTGTAATATGGGACGATGTAGACTTCAGCCTCTTTGTTATTGTCAGAGTTAGTCTAATGGAGTGAACAGTGTTACAAGCTAATGTAGCAGAATATATAACAGTCTTATAAGGTACTGCTGGAGGGTAATATACTGGACAGGTCTGCCTTGTTGTTCAGTGGAGTCTAATGAAACCTCTCTTTCAGGAGTGGGCACCATAGAAGAAAAGCAAAAAAGGGAGGAAAGAAAAAGAGGTAGAGGCACAGCAACGTACAATAGAGGTGAGCATGCCTCCATCTGTCTTTTTGACCTCATGCTACAGGACTACTCTATCTCAGTGATGCTAAAGGCCTTTCCAGACTGTACGCCAGATTCAATATTTTACGATTATCACATATCACACTGTGAGATGTTACCCAATTAAAATCGTGATATCATCTTGGCCAGATTGTAGGATTTGCTTCAGTTCTGTTTTCACATTTTGCGATCGGCCTGCGATTCTACATGAGCCGACGTGGGCTACATCCACTGCAGTGGTGTATTTGATCAATGCTTGAGAGAGGCTATACTCCTGTTGTAAAGATTAAACATGTGCTTAATATTAGGAAAGTTGAGAAATAAATATAGTAGGTCTAGCCTATAGAAAGTTGATGGGATCCTCCTGTATTTAGTAGAGGCCATCACTCTGTTTTCTCGTGAAATTGCATAGCCTATAGAAATGTTGCGCAACATGAGCTCATGGGCTCTCATTAAGTGTTTGATTAGATTTTCAAACACATTTTCATTGACATCCGTGATTAGAGGGACAATAGAGTGCTGAGAACCAGGCAGTAAGCAAGTATGGTAGGCTACGAATGACCATCAGCAGCATCAGAGCTTGGAGAAGCCCAATTACCGTGACTAAACGGCCACATGGAATTTGACAGCCATCATGACTCATGACCGTCCGTGTTGCAGTAACATGGTCACCGCAACAGCCCTAGTCGAATGCCACTACTTCACAGGAGATTTCCCAAAGATTGGAAAGCAGCTGCGGTCATCCTCTTCTTCGAAGGGGGACACACTCTTGACCCAAACTGCTACAGGTCTATATCTATCCTACCCTGACTTTCTAAGGTCTTCGAAAGCCAAGTCAACGAACAGATTACCGACCATTTCGAATCTCACCATACCTTCTCTGCTATGCAATCTGGTTTCAGAGCTGGTCATGGGTGCACCTCAGCCACGCTCAAGGTCCTAAACGATATCTTAACCGCCATCGATATGAAACATTACTGTGCAGCCGTATTCATTGATCTGGCCAAGGCTTTCGACTCTGTCAATCACCACATCCTCATCGGCAGACTCGATAGCCTTGGTTTCTCAAATGATTTCCTCGCCTGGTTCACCAACTACTTCTCTGATAGAGTTCAGTGTGTCAAATCGGAGGGTCTGCTGTCCGGACCTCTGGCAGTCTCTATGGGGGTGCCACAGGGTTCAATTCTTGGACCGACTCTCTTCTCTGTATACATCAATGATGTCGCTCTTGCTGCTGGTGAGTCTCTGATCCACCTCTACGCAGACGACACCATTCTGTATACTTCTGGCCCTTCTTTGGACACTGTGTTAACAACCCTCCAGGCAAGCTTCAATGCCATACAACTCTCCTTCCGTGGCCTCCAATTGCTCTTAAATACAAGTAAAACTAAATGCATGCTCTTCAACCGATCGCTGCCTGCACCTGCCCGCCTGTCCAACATCACTACTCTGGACGGCTCTGACTTAGAATACGTGGACAACTACAAATACCTAGGTGTCTGGTTAGACTGTAAACTCTCCTTCCAGACTCACATCAAACATCTCCAATCCAAAGTTAAATCTAGAATTGGCTTCCTATTTCGCAACAAAGCATCCTTCACTCATGCTGCCAAACATACCCTTGTAAAACTGACCATCCTACCAATCCTCGACTTCGGCGATGTCATTTACAAAATAGCCTCCAATACCCTACTCAATAAATTGGATGCAGTCTATCACAGTGCAATCCGTTTTGTCACCAAAGCCGCATATACTACCCACCATTGCAACCTCTACGCTCTTGTTGGCTGGCCCTCGCTTCATACTCATCGCCAAATCCACTGGCTCCATGTCATCTACAAGACCCTGCTAGGTAAAGTCCCCCCTTATCTCAGCTCGCTGGTCACCATAGCATCACCCACCTTTAGCACGCGCTCCAGCAGGTATATCTCTCTGGTCACCCCCAAAACCAAATATTTCTTTGGCCGCCTCTCCTTCCAGTTCTCTGCTGCCAATGACTGGAACGAACTCCAAAAATCTCTGAAACTGGAAACACTTATCTCCCTCACTAGCTTTAAGCACCAACTGTCAGAGCAGCTCACAGATTACTGCACCTGTACATAGCCCACCTATAATTTAGCCCAAACAACTACCTCTTTCCCTACTGTATTTCTTTTATTTATTTATTTATTTTGCTCCTTTGCACGCCATTATTTTTATTTCTACTTTGCACATTCTTCCACTGCAAATCTACCATTCCATTGTTTTACTTGCTATATTGTATTTACTTTGCCACCATGGCCTTTTTTTGCCTTTACCTCCCATATCTCACCTCATTTTCTCACATCGTATATAGACTTGTTTATACTGTATTATTGACTGTATGTTTGTTTTACTCCATGTGTAACTCTGTGTCGTTGTCACGGTTCTCTTTAGTTGAAGGAGAGGCGGACCAAAATGCGGCGTGATGATGATTCATGTTTGTTTAATGAAGAAAAAACTATACATGAATAAACTAACGAAAACAATAAACGTGAGACCTCAAAACAGCCCTATCTGGTGCAAACACAAAGACAGGAACAATCACCCACAAACACACAGTGACACCTAGGCTACATAAGTATGATTCTCAATCAGAGACAACTAATGACACCTGCCTCTGATTGAGAACCATACTAGGCCGAAACATAGAAATACCCAAATCATAGAAAAACAAACATAGACTGCCCACCCAACTCACGCCCTGACCATACTAAATAATGACAAAACAAAGGAAATAAAGGTCAGAACGTGACAGTACCCCCCCCCCAAAGGTGCGGACTCCGGCCGCAAAACCTTAACCTATAGGGGAGGGTCTGGGTGGGCGTCTGTCCGCGGTGGCGGCTCTGGCACGGGGCGCGGACCCCACTTCACCATTGTCTTAGTCCGCCTTATTGTCCACCTCCGTGGCTTTCTAACCATGGCCACCCCTCTCAATGACCCCACTGGACAGAGGGGCGGAAGCTCTGGACAGAGGGGCGGAAGCTCTGGACAGAGGGGCGGAAGCTCTGGACAGAGGGGCAGGGGCTCTGGCGCCTCTGGGCTGAGGGGCTCTGGCACCTCAGACTCCGGCAGCAGCGCCAAACAGGCGGGAGACTCCGGCAGCAGCGCCGGACAGGCGAGAGACTCCGGCAACAATACTTATTTTCCACCATAATTTGCAAATAAATGCATTAAAAATCCTACAATGTGATTTTCTGGAAAAAAAATTCTCATTTTGTCTGTCATAGTTGATGTGTACCTATGATGAAAATTACAGACCTCTCTCATCTTTTTAAGTGGGAGAACTTGCACAATTGGTGGCTAACTAAATACTTTTTTGACCCACTGTAGGCCAAGGACTATATAAAGTGTATTTTTACCCGGAGTTCTTCCTTATTGTAAGCTACTACTTTTATAATTTTAGTCTTGAATTTTTGGGTTGTTTACTGTACTACTCACTCTGTTTAGCACATGGCCTCACATGTGTATCCTTAAAGAGATGGGTGGAGCTAAGGCTGAAGAGAGTGTGAATGATCCTGAATGGGAGTATACAAAGAAGACCTCTCTAGTAGGTGAACCAAAAAATTCAAGGACCATTTTCTCAAAAGTGGAGGTACAAGTTTATCAACTTTCAAAGCAGAATTACTTTCCCATTTTCCCTCAACTGCAGTGTATGATATATAATTTTCTAGCTCTGAGTCTGTACTTTTATCCAATGTAAATAATGATGTAAAATGTTGCTACATAAGACCAAATCCAGGTGGTGGGTCACATTTATCCTGAATGAAGTGACTGAGCCACGATTTGAGGACCAATTCAATCAGATACCCTTCCTCTCGCAAAGATTGCCATCATCCCCTTTACTTGAGGAAGACAACATATTTAAATGTTTTTTTGCGTGTAAAAAAAATAATGTTAAAATACCTATCATAGTACACATTTAGTAAAGACAGCAATTTCTCTCCAAACTGCGATTGTATTTAGAAATGTTAAAAAAGGCTAATTTACAGCCACAGTTAAGACTGCCGGCCGTTGCCAGTGTACCCATAAGTTTAACAGTCAAATTACCAGGGTTAGAGGTACCAAAACCCTTCTTTGAATTATGTCTATGGCCAAAACGCAACAAGCTGTTCCACATGGAAGGAAAATAGAGGCAAAAGTTGCTTGTGAATTTATAAGCACAACAAAGACGCCATTAACGATAAGTAATAAGATAAAGACGGCACTTCTAAAAGCATATTTCACACCATAGCCTGCTGAATTTGTAAGATAACTTTTCTTCCATTTTGATTTCGCACAAAATTAAAAAATGGTTCTGAATCACCCAAGGATTGATGTTTCAGCACTGTCCAAATTTTATTGTAACTTTTATTTAGACAGGGTATCATTCTCAAGGGAACCCTGTGAACACGAACACACAATTCAAAACAACATGAAGCAAAATAGCAACATCAAAACAATACAATTAAAGCAACAAGATTATTCAAAACAAACACAACTCTCACATATTATCTGTAGCAGCCCTGCTACCAAGGACTGTGGGCTCTCCTTCTCGGTGGCCAACGTGAGTAAGACATGTGAGTGTTAACCTTCGCAAGACTGCCGGCCCAGGCGGCATCCCTAGCCATGTCCTCAGAACATGCGCAGACCAGCTGGCTGGAGTGTTTACGGACATATTAAATCTCTCCCTATCCCAGTCTGCTGTCCCCACTTGCATCAAGATGTCCATCATTGTTCCCGTACCCAAGAAAGCAAAGGTAACTGAAGTAAATGACTATCACCCCGTAGCACTCACTGCTGTCATCATGAAGTGCTGTGAGACACTAGTCAAGGATAATACTGGTGCTCTTTCATGATGTCCCTAGGAGGGGTGCGTCACTTGAGTGGGTTGAGTCACTGATGTGATCTTCCTGTCTGGGTTGGCGCCCCCCCTTGGGTTGTGCCATTGCGGAGATCTTTGGGGGCTATACTCAACCTTGTCTCAGGATGGTAAGTTGGTGGTTGAAGATATCCCTCTAATAGTGTGGGGGCTGTGCTTTGGCAAAGTGGGTTATAAGTGTTATATCCGTTATATCCTCATTTCTGTCCGCCTAGATGGAGAAATCAAAGAAGACAAAGAAAAAAACTTTTCAGAAGCAGAAATAGAACTTTTGATCACCGAAGTGGAAGAAAAACAAGCCATACTTTTTGGAGCCCTCAGCAATGGCTTGACAAATAAGATTAAAAAAATATTGCTTGGGAGCAGGTTGGAGCTGTGGTAAATTCTGCCTCATCTGAGTGCAGAACAGTTAATGAAATTAAAAATAAATTGTTTGATTTGAAAACATATGCAAAAAAAAGTATCCACAAAAGGGATATAAGTGCAACAGGAGGAGGGCAGAGAGACTCTTCACTGTCTGCTATCGACCAGCACATTGGCAACATATTTGGAGAGACCTCAGTGTCTGGCATCATTTGTTATGGTGATATTGAGGACCCGCTCCCAGACCCTGAAGAAATACCAGACACACCAACAGATGGTAAGTCAAGCTTTATTTTCCAAAAACATTTCTTGACAATAAATATAACAAATAGGGCCAGAGCTTCAGCTGTGCCGCATGTTTTGACTGATGCAGTCCTGAAACAACAAGAGATCAACACATCAATTCTTGGCCTCAAATAGCAGCTGGTGGATGTATGCAACGGCCTGAGAGAGATCAATCAATCATTGAAAGAACTTGTTGATTGTGTCAAACATGTGAGACAAATTCTGGTGCAATGTAAATGTGTTTTCCTTGTCGATTTGATTACAATATTTGGCAGAACAGATACCTTAAACCGTTGTGTGATATTGACTCTTGTCCTCAGTGCCAGAGCTATTGGTGGTGGGAAACACTCCCAGTCAGGTATGGGCTCATCAGGTCTGGGTGGATCATTCAGTGGAATGACGTTTTTGATTGGCAAAGTTGTGGAGCACACTGCAAGCCTTGACAATGTAGCAAACCTAAAAAGGAATTTGCACATTGTATTACATTAACGTGATGGCATCCATATCCGGCTTCTTCACCTGCGGGATGGTTTGAGACCAGACACCCAGACAGCTGTGGGCACAATGACCAATTTCTGCACAAACTGTCAGAAACGTCTCAGGGAAGCTCATCTGAATGATCGTCATCCTCACTAGGGTCTTGATCTGACTGCAGGTCGGTGTCGTAACTGACTTCAGTGGGCAAATGCTCACCTTTGCTGGACACTGGCATGCTGAAAAAGTGTGCTCTTCACGCTTGAATCCCAGTTTCAACTGTAACAGGCAGATGGCGTCGTGTCGTGGGAAAGCGGTTTGCTGATGTCAACGTTGTGAAAAGAGTGGCCCATGGTGGCGGTACGGTTATGGTATAGACAGGCGTAAGCTACGGACAACAAACACTGATGGCAATTATTGATGGCAATTTGAACGCACAGAGATACCGAAACGAGATCCTGAGGCCCATTGTTGTGCCATTCTTCCGCCGCCATCATCTCATTTGTGACCGACCTCCTTTATTTGGTCTTATGTAGCAATATTTTTTATTGTGTTTTTTACATTGGATAAAAGCAGACACAGAGCTACGAAATGGTATATCATACACTGCATTTGAGGAACAATGGGAAAGTAATTATGCTTTGAAAGTTGATCAACTTTTTATTTTTATTTTTTTATTTCACCTTTATTTAACCAGGTAGGCCAGTTGAGAACAAGTTCTCATTTGCAACTGCGACCTGGCCAAGATAAAGCATAGCAGTGTGAGCAGACAACACAGAGTTACACATGGAATAAACAATTAACAAGTCAATAACACAGTAGAAAACAAAGGGGGGGGTCTATATACAATGTGTGCAAAAGGCATGAGGAGGTAGGCAAATAATTACAATTTTGCAGATTAACACTGGAGTGATAAATGATCAGATGGTCATGTACAGGTAGAGATATTGGTGTGCAAAAGAGCAAGTAAATAAATAAAAACAGTATGGGGATGAGGTAGGTGAAAATGGGTGGGCTATTTACCAATAGACTATGTACAGCAGCAGCGATCGGTTAGCTGCTCAGATAGCTGATGTTTGAAGTTGGTGAGGGAGATAAAAGTCTCCAACTTCGTTCCAGTCACAGGCAGCAGAGTACTGGAACGAAAGGCGGCCAAATGAGGTGTTGGCTTTAGGGATGATCAGTGAGATACACCTGCTGGAGCGCGTGCTACGGATGGGTGTTGCCATCGTGACCAGTGAACTGAGATAAGGCAGAGCTTTACCTAGCATGGACTTGTAGATGACCTGGAGCCAGTGGGTCTGGCGACGAACATGTAACGAGGGCCAGCCGACCAGAGCATACAGGTCGCAGTGGTGGGTGGTATAAGGTGCTTTAGTGACAAAACGGATGGCACTGTGATAGACTGCATCCAGTTTACGGAGTAGTGTGTTGGAAGCCATTTTGTAGATGACATCGCCGAAGTCGAGGATCGGAAGGATAGTCAGTTTTACTAGGGTAAGCTTGGCGGCGTGAGTGAAGGAGGCTTTGTTGTGGAATAGAAAGCCGACTCTTGATTTGATTTTCGATTGGAGATGTTTGATATGAGTCTGGAAGGAGAGTTTGCAGTCTAGCCAGACACCTAGGTACTTATAGATGTCCACATATTCAAGGTCGGAACCATCCAGGGTGGTGATGCTAGTCGGGCATGCGGGTGCAGGCAGCGATCGGTTGAAAAGCATGCATTTGGTTTTACTAGCGTTTAAGAGCAGTTGGAGGCCACGGAAGGAGTGTTGTATGGCATTGAAGCTTGTTTGGAGGTTAGATAGCACAGTGTCCAATGACGGGCCGAAAGTATATAGAATGGTGTCGTCTGCGTAGGGGTGGATCAGGGAATCGCCCGCAGCAAGAGCAAGAGCTGGTAATAGGGGTTGCGACAATGGCGGCAGAAAGTTTCAGAAATAGGGGGTCCAGATTGTCAAGCCCAGCTGATTTGTACGGGTCCTGGTTTTGCAGCTCTTTCAGAACATCTGCTATCTGGATTTGGGTAAAGGAGAACCTGGAGAGGCTTGGGCGAGGAGCTGCCGGGGGGGCAGAGCTGTTAGCCGAGGTTGGAGTAGCCAGGCGGAAGGCATGGCCAGCCGTTGAGAAATGCTTATTGAAGTTTTCGATAATCATGGATTTATCGGTGGTGACCGTGTTACCTAGCCTCAGTGCAGTGGGCAGCTGGGAGGAGGTGCTCTTGTTCTCCATGGACTTCACAGTGTCCCAGAACTTTTTGGAGTTGGAGCTACAGGATGCAAACTTCTGCCTGAAGAAGCTGGCCTTAGCTTTCCTGACTGACTGCGTGTATTGGTTCCGGACTTCCCTGAACAGTTGCATATCCCGGGACTATTCGATGCTATTGCAGTCCGCCACAGGATGTTTTTGTGCTGGTCGAGGGCAGTCAGGTCTGGGGTGAACCAAGGACTGTATCTGTTCTTAGTTCTGCATTTTTGAACGGAGCATGCTTATCTAAAATGGTAAGGAAGTTACTTTTAAAGAATGACCAGGCATCCTCAACTGACGGGATGAGGTCAATGTCCTTCCAGGATACCCGGGCCAGGTCGATTAGAAAGGCCTGCTCACAGAAGTGTTTTAGGGAGCGTTTGACAGTGATGAGGGGTGGTCGTTTGACTGCGGCTCCGTAGCGGATACAGGCAATGAGGCAGTGATCGCTGAGATCCTGGTTGAAGACAGCGGAGGTGTATTTGGAGGGCCAGTTGGTCAGGATGACATCTATGAGGGTGCCCTTGTTTACAGAGTTAGGGTTGTACCTGGTGGGTTCCTTGATGATTTGTGTGAGATTGAGGGCATCTAGCTTAGATTGTAGGACTGGCGGGGTGTTAAGCATATCCCAGTTTAGGTCACCTAACAGAACAAACTCTGAAGCTAGATGGGGGGCGATCAATTCACAAATGGTGTCCAGGGCACAGCTGGGAGCTGAGGGGGGTCGGTAGCAGGCGGCAACAGTGAGAGACTTATTTCTGGAGAGAGTAATTTTCAAAATTAGTAGTTCGAACTGTTTGGGTATGGACCTGGAAAGTATGACATTACTTTGCAGGCTATCTCTGCAGTAGACTGAAGACCCAGCCTAAAACCCCAAACTTGAAACCACACTTTGGAGAAAATGGCCTAAACAGTGAGTAGAGTAGTAAAGATAAAGACTAAAAGGGGTAAAAGTAGTAGCCTACCATAAGGAAAAATTCCAGGGGGAAAAAAATGTCCAGATAAAAAATATTTTATAAATATTAAATGACGCTTAACCAGACACACGTCTAAATTGATGGGTCATGTCAAAGAAATGCTGTAACCCCCAGCCACTTCTAGCTAAGTGGATGGGTCTTTACTAGGGATGCACAATATAATTGTGAGCATATCGGAATCGGACGATATTAGCTAAAAATGGCAACATCGGCATCAAATCAAATCAAATCAAATTTATTTATATAGCCCTTCGTACATCAGCTGATATCTCAAAGTGCTGTACAGAAACCCAGCCTAAAACCCCAAACAGCAAGCAATGCAGGTGTAGAAGCACGGTGGCTAGGAAAAACTCCCTAGAAAGGCCAAAACCTAGGAAGAAACCTAGAGAGGAACCAGGCTATGTGGGGTGGCCAGTCCTCTTCTGGCTGTGCCGGGTGGAGATTATAACAGAACATGGCCAAGATGTTCAAATGTTCATAAATGACCAGCATGGTCGAATAATAATAAGGCAGAACAGTTGAAACTGGAGCAGCAGCACAGTCAGGTGGAAGTTGAAACTGGAGCAGCAGCATGGCCAGGTGGACTGGGGACAGCAAGGAGTCATCATGTCAGGTAGTCCTGGGGCATGGTCCTAGGGCTCAGGTCAGTTGAAACTGGAACAGCAGCATGGCCAGGTGGACTGGGGACAGCAAGGAGTCATCATGTCAGGTAGTCCTGGGGCATGGTCCTAGGGCTCAGGTCCTCCGAGAGAGAGAAAGAAAGAGAGAAGGAGAGAATTAGAGAACGCACACTTAGATTCACACAGGACACCGAATAGGACAGGAGAAGTACTCCAGGTATAACAAACTGACCCCAGCCCCCCGACACATAAACTACTGCAGCATAAATACTGGAGGCTGAGACAGGAGGGGTCAGGAGACACTGTGGCCCCATCCGAGGACACCCCCGGACAGGGCCAAACAGGAAGGATATAACCCCACCCGCATCGGTCCGATGTCTAGTTTAACACCGATATGAAAAACCGATGTCAAAGCTGAAGTGCATACATATATAATGCAAGTAGATGACGTAATGACGCCACAAAAAATACAGCGCTACACAGAACAAATGCAGAAAAATACTAAGCACACACTTCCAACAACTAAACAAGCTCAAGTCCAGCAGTCATTTGAAAGAGTAACATTTCAGCAAGACAACTCGAAGGTGAAATCCATTAAGGGCAAGACAATGGAATTCATTGCCCTTGACAATCTACCGTCCTCTGTCATAAATGATGTTGAGCCCCGGTACACACTGTTTTTCAGATGTTGCCCTACCGGAGTTACACAGTATTGTTGAAATGTACATCTATGAGCTACTTGCTATGGGCGTAACTGCTATTAGCTTCACGACTGACATTTGGACCAGCGACGTCAGCCCCATGAGCATGCTGAGTCTGACAGCACATTGGGTGGATGAGGATTTCGTACTGAGGAATGCCATATTGCATGCTCAAGAATGTGCTGGTTCACATACCCCTGCTGCCATTTCATTTGGCATTTGAGAACATGTTTGAAACATGAACACACTCAGCGCCATTTGAGCAACAGACTCGAAAAATAAGCTAATCAACTGCGTCTGCAGCAGATGTGATACCCTCTGTCATGGCATTGAAACGTCTGCTCAACAAAACTTCCGACAGACCGTGGGGTTGAAAGGCTGTGAACAAGCAATTCGGTGGCATTCTCACTGAGCCTCTTTACTGTGTCGCCACCATGCTCGATGCTAGGTACAAGGACCGCTACTTCGATGCAGACAAGAAACAGGGATAGCGTAACGTGAAATGTTACATACACAGCTGGACAAGATGGAAACGGACACAGTGACAGTGCGCACCGAGGAAGAGAGGCCACGGACAGACAGAGTTGAAACTTCAATGCTTGACATGCATGATGAAATCCTCATTGAGAATGAAACGACTGAACAAATTAACAACGAAACAGCACAGCAAATAAGTGAAAGAAAAAGGATTTGATTATGTTTTACTGGTAATGGGGACATACAGTGGGGAGAACAAGTATTTGATACACTACCGATTTTGCAGGTTTTCCTACTTACAAAGCATGTAGAGGTCTGTCATTTTTATCATAGGTACACTTCAACTGTGAGAGACGGAATTTAAAACAAAAATCCAGAAAATCACATTGTATGATTTTTAAGTAATTCATTTGCATTTTATTGCATGACATAAGTATTTGAACACCTACCAACCAGTAAGAATTCCGGCTCTCACAGACCTGTTAGTTTTTCTTTAAGAAGCCCACCTGTTCTACACTCATTACCCGTATTAACTGCACCTGTTTGAACTCGTTACCTATACAAAAGACACCTGTCCACACACTCAATCAAACAGATTCCAACGTCTCCACAATGTCCAAGACCAGACAGCTGTGTAAGGACATCATGGATAAAATTGTAGACCTGCACAAGGCTGGGATGGGCTACAGGACAATAGGCAAGCAGCTTGGTGAGAAGGCAACAACTGTTGGCACAATTATTAGAAAATGGAAGAAGTTCAATATGACAGTCAATCACACTCAGTCTGGGGCTCCATGCAAGATCTCACCTCGTGGGGCATCAATGATCATGAGGAAGGTGAGGGATCAGCCCAGAACTACACGGCAGGACCTGGTCAATGACCTGAAGAGAGCTGGGACCACAGTTTCAAAGAAAACCATTAGTAACACACTATGCTTTTCTGCAAAGGGGACAGGACGACTGCACCGTATTGAGGGGAGGATGGATGGGGTCATGTATCGCGAGATCTTGGCCAACAACCTCCTTCCCTCAGTAAGAGCATTGAAGATTTTTTATTTTTTATTTTTTATTTCACCTTTATTTAACCAGGTAAGCTAGTTGAGAATAAGTTCTCATTTGCAACTGCGACCTGGCCAAGATAAAGCATAGCAGTTCGACACATAAAACAACACAGTTACACATGGAATGAACAAAACATACAGTCAATAATACAGTAGAAAAAAAAGTCTATATACAGTGAGTGCAAATAAGGGAGTTAAGGCAATGCATTGGCCATGGTGGCCAAGTCATTACAATATGGCAATTAAACACTGGAATGGTAGATGTGCAAAAGATGGATGTGCAAGTAGAGATACTGTGGTGCA
Organism: Oncorhynchus tshawytscha; assembly: GCF_018296145.1. Taxonomy (NCBI): domain Eukaryota; kingdom Metazoa; phylum Chordata; class Actinopteri; order Salmoniformes; family Salmonidae; genus Oncorhynchus; species Oncorhynchus tshawytscha. Next base: position 3,985,785 of record NC_056454.1, on the reverse strand, counting down.
AAAGGATCAAAATAAATTAATACAGTGTGGGAATTAGGTAGATAGATGGGCTGTATACAGATGGGCTATGAACAGGTGCAGTGATCTGTGAGCTGCTCTGACAGCTGGTTCTTAAAGCTAGTGAGGGAGTTGGGAATCTCCAGCTTCAGTGATTTTTGCAGTTTGTTCCAGTCAGTGGCAGCAGAGAACTGGAAGGAAAGGCGACCAAAAGGAGGAATTGGCTTTGGGGGTGAACAGTGAGATATACCTGCTGGAGCATGTGCTACGAGTGGGTGCTGCTATGGTGACCAGGAAGGCACTTTTAAAGAATAACCAGGCATCCGCTACTGTCGGGATGAGGTCAATGTCGTTCCAGGATACCCCGGCCAGGTCGATTAGAAAGGCCTGCTCGCAGAAGTGTTTTAGAGAGCCGTTTGACAGTGATGAGGGGTGGTCGTTTGCTCGCAGACTATTACGGATGCAGGCAATGAGGCAGTGATCACTGAGAGCTTGGTTGAAAACAGCAGAGGTGTATTTGGAGGGTGAGTTGGTTAGGATGATATCTATGAGGGTGTCTGTGTTTACAGATTAGGGGTTATATCTGGTAGGTTAATTGAAAAGTTTTGTGAGATTGAGGGCATCAAGCTTTGATTGTAGGATGGCCGGGGTGTTAAGCATGTCCCAGTTTAGGTCACCTAGCAGCACAAGCTCAGAAGATAGATGGGGGGCAATCAAATCACATATTGTGTCGAGGGCACAGCTGGGGGCAGAGGGTGGTCTATAGCAAGCGGCAACAGTGAGAGACTTGTTTCTGGAAAGGTTAATTTTTAGAAGTAGAAGCTCAAATTGTTTGGGTAAAGACCTGGATAGTAAGACAGAACTCTGCAGGTTATCTTTGCAGTAAATTGCAACACCGCCCCCTTTGGCAATTCTATTTTGTCGGAAAATGTTATAGTTAGGAATGGAAATTTCAAGGTCTTTGGTGGTCTTCCTAAGGCGGGATTCAGACATGGCTAGGACATCCGGATTGGTGGAGATATTGGTGATAGATGGGGTAGTTATATGCATAAAATCAGGGGTAAAGTTTCTGAGCTGTAGGATAAAAACAATAAATAGTAGCAGCAACGTATGGTGTGTGTGAGAGAGTCATGTGAATAGAGCCACTGCAGATAGTGCTGATGACTGGGAACTCGCCCCCAGTGATTAACTGGTCCATCCAAACCACGCATGAACAAGGGAATCTATATTCGGAGAGCCTGTTTCTGTCCTGCCCTTGACTTTGGTGCAGGGCATGTGATGTCCATAGCCTCTTCGTCGCAAAACTCCCAGATCTTTTCAAAAAGATCAGTTTGTCTAGCTCAGGTAGTGCTTGTACAGACAGATCATCTATTGGAGGAAGGATCTCAGCGTTGCGCAGCAGCTGAAACCTGGTCCTGACTGAGTCTGAACACGCCTTGGCGACAACAACACCCGGTTTCATAGCATCGAAGCTGTAAACCAAGAAATAATTAAACAAACTGAGAAGACATTACAACCTTGCATAACATCAATTCACCTCCCAAGTTTAGATAAGAAGAATAACCTCATACATTTGAATGAAAATGTTATTAACCTGACATAATGGTACTGCTTAATTTGTGGCAGCAGCCTGAAATACGTAGTGAGGTGTTGTTGCTGGCCATAGCTTTCCACCAGCATCGTACCATCCTCCAGTCCAACCAGCTGTGGGATGTTGACCCCTGTCACAGTGCTGTCCCACACTAGACCAGCCATCTCGGACAAAGTGTTCACTCTGGTCTTTCTGAAGCGCTGCTTGATGAAGCAGAAACACCAGTCGGGGGAAAACTTGGTGTGGCCTGTGATCAGGAAGTGAAGGTCAAGAATGTGGTGGAGCTTGTGCATTGTCTGCCAGGCACAATACCAGAGCACAAACTTGTTATTGTTTTGGCCTCCGCAGTTATCACAATTCAGGTCCACACGTGTTTCCCCAACTCCGTAGTTGGTGAAGAAATGATGCATGTAGTTGATGACTGCACTGCTGCCTTTGATGGATGACATGCCTTCATCAATCAAGTAGTTGACACTTGCGAGGAGTTAAAAAGTAGATGGGACCTGGCTGCATAGGGTCAGAATTATAGTGCACCTCCAAACAACAACAAAAGAACATTAAGATACATTTTAATTAATTGTCTCACCCCTGTCATTCTGTCTGTACACAGCTCAGTGAAAGGCATTTGCCTGCTTCCCATATACAGTACCAGTCAAAAGTTTGGACACACCTACTCATTCTAGGGTTTTTCTTAACTTTTACTATTTTCTCCATTGTACAATAATAGTGAACACATCAAACTATGAAATAACACATATGGAATCATGTAGTAACCAAAAAATAATGAAACTAATCAAAATATATTTTATATTTGAGATTATTCAAAGTGGCCATCCTTTGCCTTGATGACAGCTTTGCACACTCTAGGCATTCTCTCGACCAGCTTCATGAGGTAGTCACCTGGAATGCATTTCAATTAAGAGGTGTGACCTGGTTAAAAGTTCATTTGTTTCCTTTTTAATACGTTTCAGCCAATCAGTTGCATTGTGAACAGGTACGGGTGGTATACAGAAGACAGCCCTATTTGGTAAAAGACCAAGTCCATATTATGGTAAGAAAAGCTCAAATAAGCAAGAGAAACGACACGAAGGTCGATTAATCCGGAACATTTTGAGAACTTTTAAAGCTTCTTCAAGTGCAGCCGCAAAAACCAAGTGCTATAATGAAACTGGTTCGCATCAGGACCACTAAAAGGAAAAGAAGACCCAGAGTTACCTCTGCTGCAGTGGAAAAGTTCATTAGAGTTAAATGCACCTCAGATTGCAGCCCATATAAATAATTCACAGAGTAACAAAGTAACAAACACATCTCAACATCAACTGTTCAGAGGAGACTGCGTTAAATCAGGCCTTCATGGTCAAATTGCTGCAAATAAACCATTACTAAAGGACACCAATAAGAGGAAGAGACTTGCTTGGGCCAAGAAACATGAGCAATGGACATTAGACTGGTGGACATCTGTGGACATCTGTCATCTGTCCAAATTTGCGAATTTTGGTTACAACCGCTGTGTCTTTGTGAGATGCAGAGTAGGTGAACGGATGATCTCCACATGTGTGATTCCCACCATGAAGCATGGAGGAGGAGGTGTAATGCTGTGGTGGTGCTTTGCTGGTGACACTGTCTGTGATTTGTTTAGAATTCAAGGCGCACTTAACTTTTTATGGCTGCAGGGGCAGTATTGAGTAGCTTGGATGAAAAGGTGCCCATTGTAAACGGCCAGCTCCTCAGTCTCAGTTGCTAATATATGCACAATATTATTAGTATTAGATAGAACACACAAGTTTCTAAACTGTTTGAATTATGCCTGTGAGTATAACAGAACTCATATTGCAGGCAAAAACCTGAGAAATTCCACTTCCTGTTTGGATTTTTTCTGGGGGTGGCAGATTTTCAACCTAGCTCTCATTGAAATTACAGCGAGATATGGATGAGTTTTCACTTCCTACACCTTCCACTAGATGTCAACAGGCAATAGAACTTTGTCTGATGACTCTAATGTGAAGGGGGGTCGAATGAGACAGGAAACAGTCACCACTGCCACGAGTTGACCATGCTTTCACTATGCGGTTTACAAGGGAAGGACCTGCATTCCACCGGTCATATGAAGTCATTCTAACGTTATTGAAGATGTATGTAAACAACATTCTAAAGATTGATTCAGTACATCATTAGACATGTTTCTACTGACTGTTACGGAACTTTTGGACATTTCGTCACGTTATAGTGGACGCACTTTGTGACTTTGGAATTGTTTACCAAACACACTAAACAAAGTAGCTAATTGGACATAAATAACGGACATTATTGAACAAATCAAGCATTTATTGTGGACCTGGGATTCCTAGGACTGCATTCTGATGAAGTTCATCAAAGGTAAGGAAACATTTATCATGTATTTTCTGGTTTCTGTTGACTCCAACATGGAGGCAAATTTTTCTATTGTTCTGAGCGCCGTCTCAGATTATTGCATGAGTTTCTTTTTCCGTAAAGTTTTTTTTGAGTTTACATTGGAATGCTCCAATGTAAACTCAGATTTTCTGATATAAATATGAACTTTATCAAACAAAACATGCTGTCACACCCTGACCTTAGTATACTTTGTTTTCTTTATTATTTTGGTTAGGTCAGGGTGTGACATGGGTGATATGTGTGTTTTTTTCTCATCTAGGGTGTTTGTACTGTCTAGGGGTTTTTGTAGATTTATGGGGTTGTTTCATTCTAGGTGTTTATGTAGGTCTATGGTTGCCTAGATTGGTTCTCAATTAGAGGCAGGTGTTTATCGTTGTCTCTGATTGGGAACCATATTTAGGCAGCCATATTCTTTGGGTATTTTGTGGGTGATTGTTTCCTGTGTCCGTGTTTGTGCCAAACGGGACTGTTTCCTTTCCATTTCACTTTGTTATTTTGTATTTGTGTCATGTTCAGTCTTTTCTATTATTAAAACATGGACACTTACCACGCTGCGTATTTGTCCGATCCTTGCTACCCCTCTTCAGAAGAAGAGGAGGAAATCCGTTACACATGCATGTGTTGTGTAACATGAAGTCCTATGAGTGTCATCTGATGAAGATTATCAAAGGTTAGTGATTAATTTTATCTCTATGTGCTTTTTCTCTCTCTCTCTTTGGCTGGTAAAATTGGCTGTGTAATTTAGTAAGTTGTTGGTGAGCTAACATAATCGTTTGTGGTGCTTTCCCCCAAAATCATATTTGAAATTAACAAGACTACCTAAATTAACAACAAGACTACCTTGAAAACGATATAAGATGTATGTTTGAGCAATTTTAATTATGAGATTTCTGTTCTTTTGAATATGGCGCCCTGTACTATCACTTGTTGTTGTTATATCGCTGCCGGTAACGGGATCTCAGCCATGAGAAGTTAACCAGCATAGCTACCACAGCATTCTGCTGCGATACGAAATCCGGTCTGGTTTGCGCTTAGTGGGACTATCATTTATTTTTCAACAGGACAATGACCCAAAACACACCTCCAGGCTGTGTAAAGGCTATTTGACCAAGAAGTAGAGTGATGGAGTGCTGCATCAGATGACTTGGCCACCACCATCACCCGACCACAACCCAATTGGGATGAGTTAGACCGCAGAGTGAAGGAAAAGCAGCCAACAAGTGCTCAGCATGGGAACCCCTTCAAGACTGTTGGAAAAGCATTCATGATGAAGCTGGTTGGGAGAATGTGATGAGGGTGCACAGCTGTGTTCAAGGTAAAGGATGGCTACTTTGAAGAATCTCACATATATTTGGATTTGTTTAAAACCACTCTAGGGTCTGTGTGATAGTAGCGTCTCACCTCGTCAACAGCCAGTGAAACTGCAGGGCGCCAAATTCAAAACAACAGAAGTGCCATTATTAAAATTCCTCAAACATACACTTTACACCTTTTTAAAGATACACTTGTTGTAAATCCAGCCACAGTGTCCGATTTTCAAAAAGGCTTTATGATGAAAGCAAACCAAACGATTATGTTAGGTCAGAGCAAAATCAGAAAAACACAGCCATTTTCCAGCCAAAGAGAGGAGTCACAAAAAGCAGATATAGAGATCAAATTAATCACTAACCTTTGATCATCTTTATCAGATGACACTCATAGGACTTCATGTTACACAATACATGTATGTTTTGTTCGGTAAAGTTCATATTTATATCCAAATATCTGAGTTTATATTGACGCGTTATGTTCAGTAGTTCCAAAACATCTTGTGATTTTGCAGAGAGACAAATCAATTTCCAGAAATAGTCATCGTAAATGTTGATGAAAATACTAGTGTTGTGCATGGAAGTTTAGATGCAAACATTTTTGATTCACAAAAACGGAAAAAGCAAACCATGCAATAATCCGAGTACGGCGCTCAGACGACAAATCAACCCAAAAGTCAGAAATAGCATTATAAACATTCACGTACCTTAGATGATCTTCATCAGAATGCACTCCCAGGAATCCTAGTTCCAAAATAAATGTTTGTTTTGTTCGATAATGTCCATAATTTATGCCCAAGTCCAGCGGAAAGTACGGACAAAAAGTCCAAAAAGTTCTGTTACATTCCGTAGAAACATGTCAAACGATGTATAGAATCAATGTTGTTTTTAACATAAATCTTCAATAATGTTCCAACTGGAGAATTCCTTTGTCTTTAGAAATGCAATGGAACGCAGCTACCTCTCATGGGCGTACGCGAGATCAGCTCATGGCCTTCTGCCAGACCTCTGGTTGAAACAGCTCTCATTCTCTCCTCCTTCACAGTAGAAGCCTCAAACAAGGTTCTAAAGACTGTTGACATCTAGTGGAAGTCTTAGGAAGTGCAATCGGACCAAAATTAGAGTTGAAAAACTACAAACCTCAGATTTCCCACTTCCTGGTTGGATTTTTCTCAGGTTTTCACCTGTCATATGAGTTCTGTAATACTCACAGACATCATTCAAACAGTTTTAGAAACTTCAGAGTGTTTTCTATCCACATCCAATAATAATATGCATATAGTAGCATCTGGGACAGAGTGGGAGGCAGTTCACTCTGGGCATGCTATTCATCCAAAAGTGAAAATGCTGCCCCCATCCCAAAATAGTTTTAAACAGTGATGAACCATCACCAAAATGACAGATCAACACCAACGAGCAATGGAGAGGAACCAGAATCACTGCCCGGGCATCCTGAGTTCATCGGTCCAGTCAATCTCGCATTTCTGCAGTATTTTTGAGCATATCAAATTCATGATGGTAAATGCCCATTGAAACATATTTCAAATGGACAGCAGTGCGCCTGGTAATTGGAATGGGTTACCAGGAACATATTTAAAAAATGTTTTTTAATGCCTTTAGGGGATTGCAAGGGGTCCACAGTTGTGTAGGGAGCACCGCCCCCCCCCCACCCACCTGTGCCCATCCAATAGGGGGCGCCCCTGGTCATTTTGGATGTTTTTCAAAAAATCGTTAAAATACCAGAGTCCCACTTCTCTCATGTCACCATCGAGCGATGGAGAGGAACCACTACCACTGCCCGGCCATCCCGAGTTCATAGGGCCAGTCAATTTTGAATTTCTGCAGTATTTTTGAGCATGTCAAATTTGTGATGGTAAATACGCATTGAAACATATTGCAAATGGATTGCAGTGTGCCTGGTGAATTGGAATGGGTTACCAGGAGCACATTTTTTAAATGATTTTTTTAATGCCTTTAGGGGGAGCAAGGGGTCTACGGTTGGGTAGGGAGCACCCCCCACCCATGCCCATCCAATAGCGGGCACCCTAGTCCCACTTCTTCCTCATCATACATGATAAATAGACCATCTAGGTTGATTCATGGCTTAACATAGTGCTATAATTCATTTGGGCAGTATAAATGCCATTTGGACATGGTTCACCAACTTTTGGGTTTGGAAACTGACTTCATATGATCGTACATGGCAAATGGACAAAAAATCCTGATTTGGCACTTTCAATACTTTCATATTGCATTTGGACATGTCTTATGGCATTTGGCAATGGTTCACTGACTTTTGACTTTGACTTTTGACTTCCTATGAAATCGTATTGCAAATAGACAAAACATATGCCTTGTGGACAATTAAAATAAAAAAATATGACAATAAAATAAGACAAAAGTACATTCATACAGTTGTTATACATGTATAATTGACCAATAAAATCTAAAGAATGTTGATAAACGGTCCAGACACCACTATTGTAACCTCTCTAGGGTATGTGGGATGCTAGCGTCCCATCTGGCCAACATCCAGTGAGGTTGCAGAGCGCCAAATTCAATTACAGAAATACTCATTATAAAAATTCAGAAAACAAAACATATTTTACATAGGTTGTTAAACCAATTATAGAGTCATATTTATAAAATGCTTTTCGTCGATAGCATACCTAGCCCAGAACATAGCCCAGTTGACAAATTATTACAAACAGTAACCAGCCAAGCGTTTCAAAACTCAGAAATAGCGATACAATTAATCCCTTACATATCAACAACACTCCGGGAAGTGGAGCTGACCCCTGATCCCCTTTTCCGCCAGTGACTGTCTGATTGGAAAGTATTCCTTAAGTCTTTTTCTCAGCTTAGAAGACAATTCCTTGACTAATCAAATAGTCTGGCCTTGGATTTTGATCTCCTTTCCCCCTTCAGAATGTTGACTTTGGTCTGATAGTTTCATAGTCTGAAGATTACCATGCATGGGTATTTTGTGTTCTTCTGTTTCACGCCAATCCTATGGCATCGCGCCAGAACTTCTGGTGATATACCCACGTCAAGTTCCTCTTATATCAGTTTGATCACGTAACTGGAAAAGTCCTTTTTGCTCGTCTTATGTTGAGGCCAATATTCTCTGATTCTTACATCTCATTCTGTTTTCTAGGTGGTCCAATTCTTCTGAAGTTTGCAACTTCGTTTCCATAAGGCACATTTTGTTGTCTTGTTCGTTCATGAGCATGCCTTGGTTGTGCTTGTCTGACACGATAGCCTCTACTGTTTTTTTGGAGTGAATCTACTAAAAACACCAGATTATAGCTTTGTTTTGGTGTGCATTGAAAGTATTTTAGCTACGTTTTGTTGGTAGGCATTTAACTGTTCATTACTTTCATTTGCGTCTCCAAGTTGCTGCTTGTCTTTTCCTTTGAAGGAAGCCATGGTCTGTTGGATTTGTATCGCTGCGCTGTTTTACCAACTGATTGGTTCACTGTTGTACAAAAATGACCATTCAAACTTTCCCAGTTGCTTGGGGATATGCTGATTTATCAACTTGATTTAAACTTTGTCTGGTTTCTATATATAAACACATTTTTGTCAGTAAAAAACGTGCCTCTGCAATATCTGGAAAACCATTGTAAATATATCTTTGGGATTCTGATAGAGTATGATAAAAAAAAATCCCACTATCAGCTTGTTTCTATCTCGTCAGACAAAATACTGAGACAGCAAAAATTGTGCATGTCTGCACATGCAGATACTATCTACATTTGTTCTCAAAGCTGAAAATCACTTTTCTATCCTTGTGTATGTTTTATGATAGTTATCATACATCGACATAAAGAATCATCCTTCTCCTGTTCAAAAAGGCATTATTAATTTCATAATTTTACGTTAATTCTCAATTAAACCATCAACACAGTGATGGAAAGCAAACAGTTCCAAAGGCACTGGTGATCAAAACACCCATTTCCCCCCAGTTTCCACAGCCACTAATAACGGCAAACTCTGTGGCATGCTGGAGGCTGTGTGACCTGTCTATCTCCCCGGCCCATCAGACAGTTCTGTGAACATCTCACCTCAGCCAGACAGTACCTATAAACTGTCCCCAGTATTTGGAGGGGGAGACGGAAGAAAGACTGAGATAATAGGTAAACTCTCTCTCTCTCTCTTTGTAGGATGGTGGCATGAGGTCTATTTCACAGTGCCCGAGTCATGTCAATGTGGTCTGGAAATGTGCAAGTTGTTTTCATGCATGTGGCATTTGACTTCTGTGTATGTAGATCTGTGCTGCCGTAAGTAACAGAAACCACTACATGGTATTGAGAACACTCCTATTCTGCAATTCCTATTCCTATTACTCATAAGATGGCTGAGATTCCTCAGCCCTGGTTCCTCCTACTTTTCACACTGGACTGCGAATCTAAATCAGTAGTCTTAAAATAGCAGGCTTTTTGTTCCTGCCCAGGTCTAACACACAATCATAATCATCCAATAAAACCTCGACCAGGTTCAATCCAATTGGAGCTGGGCTGGAACAAAAGCCTGCAGACCATGGTCCTCCTGGGCTGGGCTGTTGGTTCAGTATGAGAGCAAGCAGATTCTCACAGACAGAGCAGGCCAATGTGGGGAAGGAGGGGAAGAGTCAAAGAAAGAAAGAAACCAGAGAGTATAGGCAAAGTCTTTGAATCCCGCAGAATTCCTCTCCTCCTCCACTGCATATGTCCTCTGGGAAGCGATTGGCGCCTGTGGAGAGAGCGAGTTAAGACGGGGCCTGTCAGGAACAAAGCTCCAAATTCACATGATATGTTTAGCTAAAAGGGTGAAAGAGAAAATGAATCAAAGCTTTGGCGGGATCAAAGACAATGCAAAAGTAAAGTCAAGCCGGTTGCCGTGGGACCAGCAGGAGATGCATATCATTTAGAAGTTGTTCTCTGGCTCCATGTCTGATGTGGGGGGAATTTATTGCTATTGTTTGGTGGAGTGTAGACTGGGAACTGGGAAGCTTAGGGGGGGTTAAGAGCGGGGGTCAGCGTTTCACAGCGAGAGAGAGCTACCGCCTCGTCTGTTTTAAACAGCAGCATTCTGTTATCCCTGTCTGAGGGTCACACTACAGTAGCACCCTTCACTCAGAACTGAGACAACCAAAACAGATTCACAGTGCACTTCGTGGCCAACATAAATATCTAATCAACACGAACCACATAGGCTAAGTTGTGTCTATTTGTTTTGTGGCACCGGGTTAAGAATGTTCTCGTGAACCATTTGAAAATGAAATCACTTCATGTCAGACTTAGTAAACAAACGAATGCTGCTCATTTATGTGATTTGAAAAGCGGAATATTGTTGCCTATTGTTGTAGTTCTCTGTATAGGCTACAGAGTAAAATCCACCATCTTTGATAGAGATCAGATTATATTCGTTGTCATGGGAACACTGACAACGAATATAAAAACTCCCTACAGCCAGCGTAAAAACAAGTCATGTACACTGTACACAAATTATACTCTTTCCATGACATAAACTGACCAAGTGAAAGCTACAGTATGATCCCATATTGATGTCACCTGTTTGAATATTGCTGTCCATCAATGATTCCCCCCCAAAAATTACTGAGCATGAGCAATTTTGACAAAAACAATGGATATATGTTGCCCTACGAGTTGTGCAAGGTTGGTAGAATCTTGTTCAAAATATCAGTACATCCTCATTTTGTATTTCTTAGTCATTTGGAGTAGGTTGTGTACATCGTTAAGGGAAAAAAACAAATTTTAATACCTTTTTTATTGAGGATTTTATTTTAGGGCAGCAAAATATGAAGACTGTAAGGGGTGTGTAAATTTTCACTTACAACTGTATATGTTGTTGTGATTTCCTTCCAGTATTGGGGGAGGACTTGTATTTTTAGGTTCAATATCAAGACAAAAATTCTAATATACAATATATATAGTATATAATTGTGAAGTATGAAGTTAGACTATATAAATAACTTTTGTCATTTGAAATAACGTCCAATATACTATTAAAACGTCCAATATGTTTAATGTGGCACACCATCAAAAATTGTCAATTTAAAGTTCTGGAAATCTGAACCAATTTCCGTACTAAGAGGAAACTATTTTCATTCACCATTCTACACTGGAAGTGACAGCAATCCATCAATGCACAGAACAATCAGTGGTAAGTTAAGTGATTATATTGAAAGCAGCATATGAAGAAATAAGTCAAAAAGACACACACATTCCTCTCAACCAAAACCCGCAAGCTGGTTTGATTGACGTGACAGTGAACATGTCGCAGCATATTGTCTAGTGGGATGCGTATGTGTGTTTGGAGATGAGAAGTAGTCTGTCTGCTGCGAGCTGAGATTACCCCTGTGAGATATCCCAAAATAACAACAAAGGGCCCTCAGTGGGTCGGATGAAAGCCCTGTCACCAACCATTTCAGCTCGGAAATAGTAGGAAAGTCCCCTCCCCTACTGTAGCTCTGACTGACTGACACAACACTCATCTTATGGGAGAGGAAACACAGGAAATCTCTAGTTTGACCATGATAAGGTTTTCCAAATACAATGCAAGCTAATGAGATATCAGAATTAACACAATTGTCTCCATTTAATCTATTTTTGATCCTAGCTTCTCTCAATGATATTGTTAATGCATATGCTATTCTATAGGGGTTGCTTCATGAGTGGGTGAGTCAATTGAGAAGGGCTCTGAGTTTCCACAGAAAGTAAGTTCTGATACATGGCGTGTATACCTAATTATTCACTCACTGATCATGTGAAATAATTTGATGCATATTTCAGACTTTTGTTTCATTATTTCATCTTTATTGGGGTACATTGCATAATTGTTGTATGCATCCTCTTTGTTGACAGACAGGATCCAACCATGTTGTGAAAACAGGCCCCTGTCACACTGTGAACACACAGTTTTTTCCACTGGGAAATCCCCTCAATATTCCTCCTCTGTCCAACCTGAGAGAGACACACACAAGACCACAAACAGCAGAAGGTCTCCCTTGTTATTTCAAACGGGTATAAAACCCACCAGTTATGTTCTTCTTCTATCTTTGAAACATCAATGAAACTCGACACAATTTGAACAAATCAAATGGTGGTTGAGGATTTTGCTATCATCTGACTTGTGGGGTGAAGTAGTGGTCTGATCAGTAATTATTTAAGTGCCTTTTTATTCCATTTTAGAGACTGATTAGACAGCAATCAAATTGATTTTCGAAAAGCACAACTGAATAGCAGTGATAGTGTACTTTACAAATGATTTTAGAAATTGATGATCATAACACATTAATTTGAACTGCTGTTTTTTTATCAACTCTGAAAGATAACAATATAGTACCTATGACATACCTATGACATTTTACAGAGTCAACTTTTAGAATATACATTTCTTAATTGGACAAAAACAGAGTAGACAGACAATCTCAACTTTTCTATTCTTAACTCAACTCATAAAGGACCATACTTCTGTAAGAAATTTTGAGGTAAAAAAAAATTGCACTGAGAAAAATAACACTATATAGATGTATACATTGGTCTGGGAAATAGCCACATATTGCTGTTTTCTTAGCCAACATTGCCCTCAAGTGGGTAAAAACTAGGGTGCACTAAATGCCTCAATACTCAGCAACAAATGAAGCTCAAGTAAGCAGTGTTACTTTACATAAACTATTGTATTGTACTGAATAATGTAATGCATTTATATACCAATATAACATTTGTTTGTCAATAATATTAGTCTCCATATTTATGTTGGGGTATCTTTTGGAGGCTGCCAAGCTGACATGTAATGCTTGCATCCCATGTTGTTCATAAACTCATTCAGCTTATGCCTGCATATCAACTGAAGTGGTTGCAGATATCCTGCTATCTACAAGCAGCAAATTGTTTTAAATCAGTCATTTTAATATCAAAGCACTTAACACAAGTATCGTAATGACTTGCAGGTGGGATACCATGCTGCTTGTCAAAGCTGCATTTGAAGAAAGTTACTGCATATTTATCCAACATGTACAGTATGGTGAGTGCTCAACAAGCTCAAGATCACATTACAGAAGATTGCTCTGCATTTCTTTGCCATTTTCCTAAATTACATTGGCCTTTGATCTCAGCTAAAATTGATTGACTTGAATGGTTTTCATTACAAAGTCCTTTGTATTTACGCTGGTTAACAAATGCTAAGACATTTAAGGATGATTACGTGAGTGAAGCAGGGATAGTGGAAGATAATGATTACAAGATCTTTTGATACCCCATGTTTTTAGGCAACACTCATTTAGCCGCTTCACCTCAGATTTCTTCATCTTGAATTGAACTCATATATAGGACCAATACTTTCCCCACGACAACAAATGCAATTGCTTTGCCTCTGGTTGTTGGTGCTTTGCATTCTGAGATTCTGTGCATTAACATATGAATCCTCTTTTCGAGAGTGCCTTCAGTGCCTTCAGAAAGTATTCACACCCCTTGACTTTTCAACATTTCGTTGTTTTACAGACAGAATTTTAAATGGATTCAATTGGCATCTTATGTCACTGGCCTACACAAAATATCCCATAATGTCAAAGTTTGAATGTTATGTTTTTAACAATTTTTACAAATTAATGACAAAATGTTGAGTCAAAAAGTATTCAACCCCTTTGATACGGCAAGCCTAAAAAAATGTGCTTAACAACTCACATTATATGTTGCATGGACTCAATCTGTGTGCAATAATAGTGTTTAACATTATTTTTGAATGACAAACTTAGTCAGCCACCGATTTTGCAAGTTCTCCCACTTAAAAAGATGAGAGAGGCCTGTAATTTTCATCATAGGTACACTTCAACTATGACAGACAAAATTAGAAAAAAAATCCAGAAAATCACTTTGTAGGATTTTTTATGAATTTATTTGCAAATTATGGTGGAAAATAAGTATTTGGTCACCTACAAACAAGCAAGATTTCTGGCTCTCACAGACCTGTAACTTCCTCTTTAAGAGGCTCCTCTGTCCTCCACTCGTTATCTGTATTAATGGCACCTGTTTAAACTTGTTATCAGTATAAAAGACACCTGTCCACAACCTCACAGTCACACTCCAAACTCCACTATGGCCAAGACCAAAGAGCTGTCAAAGGACACCAGAAACAAAATTGTAGACCTGCACCAGGCTGGGAAGACTGAATATGCAATAGGTAAGCAGCTTGGTTTGAAGAAATCAACTGTGGGAGCAATTATTAGGAAATGGAAGACATACAAGACCACTGATAATCTCCCTCGATCTGGGGCTCCATGCAAGATCTCACCCCGTGGGGTCAAAATGATCACAAGAACGGTGAGTAAAAATCCCAGAACCACACGGGGGACGTAGTGAATGACCTGCAGTGAGCTGGGAGCAAAGTAACAAAGCCTACCCTCAGTAACACACTACGCTGCCAGGGACTCAAATCCTGCAGTGCCAGACGTATCCCCCTGCCTAAGCCAATACATGTCCAGGCCGTCTGAAGTTTGCTAGAGAGCATTTGGATGATCCAGAAGAAGATTGGGAGAATGTCATATGGTCAGATGAAACCAAAATATAACTTTTTGGTAAAAACTCAACTCGTCGTGTTTGGAGGACAAAGAATGCTGAGTTGCATCCAAAGAACACCATACCTACTGCGGAGCATGGGGGTGGAAACATCATGCTTTGGGGCTGTTTTTCTGCAAAGGGACCAGGACGACTGATCCGTGTAAAGGAAAGAATGAATGGGGCCATGTATCGTGAGATTTAAAGTGAAAACCTCCTTCCATCAGCAAGGGCATTGAAGATGAAACGTCATCTTTGTTGTCATTGCCAACAAAGGGTATATAACAAAGTATTAAGAAACTTTTGTTATTGACCAAATACTTACTTTCCACCATAATTTGCAAATAAACTCATAAAAAATCCTACAATGTGATTTTCTGGATTTTTTTTTTCTAATTTTGTCATAGTTGAATTGTACCTATGATGAAAATTACAGTCCTCTCTCGTCTTTTTAAGTGGGAGAACTTGCACAATTGGTGGCTGACTAAATACTTTTTTTGCCCCACTGTACAGTGCATTTGGAAAGTATTCAGACCCCAAGACTTTTTTCACAATTTGTTATGTTACAGCCTTATTCTAAAATGGATTAAATCGATGTTTTTCCCCTCGTCAATCTACACACAATACCCTATAATGACACATCAAATAAAGGTTTTTTGAATATTTTACAAATGTATAAAAATATAAATGAAGACCCTGCACTCAGTACTTTGTTGAAGCACCTTTGGCAGCGGTTATAGCCTCGAGTCTTCTTGGGTATGACGTGACAAGCTTGGACGCCTGTATTTGGGGAGTTTCTGTCACGAATCCCGCCGAAGATGGTGCCTCTTCCTGTTCAGGCGGCGCTCGGTGGTCGTCGTCGCCGGCCTACTAGCTGCCACCGATCCCCTTTTCTGTTTCATGTAGTTGTGTCTGATTAGTTGCACCTGTTTCGTGTTTAGGTTTTAGTTGTGGGCTATTTAATCCCAGTAGGCCCGCCGGCTTTTGTGCGGGCTTGTTTTTCTGTTTATGGTGTGTGATTATTTTGTGGTATTCATTTTTCCGGTCAGTTTCGTCCTGTTTGTTTGGACTGGGTCTTTACGCGCCCTTGTGTGTGTGGCGTGACCGTCTCTTTGATTTTTTTAGGAAAATAAAGATCCACATCTTTTGAACTTCCCTGCTCTCTGCGCCTGACTCCTCCACCCACTACTTATTAAAGGCGTGACAGAAGCCCGCACCTGCAATGGACTCAGCAGGAGCAGCGACCACCCCTCTTCCATCGATGGAGGGGATCGGTTCGGCGATGGACCTGAGGATGGAGCGATGGGAGAGGAGTGGTCTCCCGACATCCACACCAGCTGCCCCACAGACGACGAAACCCACTCCTCCAATGTCATCGTCTGATTCCGGCGCGTTGCGTCTCGCGCCCCCGAGGGAGTACGATGGAGCGGCGGCTGGGTGCCAGGGTTTTTTGCTCTAGCTTGAGCTCTACCTGGCTACCGTTCCTCCAACTCCCTCGGGTGAGGAGAGTGTGAGTCTCCTCGTCTCCTGTTTGACGGGTAGAGCCCTGGAATGGGCCAACGCTGTCTGGAACGGCCCAGACTCGGTTTGGGACCACTACCCGGAGTTCACCCGCCATTTTCGGGCCGTGTTCGACCACCCTCCGGAGGGCCGAGTGGCTGGTGAGTGACTGTTCCACCTCAGACATGAGACGAGGAGCGCGCAGGACTTCGCCTTGGAGTTCCGGACCTTGGCTGCTGGTGCGGGGTGGAATGACAGGGCCCTGTTGGACCACTACCGATACAGCCTCCGGGAGGACGTCCGCAGGGAGCTAGCTTGTCGGGACACCACACTCTCCCTCGACGAGCTTATAGACATGTCGATCCGACTGGACAACCTGCTAGCTGCCTGCGGGCGTTCAGAGGGGGTCTTGTCAGTTCCACCTCCCAGCCCTCCCGCTCCAACTCCGATGGAGTTGGGAGGAGCTGCATCTAGGGGGACCGGAGGAGGAGGCTCCTCCTGCACCTACTGCAGCCGGAGAGGACACACTTCGGACTGGTGCTGGAGGAGTCCGTCTGGGAGTCGAGATGGCAGGCGGAATACTCTCGGCCACCGCAGGTGAGTAGGCACCAAACTCACCCAGAGCTCCCTGTTGGTCACATGTTTTTATTTTTAAAAATCCCTGCATTTTTTTCCCTCTCTCCAGCATAAGGCGCTAGTCGATTCAGGCGCAGCTGGGAGTTTTATGGATCGCGGACTCGCCCGTAAGTTGGGTATTCCGTTGGTGCAGATAGACCCACCTTTCCCCGTGCACTCCTTAGATAGCCGTCCGTTAGGGTCAGGGCTGGTCAGGGAGGCCACGATTCCGCTGGACATGGTAACGCAGGGAGGTCATAGGGAGCGGATCAATTTCTACCTTATTGGTTCACCTGCGTTTCCGTGGTGTTGGGGATTCCCTGGCTGGCTATTCACAATCCTCTCATTTCCTGGAGACAGGGGGCTCTTCAGGGGTGGTCAGAGGAGTGTTCAGGTAGGTGTATAGGAGTTTCCATCGGTGCCAGGTCGGTGGAGAGTCCAGACCAGGTTTCCACTGCGCACATTCCCTTCAGAATATGCCGATTTGGCTATCGCTTTTTGTAAAACGAAGACGACCAAATTACCACCCCATCGACGGGGGGATTGCGTGATAAACCTCCAGGAGAATGCTGCACTTCCCAGGTGTCACGTGTACCCATTGTCACAGGGGGAGACGTTGGCTATGGGGACATATGTCACGGAATCTCTGAGATAGGGATACATTCGGCCCTCCATGTCACCCGTCTCCTCGAGTTTCTTTTTTGTGAAGAAAAAGGAGTGAGGTCTGCGTCCGTGCATTGATTATCGAGGTCTAAATTCGATCACAGTGGGATTTAGTTATCCGCTACCTCTCATCGCTACAGCGGTCGACTCATTCCACGGAGCACGTTTTTTCACGAAACTGGACCTCAGGAGCGCGTATAATCTGGTGCGTATTCGGGAGGGAGACGAGTGGAAAACAGCATTTAGTACCACATCAGGCCACTATGAGTACCTCATCATGCCGTATGGGTTAAAGAATGCTCCAGCCGTCTTTCAATCCTTTGTAGATGAGATTCTCAGGGACCTGCACGGGCAGGGTGTGGTCGTATACATTGATGACATCTTGATCTATTCTGCCACACGCGCCGCACATGTCTCCCTGGTACGCAAGGTACCTGGGCGACTGCTGGAGCATGACCTATACGTCAAGGCTGAGAAATGTGTGTTCTCCCAACAAGCCATTTCCTTCCTGGGTTATCGCAGGACCTGCCCCACACGTGATTGAGTGTGACCGCGTTAACGCCATGCGTAATTGGCCGACTCCGACCACGGAAAAAGAGTGGTTTTTAGGGTTTTTAGGTTTTTAGGGTTTGCCAATTACTACCGGAGGTTTATCCGGGGTTTTGGCCAAGTGGTGGCGCCTATTACCTCACTGCTGAAGGGGGGGGCGGTGCATTTACGGTGGTCGGCCGAGGCAGATGGAGCTTTCAACCAGTTGAAGGCGCTGTTTACTGATGCGCCTGTGTTGGCGCATCCGGACCCTTCTTTAGCATTCATAGTGGAGGTGGATGCGTCCGAGGCTGGGGTTGGAGGCGTGCTGTCACAGCGCTCGGGCACGCCACCGAAGCTCCGCCCCTGCACTTTCTTTTCTAAGAAGCTGGGTCCGGCGGATAGGAACTATGATGTGGGGGACCGGGAGTTGCTAGCTATGGTAAAGGCCCTGAAGGTGTGGAAACTCTGGCTTGAGGGGCTAAGCACCCTTTCCTCATCTGACTGACCACCGCAATCTGGAGTATATCCGGGTGCCGAGGAGACCGCTTCAGGCTAGGTGGGCCATGTTCTTTACCCGATTTAGATTTACGGTCTCTTATAGACCAGGTTCCCTCAACACTAAGGCCAACGCGCTGTTCCGTCTCTATGACACAGAGGACCGGTCCATCGATCCTACTCCCATCCTTCCAGCTTCTAGGCTGGTGGCTCCGATGGTATGGGAGTTGGACGCGGACATTGAGCGGGCGTTGCGGTTGGAACCTGCACCTTCACAGTGTCCGACCAGTCTCAGGTACGTGCCGCTTGGTGTCCGTGATCAATTGATTCGGTGGGCTCCCACACTACCTTCTTCAGGTCATCCGGGGATTGCGAGGACAGTGCGGGGTCTTAGGGGGAAATACTGGTGGCCCACCTTAGCCAAGGACGTGAGGCTATATGTCTCCTCCTGTTCGGTGTGCGCCCAGAGTAAGACTCCTAGGCACCTGCCTAGAGGGAAGTTACAGCCCCTCCCGGTTCCACAACGGCCCTGGTCTCATCTATCGGTGGACATTCTTACTGATCTTCCCCCATCTCAGGTGAACACTACCATTCTGGTCGTTGTGGATCGGTTCTCTAAGTCCTGCCGTCTCCTCCCATTGCCTGGTCTCCCTGAGGCCCTACAGACTGTGGAGGCTCTAGTTACCCACGTCTTCCGGCACTACGGGGTGGGTCTCGGTCATCCTGACCTCTGGTTATCACCCCGAGAGTAATGGGCAGGTGGAGAGAGTGAACCAGGAAGTGGGTAGGTTTCTGCGGTCATATTGCCAGGACCGGCCAGGAGAATGGGCGAGGTACGTCCCATGGGCGGAGTTGGTCCAGAACTCACTCCGTCACTCCTCCACGAACATGTCGCCATTGCAATGTGCGCTGGGCTACCAGCCGGTCCTGGCTCCGTGGCATCAGAGTCAGACCGAAGCTCCTGCGGTAGAGGAGTGGGTACAGCGCTCTAGAGAGACCTGGCGGGCATTCCAGGATGCTCTCAAGTAGGCCGGTGGACGGCAGAAGAAGAGTGCTGACCGCCACCGCAGTGAGGCCCCTGTGTTCGCACCAGGGGACAGGGTCTGGCTCTCGACCCGATACCTGCCCCTCCGGCTACCCTGCCGGGAGCTGGGGCCGCAGTGTGTGGGGCTATTTAAAGTCCTGAGGAGGATAAACGAGGTGTGTTATAGATTGCAACTTCCCTCTTACTATCGCATTAACCCCTCGTTTCATGTGTCTCTCCTCAGGCCGGTGGTAGGCTTGTTTTTTAGTTTATGGTGTGTGATTATTTTGTGGTATTCATTTTTCCGATCAGTTACATCCTGTTTGTTTGGACTGGGTCTTTACACGCCCTTGTGTGTGTGGCATGACCGTCTCTCTGGGTTTTTGGAAAATAAAGATCCACATCTTGTGAACTACCCTGCTCTCTGCGCCTGACTCCTCCACCCACTACTTATAGAAGCCGTGACAGTTTCTCCCATTCTTCTCTGTAGATCCTCTCAAGCTCTGTCAGGTTGGATAGGGAGCATCGCAGCACAGCTATTTTCAGGTCTCTCCAGGGATGTTCTATTGGGTTCAAGTCTAGCATCTGGCTGGGCCACTCAAGAACTTTCAGAGACTTGTCCCGAAGCCACTCCTGCGTTGTCCTGGCTGTGTGCTTAGGGTCTTTGTCCTGTTGGAAGGTGAACCTTCACCCCAGTCTGAGGTCCTGAGAGCTACGAAGCAGGTTTTCATCAAGGATCTCAGTACTTTGCTCCATTCATCTTTCGCTTGATCCTGACTAGTCTCCCAGTCCCTGCCGCTGAAAAACATCCCCACAGCATGACGCTGCCACCACCATGCTTCACTGTAGGGATGGTGTAATGTTTCCTCCAGACGTTGACGCATGAAATTCAGGTGAAAAAGTTCAATCTTGGTTTCATCAGACCAGAGAATTGTGGCAAACTCCAAGCGTGCCTTTGTGTGCCTTTTACTGAGGAATGGCTTCCGTCTGTCAAATCTACCATAAAGGCCTGATTGGTGAAGTGCTGCAGAGATGGTTGTCTTTCTGGAAGGATTTCCCATCTCCACAGAGGAACTCTGGAGCTCTGTCAGAGTGACAATCGGTTCTTGGTCACCTCCTTGACCAAGACCGAGGCCCTTCTCCCCGGGCGTCCAGCTCTAGGAATTCTTGGTGGTTCCAAACTTCTTACATTTAAGAATGATGGAGACCACTGTGTTCTTGAGCACCTTCAAATGCTGCAGAAATCTTTTGATATCCCTCCCCAGATCTGTGCCTTGACACAATCCTGTCTCGGATCTCTACGGACAATTCCTTCAACCTCATGGCTTGGTATTTGCTCTGACATGCACTGTCAACTGTGTGACCTTATATAGACAGGTGTGTGCATTTCCAAATCATGTCCAATCAATTGCATTTACCACAGGGGGACTCTAATCCAGTTGTAGAAACATCTCAAGGCTGAGCAATGGAAACAGGATGAACCTGACCTCGATTTCGAGTTTCATAGCAAAGGGTCTGTATACGTATGTAAATAGGGTATTTCTGTTTTTAATTTGTAATACATATGCAAAAAATTCTAATAACCTGTTTTTTCCTTTGTCATTATGGGGCATTGTTTGTAGATTGAGGGAAAAAAATATTTAATCTATTTCAGAATAAGGCTGTAACGAAACAAAATGTGGAAAAAGTCAAGGGGTCTGAAAACTCTGAATTCCTGCCTATTTCTGTTCTCTGGTCCCAAACTGAGAACATCAAAATAGTAATGTATGGATTGAATAGGTGACAGACATAATGACATTCAACAACGTACCTATGTGTTTCATGATTTACAGGACCAAGGATTCCCCGGGTTGAGTGAGGTAGACCGTGGACCGACTGAGCCAGCAGTGATATTGTTATATTTACATAAAGTGAGATGTGGATGACATTGTAAAACAAAAAATCACAAAATAGGTCCATGTTTTGTTTATCCTTCAATGCCTGTTCTGATAATACTTACACAACCAACTACAATTATATTCTGAGCAAACAATAAAATGGAAAATCAATTGTTCACTATAGTCTACTATGCTCAGGTTTCTATCCCATATTGATAACATCAATTAAAATAAAATATTAATGGTCACGTAAACATATTTAACAGATGTTATTGCGGGCGTAGCAAAATGCTTGTGTTCCTAGCTCCAACAGTGCAGCAATATCTAACAATTAAGTGATAATGCTGATGCTGAAACCGTGGTGCAGGCAATGCAAAAATATTCTTAGAAATATTTAACCTCCACACATTAACAAGTCCAATACCTCAAATGAAAGATAAACACCTTGTTCATCTAGCCAGCAAGTCAGATTTCTAAAATGTTTTACGGCGAAAACACACCACATATTTATATTAGACCACCACCGAAACAAAGACAAGAGGCAGCCATTTTGTCCCAGAAAATATAAAATTATAAAGGCAGGATTAAAAAATAAATCATTCACCAACCTTTTGAAAATCTTCATCAGATGACAGTAATAGGACATGTTACACAGTACATTTATGTTTTTTTCAATAATATGCCATTTATATCCATAAATTTTTACATTGACTTCATGTTCAGAAAATACTCAAAAATGTCCGGAGAAATTATAGATAGTGCCGCCAGGTAACATAAATAGACATCATAAACTTTGACTAAATATACATGTTCTACATATAGTTAGAAATATACACTGCTTCTTAATGCAACCGCTGTGTTACATTTATTTTTAACGTTACAGAATTAGTTCACTATGTAATAATCTGAGACGGCGCTCAGATGTAAGCAATATTTCTCCGCTATGTTGGAGTCAACAGAAATACAAAATTACAACATAAATATTCCCTTACATTTGTACATTTGATGGTCTTCGATCAGAATGTAGTGGAAGGAGTCATACTTACCCAATACATCGTTTTGTTTCACTTCGTGTGCCTTTATAGTAGCGTATGCTATGAGTTCCAGCTGAAATGCATCCAAAATTACTTCTGGTCCCGAACAGTTGCGCATCAAAACTTCAAAATTACATATTATATGTCGACTAAACTGGTCAAACTAAGTGCAGAATCAAGCTTTATGATGTTCTAAACATACAATTCTCTAATCTATCGGACATTCTTGCTACTTCTCAGGCATTCTGGAACAAAGGAACGTCTCTCCAAAAAGCGCGCTCTGGTCACCTTGTATTTTCTCGCGACACTCAGTCTTTTGCCTACCAAAGGGTCAAAACTCGCGGTATTTGCACAATTAAACACTGTACTGAATGAGGACATCTAGTGGAAGACATAGAAAGTGTCTCCAGATCCATAGCTGGTTGGGAAGGGGGTCGATGACGTCAAAGTTGCCCCAAGTTTCAGGCTCCCAAAAATAGTTTGGGAGATTGCCTGTCCTGTGAGTTCTGCTATACTTACAGACATAATTCAAACGGTTTTAGAAGCTTTAGAGTGTTTTCTATCCAATAATAATATATATGCATATATTAGCAATTTTGGACAGATTTTCTTTCAGTTTACTATGGGCACGCAATTCATCCAAAGGGGGCAGTATTCCGCCTAGCCCTAACATCAAAAAGTGCAGCCAGAATAACAGCAAAGTAGCCACATTTGCTTTTATTTAAGCTGTTTTCTATTGACACTTATTTGGATACATCCATAACAATGAGCTAATGAGGCACGATTTCACCTGGCATAGAACATTTGCTCACTTGTCAGGACACTGTTGTTCAGGGGATCTAGCCAACAACACAGCGAACACAATCACCTCAAACTGAAGCTGGAAAGACTGCAAACTATCTGCACTTTCAATTGGCATTCTTTGTGTATAATATATTGTACAGTCAGATGGAACAGAGTAAATAGGCATTTTAACGTTATGGATTTAAAGTAAAACAATGGAATTAAGAAATATATAAATATTAGGACAAGCAATGTCGGAGTTCGGAGTATAAATATATATACAGTACCGGTCAAAAGTTTGGACACACCTACTCATTCCAGTGTTTATCTTTATTTCAAATCAAATCAAACTTTATTTGCCACATGCGCCAAATACAACAAGTGTAGACTTTACTGTGAAATGCTTACTTACAAGCCCTTAACCAACAGTGCAGTTCAAGAAGAAGAAAATATTTAACAAGTAAGCTAAAATAAAAAGTAATAATAAAAAGTAACACAAGAACAACAATAACAAGGCTATATACAGGGTGCACCGGTACCGAGTGAGTGTGCAGGGGTACAAGCTAGTTGAGGTAATCTGTACATGTAGGTGGGGACGAAGTGACTATGCATAGGTAACAAACAAACAGCGAGTAACAGCAGTGTACAAGAGGGGGGGTGTCAATGTAAATTGTCAGGTGGTTATTTTTATGAATTGTTCAGCAGTCTAATGGCTTGGGGGTAGAAGTTGTTGAGGAGCCTTTTAGTCCTAGACATGGCGCTCCGGTACCGCTTGCCGTGCAGTAGCAGAGAAAACAGTCTATAAATTGGGTGACTCTGACAATTTTATGGGCTTTCCTCTGACACCGCCTATTATATAGCTCCTGGATGGCAGGAAGCTTGGCCCCAGTGATTTACTGGGCCGTTCGCACAACCTTCTGTAGCGCCTTACGGTCAGATGCCGAGCAGTTGCCATACCAGGCGGTGGTGCAACCAATCAGGATGCTCTTGATGATGCAGCTGTAGAGCCTTTTGAGGATCTGGGGACCCATGCCAAACCTTTTCAGTCTCCTGAGGGGGAAAAGGTTTTGTCGTACCCTCTTCACGACTGTCTTGGTATGCTTGGACCATGATAGTTTGTTGGCGTTTTGGACACCAAGGAACTTGAAGCTCTCGACCCGCTCCACTACAGCCCCGTCAATGTTAATGGGGCCCTGTTTGGCCCGCCTTTTCCTGTAGTCCACGATCTGCTCAATTTGTCTTGCTCACATTGAGGGAGAGGTTGTTGTCCTGGCACCACAATGCCAGTTCAATGACGTCTCATCGTTGTTGGTGATCAGGCCTACCACTGTTGTGTCGTCAGCAAACTTAATGATGGTGTTGGAGTTGGTTTTGGCCACACAGTCATGGGTGAACAGGGAATACAGGAGGGGACTAAGTACACACCTCTGATTGGCCCCAGTGTTATACTATCTGGGGGCGGCCCGTCAGGAAGTCCATGATCCAGTTGCAAAGGGAGGTGTTTAGTCCCAGAGTCCTTAGCTTAGTGATGAGCTTCGTGGGCACTATGGTGTTGAACGCTGAGCTGTAGTCCATGAACAGCATTCTCACATAGGGGTTCATTTTGTCCAGGTGAGAAAGGGAGGGGTGGAGTGCAATTGAGATTGAGTAATCTGTGGATCTATTGGGGTGGTATGCGAATTGGAGTGGGTCTAAGGTGTCTGGGAGGATGCTGTTGATGTGAGCCATGACCAGCCTTTCAAAGCACTTCATGGCTACAGAAGTGAGTGCCACGGGGTGGTAATGATTTAGGCAGGTTACCTTCACTTCTTTGGGCACTGTGACTATGGTGGACTCCTTGAAACATGTAGGTATTACAGACTCGGTCTAGAGGGACGTCGGTCGGCTGAGCAGCTGGACCACCTCGAGGGGAAGGTGGCGCTCCCGTCACTCTGGCAGGTACAAAGTAGGCTCTAACCGGGGCGGGTCCAGCTGCTCAGCCGACCAACGTCCTTCTAGACCTCCCCGGCCAGAGCCACAGGAGCGTCGAGTCTGAACTTTCCCTCAGACATGACCTGGCGCAGTGCTGGTCAGCGCTACGATGAGAGGGGTGTGTAGGACCTCGCAGCTTGTCTTCCTCTGGGACGTGACAGATTTGTGTGTGTGATGTGCAGCCCTATTCGGCTTAGGGATGCAGGGTAAATTGTCTGCATCCTGGGGTGCGGAAATGGTTAATTGTCAGCTAATGAAGCAATCCTATCTGTAGCTGGTCAGAAATCTGGCGAAACGAAGGACCATGAAAAAAACAGCTAGCTGGAACTCATATTAGCGGTTGGCTTCTGAGCCCTCACCCTCTATGCACTTAATGCTGATTCTGACTTGGGTTCTGACCCTCTACAGGATGTCCGGTAAGAACAAGGTGATGCTTCTCATTTCAGAGTTTTTCTTCGTCCCCACACAGCCAACAGATTTGCCACCGATCCTCCTTATATGATATATAACTGCACTCTATACTATACATTTCTGTATACCCGACGCAAGTCCCACTGATTGATGCTTATTTATAAAACCATCTTAGGCCTCCCTCCCCCCTATCTGAGATACCTACTGCAGCTCTCATCCTCCACATACAACACCCGTCCTGCCAGTCACATTCTGTTAATACAGGTCCCCAAAGCCCTAGGTCACTCCTCTTTTCAGTTTGCTACAGCTAGTGACTGTAACGAGCTGCAAAAAACACTCAAACTGGACAGTTTTATCTCTATCTTTATAGACCCAATCGTGGACACTCTTACCAACACTCCTCCTGGTTACACTAGTGAACATATCCCCCACGCATCCTGCAAAGGTGTTGCTAACATTTATGATAGTAAATTTCAATTTACAAAAAAAATGATTTGCATTTGTCTTTTGAGCTTCTATGAAATCTATGCAGCCTACTCAATCACTTTTTATGGCTACTGTTTACAGGCATCCTGGGCCGTATTCAGCGTTCCTCACTGAGTTCCCTGTATTCCTATCGGACCTTGTAGTCATGGCAGATACTATTCAAATTTTAGGTGACTTTAATATTCACATGGAAAAGTCCACAGACCCACTCCAAAAGGCTTTTGGAGCCATCATTGACTCAGTGGGTTTTGTCCAACATCTCTGGACCTACTCACTGCCACAGCCATACTCTGGACCTAGATTTGTCCTGTGGAATAAATATTGTGGATCTTAATGTTTTTCCTCATAATCCTTGACGATCGGACCACCATTTTATTACGTTTGCAGTCGCAACAAATAATCTGCTCAGACCCCAACCAAGGATAATTAAAAGCTGTGCTATAAATTCTCAGACAACCCAAAGATTTCGAGATGCCAAGGACATCAGATAACAAAAATCAGTTAACCACCTAACTGAGGAACTAAATTTAACCTTGCTCAATACCCTAGATGCAGTCGCACCACTAAAAACATTTGTCATAAGAAACTAGCTCCCTGCTATACAGAAAATATCTGAGCCCTGAAGCAAGCTTCCAGAAAATTGGAACGGAAATGGCGCTACACCAAACTGGAAGTCTTCCGACTAGCTTGGAAAGACAGTACCGTGCAGTATCGAAGAGCCCTAACTGCTGCTCCTTCATCCTATTTTTCCAACTTAATTGAGGAGAATAAGAACAATCCAAAATGTATTTTTGATACTGTCGCAAATATAACTAAAAAGCAGCATTCCCCAAGAGAGGATGGCTTTCACTTCAGTAGTGATAAAGTCATGAACTTTTTTGACAAAAATATAATTATTATTAAGAAAGCAAATTACGGACTCTTTAAATCTGGGTATTTCTCCTAAACTCAGTTGTCCTGAATCTGCACATCACTGCCAGTACCTAGGATCAAGGGAGACACTCAAGTTTTTTATACTATATCATATCTCTTGACACATTGATGAAAATAGTCTTGGCCTCTAAACCATCAAGCTGCATACTGGACCCTATTCCAACTAATCTACTGAAAGAGCTGCTTCCTGTGCTTGGCCCTCCTATATTGAATAAAATATACAGCTTCCTATCCACCGGATGTGTACCAAACTCACTCAAAGTGGCAGTAATAAAGCCTCTCTTGAACAAGCTAAAACTTCACCCAGAAAATTGAAAAAACTATCGGCCTATATCGAATCTCCCATTCCTCTCAAAAATGATTCCTGCCTTCCTGAAGACAAACAATGTATACGAAACGCTTCAGTCTGGTTTTAGACCCCATCATAGCACTGAGACTGAACTCGTGAAGGTGGTAAATTACCTTTTAATGGCATCACACCAAGGTTCTGCATCTGTCCTCGTGCTCCTAGACCTTAGTGCTGCTTTTGATACCATTGATCACCACATTCTTTTGGAGAGATTGGAAACCCAAATTGGTCTACAAGGACAAGTTCTGGCCTGGTTTAGGTCTTATTGTCAGAAAGATATCAGTTTGTCTCTGTGGATGGTTTGTCTTCTGACAAATCAACTGTAACTTTCAGTGTTCCTCAAGTTTAAGTTTAAGGACAACAATTGTTTTCAACTATTGTTTACACTAGGGTAGATTTCAAGGTTTTACTGCTAACCTACAAAGCATTACATGGGCTTGCTTCCTACCCATCTTTCCGATTTAGTCCTGCTGTACATACCTATGTGTATGCTACAGTCACAAGACGCAGGCCTCCTTACTGTCCCTAGAATTTCTAAGTTAACAGCTGGAGGCAGGGCTTTCTCCTATAGAGCTCAATTTTTATGGAATGGTCTGCCTATCCATGTGAGAGACCAGACTCGGTCTCAACCTTTAAGTCTTTATTGAAGACTCATCTCTTCAGTAGGTCCTATGATTGAGTGTAGTCTGGCCCAGGGGTGTGAAGGTAAATGGAAAGGCACTGGAGCGACGAACCACCCTTGTTGTCTCTGCCTGGCCGGTTCCCTTCTCTCCACTGGGATTCTCTGTCTCTAACCCTATTATGGAGTTTGAGTCACTGGCTTACTGGTGCTCTTCCATGCCGCCCCTAGGAGGGGTGTGTCACTTGTGTGGGTTGAGTCACTGAAGTGATCTACCTGTCCAGGTTGTGCTGCTGCTCCAGTTTCAACTATTCTGCCTGTGGCTATGAAACCATGACCTGTTCACTGGACGTGCTACCTTGTCCCGGACCTGCTGTTTTCGACTCTCTCTCTACCGCACCTGCTGTCTCTAACTCTGAATGATCGGCTATGAAAAGCCAACTGACATTTACTGTGCTTGTAGAGGGTGCTGACCTGTTGCACCCTCTACAACCACTGTGATTATTATTATCTGACCCTGCTCGTCATCTATGAACGTTTGAAAATCTTAGCCATGTTCTGTTATAATCTCCACCCGGCACATCCAGAAGAGGACTGGCCACCCCTCAGAGCCTGGTTCCTCTCTAGGTTTCTTCCTAGGTTCTGGTCTTTCTAGGGAGTTTTTGCTAGTCACCATGCTTCTACATCTGCATTGCTTGCTGTTTGGAGTTTTAGTCTCGGTTTCTGTTCAGCAATTTGTGACATCAGCTGATGTAAAAAGGGCTTTATAAATAAATGTGATTGATTGATTGACTTGTGTCTGCTTTGCGTGATGTACTGTTGTCTCTACCTTTATGCTATTTGTGCTGTTGTCTGTGCCTAACAATGTTTGTACCATGTTTGTGCTGCTACCATGTTGTGCTGCTGCCATGTTGTGTCGCTACCATGTTGTTTTCATGTTGTGTTGCTGCCATGCTGTGTTGTCTTAGGTCGATATTTATGTAGTGTTGTAGTGTCTCTCTTGTCGTGATGTGTGTTTTGTCTTACATTTAATTGTTTTATCCCCTGGACCCGCAGGTAGCCCATCATTATAAATAAGAATTTGTTCTTAACTTGCCTACTTAAATAAAGGCTAAATTAAAAATTAAACCACCATTAGGCACACACACACACTTTGGTTCTTTAAAATGGATCTTAATTGGAATGACTTGGAATCTTACTTCTTGTGGTAATCTGAATGATGTGTGATCATACATGTTGTGGTTCTATAAGGCAAATGCAGTTGAAGTTGGAAGTTTACATACACTTTGGTTGAAGTCATGGGGGCAGTATTCGGAAGTTTGGATGAATGAGGTGCACAAAGTAAACTGCCTTTTACTCAGCTAGGATATGCATATAATTGTTAGTATTGGATAGAAAACACGCTAATGTTTCCAAAACTGTTAAAATAATGTCTGTGAGTATAACAGAACTGATATGGCAGGCAGAAACCTGAGGAGAATCCATACGGAATTTAGTTTTTGTTGAGCTCACCACTCATTTAAATGGCTGTCTATGAGAAAATCAATGGAATACCTCTGAGATTGCAGTTCCTAGGGCTTCCAGTAGATGTCAACAGTCTTAGAAAGAGTTTCAGGCTTGTTTTTTGAAAAATGAGCTAGAATTTGTAGTTTTTCTAGGTGGCTCCCATTTTGGCAGTAGTATCGTGGTGCGCACTTCATTAATTATCTCCGGTAATGAACAAACTATTCTCCGTTTTAAATGTTATAGTTTATTTACATATTAGGGTACCTGAGGATTGAGTAGAACGTTGTTTGACTTGTTTGGACAAAGTTTATTGGTAACTTTTGGGATTAATTTGTATGCATTTTGAAAGAGGGAAACCGGTGGATTAACTGAATCAAGCGCGCCAACTAAACTGACTTTTTTGGGATATAAAGAAGGACTTTATCGAACAAAACGACAATTTGTTATGTAGCTAGGACCCTTGGGATTGCAAACAGAGGAAGATATTCAAAGGTAAGTGATTTATTGTATGGCTATTTCTGACTTTCGTGATGCCTCTGCTTGTTTGAAAAATGTTTGTAATGCTTTTGTAAGTGGGGTGCTGTCCTCAGATAATCGCATGGTATGCTTTCGCCGTAAAGCCTTTTTGACATCTGACAAAGCGGCTGGATTAACAAGTTAAGCTTTTAAACAATGTAAGACACTTGTATTTTCATGAATGTTTAATATTACGAATTTTGTATTTTGAATTTCGCAATCTGCAATCTGCAATTTCACCAGATGTTGGCCAGGTGGGACGCTTACTTGTTTTTCAACCACTCCACAAATTTCTTGTTAACAAACTACAGTTTTGGCAAGTAAATTAGGACATCTCCTTTGTGCAGGACACAAGTTATTTTTCAAACAATTGTTTACAGACAGATTATTTCACTTATAATTCACTGTATCACAATTCCAGTGGGTCAGAAGTTTACATAAACTAAGTTGACTGTGCCTTTACACAGCTTGGAAACTTCCAGAAAATTATGTCATTGCTTTAGAAGCTTCTGATAGGCTAATTGAAATCATTTGAGTCAATTGGAGTGTACCTGTGGATGTATTTCAAGGCCTACCTTCAAACTCAGTGCCCCTTTGCTTGACATCATGGGAAAATCAAAAGAAATCAGCCAAGACATCAGAATAAGCATTGTAGAACTCCACAAGTCTGGTTCATCCTTGGGAGCAATTTCCAAATGCCTGAAGGTACCACGTTCATATGTACAAACAATAGTATGCAAGTATAAACACCATTGGACCACGCAGCCGTCATACTGCTCTGGAAGGAGACGTTTTCTGTCTCCTAGAGTTTAACGTACTTTGGTGCGAAAAGTGCAAATCAATCCCAGAACAGCAGCAAAGGACCTTGTGAAGATGCTGGAGGAAACAGGTACAAAGTATATATATCCACAGTAAAAATGAGTACCATATTGACATAACCTGAAAGGCCGCTCAGCAAGGATGAAGCCACTGCTCCAAAACCGCCATAAAAAAGCATGTAGACTACAGTTTGCAACTGCACATGGGACATAGATCGTACTTTTTGGAGAAATGTCCTCTGGTCTGATGAAACAAAAATAATTCAACAATAAAAATAGAACGGTTTGGCCATAATGACAATCGTTGCGTTTGGAAGGGAAAATGGGGAGGCTTGCAAGCCGAAGAACACCATCCCAACCGTGAAGCACGGGGGTGGCAGCATCATGTTGTGGGGGTGCTTTGCTGCAGGTGGGACTGGTGCACATCACAAAATAGAGGGCATCATGAGGTAGGAAAATTATGTGGATATATTGAAGCAACATCTCAAGACATCAGTCAGGAAGTTAAAGCTTGGTTGCCCAAGCATACTTCCAAAGTTGTGTCAAAATGGCGTAAGGACAACAAAGTCAAGGTATTGGAGTGGCCATCACAAAGCCCTGACCTCAATACTATAGAAAATGTGTGGGCAGAACTGAAAAAGCGTGTGCGAGCGAGGAAGCCTACAAACCTGACTCAGTTACACCAGCTCTGTCAGGAGGAATGGGCCAGAATTCACCCAACATATTGTGGGAAGCTTGTGGAAGGCTACCCAAAACGTTTGACCCAAGTTAAACAATTTAAAGTCAATGCTACCAAATACTAATTGAGTATATGTAAACTTCTGACCCACTGGAAATGTGAAAGCTGAAATAAATCATTCTCTCTACTTTTATTCTGACAATTCACATTCTTAAAATAAAGTGGTTATTTTAACTGACCTAAGACAGGGATTTTTTACTAGGATTAAATGTCAGGAATTTTGAAATACTGAGTTTAAATGTATTTGGCTAAGGTGTATGGAAACTTCCAACTTCAACTGTATATATAGTGTAAAATTCAGATGTTGGTGTTTTCTTCCTCAGGGTACTGCACTGTGTTCAAGTTTTTATTCCTGTCTAGCAAAAACACTGTTTTCAAATGTTCATGGTCTACAATTTAGACCACAATTAGTTGAATGAAGTGTTAGTGAAGGGCTGGAACAAAAAACGGTGATCTACTTTCCTGTGTATAAAAAATATGTTGCCGTCATGCCAAAATGTTGCCCTCATTTACAGAACTTATACATGTTGAATGTTACTATCCTTGATGTACCTCATTTGGAGATGCTAAAATGTTTATTATATCCTACTGAGCCATTTACTTTGTGTTCTTAATGCATTATTTCTTATTGTTGTTGCATTGTCTTGAAGGAACCTGCAAGTAATCATTTTGTTGGACCATGTACACCCTAATACAACTTGATACTTGACTCATTTTGTACAATGGAGTATTTGTTCCAAGGATTACTGCACGGATAGAGGAAAACCACAAAGGGTTCATATTGGTAAGAAATGACGAGTTGATGTTTTCCCGCGGTTCATGTTTTGAGACTTGGGCATCTGGGGGCTGTAGTTCATCTGTCTAATCCCATGCAAGGAGAGCGAAAGGCATTACTAATATTACAATGGTGTATTCATTTAATGTACTGTAATATATGTTTCTGTTTGAAATGCATGCATATAATTAAATTGGACGTGTTCTCCTTTATAATATGCCAGTGTTTGTTTTGTTCCAATACATTCAGCTTATATTAGGATGAAGTAGTCTAGGATTTATAATGTACAATGCATGAAAGTTTGTCAAGACTAAATTGTTTTATGCGTTCTATATGGATATGTAATGGAGTCTATTGGATTCTGCTGATGTTCTTATGGTAACGTTTTTTTTGCAGTGACGGTTGACTTTGCATTGCCTCCTTGAGGGCTAGCTGCTACAGCCATATAGCTTTACGCTATTGCCTATCAATTATTATAAACGGATTGGTTCGAGCCCTGCATGCTGATTGGCTGACAGCTGTGGTATATCAGGCTGTATACCATGGGTATGACAAAACATTTATTTTTACTGCTCTAATTACATTGGTAACTAGTTTACAATAGCAATAAGGCACCTCGGGGGTTTGTGGTATATGGCCAATATACCATGGCTAAGGGCTGTATCCAGGCACTCCACGTTGCGTATAACACAGCCCTTAGCCGTGTTATATTGTCCATATATTACGCTAAGGAGACTAGTAGTTAGAGTGTTGGACTAGTAACCGAAAGGTTGCAAGATCGAATCCCCGAGCTGACAAGGTAAAAATCTGTCATTCTGCCCATGAACAAGGTAGTTAACCCATTGTTCCTAGGCCGTCATTGAAAATAAGAATTTGTTCTTAACTGACTTGCCTAGTTAAATAAATGTTAAAAAATGTTTTTAAAAAGGAGTTATTCTCGTTAATGGTACGTTTGTAAATTCACTCTGGCTATCTACTCCTAAAGCACTCTAGTCTGAGTGTGCCAGAGTGCAGAATAACTGATGAATTTATGAACATGCAACAATTTAATTCAATTGTTGCCAGCAGCACAGTTACAGTCACCAATGCTCTAGATAACATGAAAACAGCCTAACCAGCTCTGCTATGGCGAGTAAAATGGTCAGTGGGGTGTTCTCTCATTTGTGTCTGGAAGTACCTAGCTAGGGAGCTTCACTGCCATTGGGAGGTCAGAATGTTTGGATCAACCCTATTCCTTGGCCAGAAGCATCCAGTGCACTCCCAGAGCAAAACGCTTTGAATTTACTTCAGGGATAATGCCAGAGAACCCGGTGTTTGGAGTATATATTGGCACCGGTATTGTTAGGCCCGAGACGATGTCGATTGCCGGCAAACTATGCCAATAAATCTTCCAACCACCGGCTTCAAGGGCATTATCGCTTTTTTTTAACGGGTTACCAACATATTCAAATAATGATAGACATATTTCCATTAAAAACCTTATTTTGATTAATTTATTCATACTATTTCATCCTTCCACAGTATATATAATCTTGACACAAATATAGGGTTGCTACCCAACCAGCTGGTCGTTCATTCAATCGGTTCGCTTGTCAGAGATGCGACCCAGTCGTTCAGTCTTTTTGTTCTGTATCTATGGACGCGACCCAGTCGTTCGTTCTAAATGTTCCATTGCCATATTAGCTGGCAACCCTTGCTTGCTAGCCAGCCAACTATGGCTAATTTACAGTCACATCAAACAGTGCAGCCAGAATAACAACAGTAGCTACATTTGCATTTGTTTAAGCTGTTTTCTAGTTACATTTATTTAGATTGAGTTTAGTTTATTAATTCAACCATTTAAAAAAACACGCACACATAAAACTTGAAAAAGCCATACATTCACATGAATAAAAACACACAAGAAAGTACCTTTCCCAGCATTATCAATCAACCAAATGTATTTATGAAGCCCTTTTTACATCAGCCGAGCCTAAAACCCCAAACAGCAAGCAAAGCAGATGTAGAAGCACGGTGGCTAGGAAAAACTCCCTAGAAAGGCAGGAACCTAGGAAGTAATCTAGAGAGGGACCAGGCTATGAGGGGTGGCCAGTCCTCTTCTGGCTGTGCCGAGTAGAGATTATAACAGTACATGGCCAAGATGTTCAAACGTTCATAGATGACCAGCAGGGTCAAATAATAATAAATCAGAGTGGTTGTAGAGGGTGTAACAGGTAAGCACCTCAGGAGTAAATATTCAGCTGGCTTTTCATAGACGATTATTCAAAGTTAGAGACAGCATGTGCTGTAGAGAGAGTCGAAAACCTGAGGTTCGGGACAAGGTATCATGTCCGGTGAACAGGTCAGGGTTCCATAGCCGCAGGCAGAACAGATTGAAACTGGAGCAACAGCACGGCCAGGTGGACTGGGGACAGCAAGGAGTCATCAGGCCAGCTAGTCCTGAGGCATGGTCCTAGGGCTCAGATCCTCTGAGAGAAGAGAGAAAGAGAAAAAGAGAACGAAAGAAATCGAGCGAGAGAGAGAATTAGAGGGAGCATACCTAAATTCACACAGAACACTAGATAAGACAGGAGAAATACTCCAGATAAAACAGACTGACCCTAGCCCCCCGACAAAAACAATTGCAGAATAAGTACTGGAGGCTGAGACAGGAAGGGTCAGGAGACACCAACGATACCCCCAGACAATGCCAACCAGGCAGGATATAACCCCACCCACTTTGCCAAAGCCAAAGCACAGCCCCCACACTACTAGAGGGATATCTTCAAACCAGCAACTTACTACCCTGAGACAAGGCCAAGTATAGCCCACGAAAATCTCCCCTACAGCACGAACCCGAGGGTGGCGCCAACCCGGGCAGGAAGATCACGTCAGAGACTCAACCCACTAAAGTGACGCACCCCTCCTAGGGACATCATGGAAAAGCACCAGTAAGCCAATGACTCAGCCCCTGTATAGGGTTAGAGGCAGAGAATCCCAGTGGAGAGAGGGGAACCGGCCAGGCAGAGACAGCAAGGGCGGTTCGTCGCTCCAGTGCCTTTCCATTCACCTTCACTCCCCTGGGCCAGGCTACACTCAATCATAGGACCTACTGAAGAGATGGGTCTTCAATAAAGACTTAAAGGTTGAGACCGAGTCTGAGTCTCTCACATGGATAGGCAGACCATTCCATAGAAACGGAGCTCTATAGGAGAAAGCCCTGCCTCCAGCTGTTTGCTTAGAAATTCTAGGGACAATTAGGCCTGAATCTTGTGACCGTAGTGTACATGTAGGTATGTACGGCAGGACCAAATCGGAAAGATAGGTAGGAGCAAGCCCACGTAATGGTTTGTAGGTTAGCAGTAAAACCTTGAAATCAGCACTGGAGTAATATGATCACATTTTTTGGTTCTAGTCATGATTCTAGCAGCCGTATTTAGCACTAACTGAAGTTTTTTTAGTTCTTCATCTGGGTAGCCTGGAAAGTAGAGCATTGCAGTAGTCTAATCTAGAAGTGACAAAAGCATGGATTCATTTCAAATGTTTCAAATGTTCCGTAGATGAAAAAAAGCTGTCTATTTGAGACTGTACACCCATCACGATTAATTGTCAGATCCAACAGAAGATCTCTTTGTTTCTTAGGACCTAGAACTAGCATCCCTGTTTGAATTAGGATTTCTCCTGAACCTGTAGAAGCACACATTAGCAGCACCTGTGATTGTGTGCATCCCTAACATGGGGAAAGTAATCAGTTAGGTGTCTGGGCGCAGAACCATAAGTACTCCTGTAAACCAGTTTAAACTAGTTTAATCTGGGACACTAGCCACAACATGCAGACAGTTGAGTTCCTGAAAGCAGCTCCTGCCTATGTGAGTATGTGGACTCACCTTCAATACTATCCTGATCAGCTTATTATGTGCTATCTGGAGCTTCCCCTTCAGAAGCTTCGATAATGACCCCCCAAACCGGGAGTACTAGCGTAGTGAAATTGGCATTGAATGAGGGCAGTGACTAGCACTCTCATGGAGTCCTTACCAAGCAGCTTGGACTTTCTAGTCAAACCCTAGCACTTTAGTGGCCATGCTCACACCTCCAAGCTTTCATCAAGGATGCATCCCAGGTAGCTAACAGAGGTTTTAGTAGTCAGCACCTCACACCAACTCCTCACTGATTTTATAGGACCTACACAATTTTGGTCTGGACTACAAAATATCTCTCCGGTGTGAGAAGCAGTCACTTAGCAAACTGAGCCACTAATAGTCGGCAGAACCCAGAAGATGAGGCAGACACAGCAGTACTTGAGACAGTGTTTTAATAAAGTAAAAAGGAAAGTTCAGGCAAAAATATAAATCCACAACGTCAAATGTAATTCCAAGAGAAAAAGGTAATCCTCCAAGTCAGAAGGTAAATCCACAAGGTGGTAGGTACAGCAGGAAAAAGCCTCAAAAGATAATCAAAAACAAATAAACGAGAACAAAAACAGAGTACCACAAGAGAGTCCAACTGGAGCAACAAATGTTCACAGCATCACTGGGGCTGGGTGCTAACATTCAAACACAAAGCAAAAAACTGAAGAAAACTAAGGGTTTAAATACATTCAAGGGAAACGAGGCACAGGTGCAAATAATAACTGGAAACAAGGGAAAACAAAAGAGTCAAAAAGCACAATGGGGACATTTAGTGGCCAAAACCAGAACAATCCTGGCCAAATCCTGACAATAATTGCCTCAGTTTTACCTAAGTGCAGAGATAACTTATTATCTCCAAGCCATTTGCTAATGGTAGTAAGCTCTGTGCTAAGTACTACTTGCTCCCTTCATGACAAATAGGACTTTACCCTGCCTAGAGGGATGCCGCTTAACCCCAGTGCATCCAGTTTGAAGAGTAGGAGACAGTGGTTAACTGTATCAAAGGCCTTCTGTAAGTCAAGCAGAACCATTCCAAAGAGATTTCCCTCATCAATCTTTTTCCTGAAGAAGTCAGTCAAGGAAAGTAGACATGAATCAGTCTAGTATGTTTTTCTAAAATCCAACCGAAAAAAATCAAACATTAGACGTTGTTTGTTGACATATTCATTAATTTGCTTATGTCCAACACTCTCCAGGATCTTTGATGTCATACTGATGATAGCTACAGGCCTATACTTTCCGGGGTCAGGCTTGATCCCCTTCTTATACAGAATTATAACTTTAGCTTGTTTCATGTCCCTGGGAAAGATGCCTTGTTCAAGAGAGAGATTAACAATATGAGTAATACAAGAGCAATTTCCTCAGCATAATCTCTAAGAAACCTGGCAGGAATAATATCCAGGCCTGTGGCTTTTTGTCATTTAAGCTCTGCTAGCATACTGGCTATTTTGGCTGTTGCTACCTTTGCAAAATAAAAATAGTTTGGTTGAACCCCTAACTCGGCATAATACTTCTTGACTTGTATGGTCATTTCCATACAAATCAGAACTGGTGGGCAGCTTGCAAACCAGCTTGCAAACCAGCTTGCAAACCACCTACACCATCCAGCAAGCACAGGTGACCAGTTAATTTTACCCACTTGCTACCTAAACATTTCAACATAGTATTTTTTGAGTCCTCAGATCCAAACATTTTTCTGACACTTAAATATATCTTTGAAAACCCTCCTTGTGCAAAATGTAATAAAATTATCACTGATTCCATAGACTATTACTCCACTCTGTGATATTTTGGATTTATCAGACACCAATATTAAGTAAATCGTACTTTGCACTCTTTCACATACCCTGGTGGGATCTTTTATAATTTGAGTGACTGATCTACAGAAGTGCATAAATACATGGTGGGTTGGGCTATCCTTTTTGCCGACATCTGTATTGAAATCCCCTAACAAAATGATTTCCTTCACCAGGGAATCATTACAGCTTGACAGCACAATTTCAAGACCTTCAGAGAATGCATTCTGATTGTGCGGCATGTAACACACCCCCAACAAAATTGGCTTGGTTTTGGGAAGGCAGATATCCAGCCAGACAATCTCCAGATCATCGCTTAAATTTGATCTGACGTTATAAGCAATGTCCGATCTTACAAATGCACATATCCCCCCATCGTTCTGATCCTTCCTGACATCAGAGTAATTGCAGGGAAACTTAAAATCAGTTTTACCAAATTTCTATCAACATGTTAAATGTGCAACAAGAGGGAAAAACTTTCTACATCACCTGTACTCCACACACAGAGACACATACAAAACTCTCCCTCCATTTGATAAATCCGACCACAACTCTATCCTCCTGATTCCTGCTTACATGCAAAAATGAAAGCAGGACGCACCAGTGACTTGGTCATATAAAAAGTGATCAGATGAAGCAGATGCTAAACTACAGGACTGTTTTGCTAGCACAGACTGGAACATGTTCCGGAACTCTTCCGATGGCATTGAGGAGTACACCACATCAGTCACTGGCTTACATACCCCATACGTACATACCCCAACCAGAAGCCATGGATTACAGGCAACATTTGCACTGAGCTAAAGGGTAGAGCTGCCGCTTTCATGGTTCGGAACTCTAACCCGGAAGCTTACAAGAAATCCTGCTATGCCCTGTGATGAACCATCAAACAGGCAAAGCGTCAATACAGGGCTAAGATTGAATCATACTACACCGGCTCCGACGCTCGTCTTATGTGGCAGGGCTTGAAAACTATTACAGAGTACAAAGGGAAGCAAAGCCGTGAGCTGCCCAGTGACACGAGCCTACCAGACGAGCTAAATCACTTCTATGCTCGCTTCGAGGCAAGCAACACTGAGGCAATCATGAGAGCATCAGCTGTCCCGGCTGACTGTGTGATCATGCTCTCTGCAGCCGATGTGAGCAAGACCTTTAAACAGGTCAACATACACAAAGCTGTGGGGCCAGACGGATTACCAGGACGTGTGCTCCCGGCATGTGCTGACCAACTCGCAGGTGTCTTCACTGATTGAGTCAACATGTTTCAAGCAGACCACCATAGTGGTCCTGTGCCCAAGAACACAAAGGCAACCTGTCTAAATGACTACAGACCCGTAGCACTCATGTCCGTAGCCATGAAGTGATTT
Organism: Oncorhynchus tshawytscha; assembly: GCF_018296145.1. Taxonomy (NCBI): domain Eukaryota; kingdom Metazoa; phylum Chordata; class Actinopteri; order Salmoniformes; family Salmonidae; genus Oncorhynchus; species Oncorhynchus tshawytscha. The sequence goes on along the minus strand of NC_056454.1, from coordinate 3,946,223 downwards.
GAAAGGCTGGTAATGGCTCACATCAACACCATTATCCCAGAAACCCTAGACCCACTCCAATTTGCATACCGCCCAAACAGATCCACAGATGATGCAATCTCTATTGCACTCCACACTGCCCTTTCCCACCTGGACAAAAGGAACACTTCTGTGAGAATGCTATTCATTGACTACAGCTCAGCGTTCAACACCATAATACCCTCAAAGCTCATCACTAAGCTAAGGATCCTGGGGCTTAAAACCTTTTACGGCTGCTGTCCCTGTACAGGGATCAACATCAGCGGAAATTTCAGAGTGACAACTAATAGTACTCGATACAACTCAAACTTTCATTAAAACACACATGCAGGGTACTCAATTAAAGCTACACTCGTTGTGAATCTAGCCAACATGTCAGATTTTTAAAATGCTTTTCGGCGAAAGCATGAGAAGCTATTATCTGATAGCATGCAAACCCCGAAATACCCAAAGGGGACGTAAACAGAATAATTAGCGTAGCCGGAGCTACACAAAACGCAGAAATAAAACATAAAACATTCATTACCTTTGACAAGCTTCTTTGTTGGCACTCCTATATGTCCCATAAACATCACAATTGGGTCTTTTTTTCGATTAAATCCGTCCATGTATACCCAAAATGTCCATTTATGAAGCCCGTCTGATCCATGAAAAAGCACTGTTCCAAAACGCAACTTCATTTTTTTAAATTAAAAAAGTTGCCTATAAACTTTGACAAAACACTTCAAACTACTTTTGTAATCCAACTTTAGGTATTAGTAAACGTTAATAATCGATCAAATTGATCACGGGGCGATCGGAATTCAATAGCAGCACGTTTTGAAATGATGGTCCATTTTCTCTCTCTCAAAACTTACTGCTGTGTACTCGATAACAGGAAGTGCCTATTTCTCATCTGACCAAGGATTAACTTCAATCGAAATGCCAGTACTGGCAACATCGTGTGAAAGCTGTAGGCATTGTAAACTGGTCGCTATCTATTTTCCCTTGCCATAGACAATACAGAGACTGGCGGAGGGATGTTTTTTTTTTTTGTGAACAGTTTTCCTTGGGATTTTGCCTGCTAAACACGTTCTGTTATAGTCACAGACATGATTTAACCAGTTTTATAAACTTCAGAGTGTTTTCTATCCACACATACTAATCATATGCATATACTATATTCCTGGCATGAGTAGCAGGATGTTGAAATTTTGCGCGATTTTTAACAAAAGGTTACGAAAATTCGCAGCCTCCCTCTGCAACTGGATCCTGGACTTCCTGACGGGCCGCCCCCAGGCGGTGAGGGTAGGTAGCAACACATCTGCCACGCTGATCTTCAACACTGGAGCACCCCAGGGGTGCGTACTCAGTCATGAAGACTCACTACTTTTATAGCCTCGCTACTGTTTTTCACTGTCTTTTTAATGTTTTTATTTCTTTACTTACCTATTGTTCACCTAATACCTTTTTTGCACTATTGGTTAAAGCCTGTAAGTAAGCATTTCACTGTAACCTGTTGTATTCGGCGCACATGACCAATGAACTTTGATTTGATTTGAATTGCCTATCTCAATTTCTGAATCACAAACAGATGAATCCAAAAAGTCTCTGTGAAACATAAGACACCCACCTCTGATTTGTGAACCAACAGGCGTATCTCATCAATCTTCGTTAGTAGACTTCGGACTTTTAAGTTTACAAACTGTATACCTTACTTCCCAAAGACCTCACTGAATTCCCAAAACACTTGTAACTTGCCTCCCGCTGCACTACCCTCCTCCTGCTGCAACACCTCCAGTGGCATCTCTGCCGCCATGGAGCACACCTCCCCAGGTGCTGCTCCATCATCCTCACCATTGTGTCCGCCATCTCTCGCCTCTGGTGGCCTTCGCGCTGCTTATACCCCTCTCCTCTGGTGCGCTCTCCATCCTAGGTAAGTCCTCTTGTCCCACTCCACCTTCAATGCTCACACATCCCGTGGGTACAGCACACCGACAGCAAAGGTACGTTTCATTGACCCCATGACCAAAGCTAGGATCGTTGCATTTTAGATTAATCCCCTGCGAGCATTCCAAACACACCAGAGCTTTGCGGTTATTCTTAACCCAACGTTCACAGGAGGTACATGGTTGCATAGGCCGTTTGGTGTTTGAGGTGAACTGAGGACCAGAGCATTGATGGATATCACCCGATAAGAGAAGCCATAGGGTTATTATAAGATCTCCAACATTAATTTGAGATTTCAGACTGGCCTTCGATGATCGTTTGGGTTTGTGCCAAGGTGTAATGGAAGTTTCGTATATAACATTCCTTCCAAATCCGAAGTGCTGGATGCCATCAAAAGTGTTTGCATGACTGAGAATTTGCTGAGAATTTGCCGTTCTTCCATCTAGATTGCAAATGCAAATATTTACAATGATGTTTAAAACAAACCCATCAAGTAAAAGTGTTGCCACCATGCCAAACTTGACGTTCGCCATCTTCTTCATACATCCATAACAATGCTAATTGAGCTAATGATGCTCAATTTTTTCCTGGCATAGAAAATGCGCTCTTGTCAGGATACTATTGTTCAGAGGAGCTAGCCAACAACACAGCTAACACAATCACTTCAAACTGAAGCTGGATAGACTGCAAACCAGCTGCACTTTGTTTCGTTTTACCTTTTTTTCTACTGAGAATTATTTTTATATATCCATAAAAATGATGCCAACTGATTCATGATTTTGACTGGCTGAGAAACGCTGCCTGTCTTGTTACGACCCCTGCCATGTCATTACTATGGGACAGCTGGAGGTTTATACAAATTTCCACTGTTGAAAACTAAATGTTAGTCTAAAAGAAATGTGAGAATGTCTAGATGCTTTTTATAGTGGAGATCAAGTTTATACATTGCCTGGCTGGGCTGATGAGACAGCGTTTTGGCGCAGTCAGATGGAACAGAGTAAATAGGCATTTTAACGTTGTAGATTTAGCCTGTGGTAACTTGTAGAATAGACATCGGCTGGAATGCGGTTTTAATATTTAAAAAAATAATAATAATAATATAATTTATCATTTTGGGCTTTAAAATTGGCAAAAGGAAAAATAGGCATTTTTGTTTCTTGCTTTGGTTTGAAAAATTCTAAAATTATGAATTTCCTCTTGTTTGGCCTTGCCAAAATGAAAGGAAATATTAATTATCAATAAGTAGACGGATCAATTTTCCAATGTCAAGCTATTTCCAAAAGCCTAATCTCTGATAAAGCAAGCTAAATGACATGTTGTTTGCTTAGCTAGCTAGCTTAATGCTAAATGGATAGGCTACTTCACGTATCTGAAATTACATGAACAATTGATGTTTACTGATCATGAAAATGCAGTTACTTGCTGTATAATTCTGATGATAGAGCTAATGTGGAATCTGAAATTTGTAGTTCTGACTATGCACTTCAAGAAGTGTTGATATTAAAACCATAACATTTATTTAATAATCCCTTGAAAACAGCACATAGTTGTCAATGGTTTTAGCAGAGCTGTGGATCTCCTTGCCCCCCAGCAGCCAAATCAAACACTCTGCACCGTATTGTGGCGTTTTATTGATAACGACCTATAAAGAAATAATTACGCTCAAATGTAAAATCATTTGAATTTCTAACATCCTAATCGAGGTGTCCCAAGCTGCTTGAATCAAGTCAATCTTCCCTTCAACCAACAATATAAGTTAATTAATATGACTAAATCAAATCAAACTTTATTTTAAATGCATTTAAAATTGGATTAGATTAAGTCCTATTCTTCAATTTAGATTTTGGGTTGAGATGGAGACGTGAATCCAACATATCAATTATTAATTTATAGCCAAACTTGATATTGAATTGAGTTCCTTTGAAGGTGATGTATCTTCTACTTGGATAGCTCCGTCTGTGCGATTTGGTCTGGCTTTAATTCCATTCTCAACCAAATAATCAAATCAAACTTAAAATGCAATTTAAATGAATTTAGATTTGTTTTAGTCCTATTCTTTAACTTTGATTCTTGGTAGAGATGGAGACGTGAATCCAACATTTAAATTATTAATTTGGAGACAAACTAGAATTAAAGCCAAAATCAGTGGCACAAAAGATATACAGTATCTCATATATTGATGTTTGAGTTTATTTTTATTTTTTACATTGCTTTGACAACCAAACACAATTCAATATAAATTTTGCAATACAGTAAATAGCCTAAAGTTAAGGCAATCTTACAAACTCATTTACAAACAAATGTAACAGTATTTATTCAACCTTAAAATGAGTAAAACATTCATGGCCACATTTGGAGGTCATCCCACTGTAACTTGAAATGTCTTCTTATGTAATCATAGAAAGCGTGCATGTTCAAGATACGTAGCTTGCCAATGTCGCAGGTCTGTGGAGATCTTCACAATTGCTATAATGACCTGTACAGAATCTTGAACACCATTGATTACATGCACTATGTACTTTTAATGTAATCTCAACAACCCAGGTCATGTGGTTGCTATTAGATGAAGCATAGTGATAACACATTATAAATAAAACATATGACATCGTATTACCATTTGAACTTTGTTGCGTTTTTAAATGGTTGAAACTGCAATGATAACAAATTTAGATGGCTACTAAACTAAACAAATCAGACATAGTTTTTCCATTGGAATTTGGTTGTGCCTTTAGATGGTTGAAATCACAGTGATTCAACATACCTCTGGCTGTCTTTTTGAGGGGGTGAATAAATGTTGTAATCTCATTGATCAACGTCGCAACCAAATATTACCAAAATGTCCATGTTGAAATGATGTGGTGTGCCCAGTGGGGTATTTTACATCACTTACATTTCAGTGTGGCTGCATGGGATTTCTATTAATGTGACTCTGTGCAGCCAATGGCAATGTCCGCTTCAGGTATAATGCCGGGAGCCACTTGTGGATTTGACAGCTCTAATGCAGTTCCACATCCGACACCGCCAAAACAACTGCCATGCGGATGTTGGCTAAAGCAGATCTGATTGAACAGAGCCCAAATTGTTCCAAAGACTGGAAGGATGACTCAAAGTCTCATGTCATATATGCATACACACACAGATACACATACACACACACACACACACACACACACACACACACACACACACACACACACACACGTGCACATGTGAGCACTATACTGTAATTTACTCTGGATTATCAAAAACATGCTCACATTTACACCCTTCATGCACACAAGGCAAAGTTATTTCAGGTGGGGCTTGTTGATTATGATCATATGAGTTTTTCGTCTACTAAATGCTGATATGTCTAACTATTAATCAGTGATTAGAAGTTTTACCCGTCACTGTTAGTCTATTCCACGTGTGTTTCATTGTTGTTTTGTATTCCAATCCACCCTTAACAGCCGTGTCACCATAAGATCAGAGTGGGGCGTTAAGCATTCGCCTCTGGGGTCATGCATTTGAAATTGAGTGCTAACTCTGTCCCCGGCTTGCTGAAAGAATGTGCCGATGTATGGGCGGAGCAATTTTATTGACCGATTATGGGACTGCTTTCAAATTAATTGTGGGTGGGGGGACGAGTTAGCATTCAATTTCAAATGTAAGATTGAGGCCATCTGCACATATTAACATTTGTTTTGTGTTTATTGTTTGAGGTAGAGCGAGCTGAAGATATAGAAAAAATAAGACACACGAACAGGAGTATGCTGGATTTCTAAAATGTTCTTGCTTTCAGCAACTACACTAATGATACTTTATGAGATTTATAGAGTGTTCTTGATTTCAGCAACTACACTAATGATACTTTATGAGATTTATAGAGTGTTCTTGCTTTCAGCAACTACACTAATGATACTTTATGAGATTTATAGAGTGTTCTTGCTTTCAGCAACTACACTAATGATACTTTATGAGATTTATAGAGTGTTCTTGATTTCAGCAAGCACATACATTAAGTATATTTCACAAGCATTTGATGAGGTACCACGTTTTATTGAATTTATAAAAGTGATCACATTGTTTAGCCAGTGCGGGACAATGACATGGCAAATATATGGCTTCTCAATGCATTCAGAATGTGTGACAATATATCTTATATGTGCTACACAACTGTAAAAGTCACCCATTGTCAGTCTCCTCTTATTACCAAGATTTATGTCTAGATAATCAAAGTCAGCTTGAAACCACCAACAGCCTCGTCTCAGACTGACAGGAAAATAGCCATGAAAATGATTTCCCTTATTACCCAACTAGAAAAACACTTAGGTGATCCAAAATGAATAATAATGCAGATACTCTTTACATGTCAAAAATAATAGTAGGCGAGAGCGATTTATTCTGTCTACACTTTGGCTGTGTTGCTGTTCGCCTCAATGCTGACAGACAAAAAACATGTCTGCGAAGAATTAAAGACTTTCATGTTGCTGAGAGCCTATATGACATAAGATTCTGCATCCAACACTTTACCAATCCCAAACTTGACAACATAACTCTTCATTCCCTTTATTGTCATAAAATTGCTTTAGTATGCATTCCCAGTTCTCTGTGATTTTTCAATAGTGTAACAAAATACCGAAGTCTGTATAACTTCAAAGAAAATTGGAGAGGCATGAGGGAAGTGTGGTTTAGTGACGCAATCTTGAGGAGCATTTCGGACATAGCAAGACATGACACAAATGACTCCAAACTGCAAAGCAAATATTTATGGGATCATTCTAGCGATATCACATCTCACACAGAATGTGGGTTTCACAGCTAAACAATAAGAAGTATAAAACAATAGTATTTTCCTCACAATTGTACTTTTAGAGGAAATAAAAGTAATATACAGTGCATTCAGAAAGTATTCAGACTCCTTCCCTTTTTCCAAACATTTTTTAAGTTACAGCCTTATTCTAAAAATGATTAAATAAAAGCAATTCCTCATCAATCTACACACAATACCCATAATGATAAAGCGAAAACAGACTTTTAGAAATGTTTGCACATGTATTAAAATTAAAGCCAGAAATACCTTATTTACATACGTTTTCAAACCCTTTCATATGAGACTCGAAATTGAGCTCAGGTGCATCCTGTTTCCATTTATCATCCTTGAGATGTTTCTACAACTTGTTTGGAGTCGAACTGTGGTAAATTCAATTGATTGGACATGATTTGGAAAGGCACACACCTGTCTATATAAGGTCCCACAGTTGACAGTGCATATCAGAGCAAAAACCAAGCCATGAGGTTGAAGGAACTGTCGTAGAGCTCCGAGACAGGATTGTGCTGAGGCATAGATCTGGGGAAGGATACCAAAACATTTCTGCGCCATTGAAGGTCCCCAAGAACACAGTGGCCTCCATCATTCTTAAAATGTAAGAAGTTTAGAACCACCAAGACTCTTCCTAGAGCTGGCCGTCCGGCCAAACTGAGCGATCAGGGGAGTAGACCTTAGTCAGCGAAGTGACCAAGAACCCGATGGTCACTCTGATAGAGCTCCAGAGTTCCTACTGGAGATGGGAGTATCTTCCAGAAGAACACCCATCTCTGAAGCACTCCACCATTTAGGCCTTTATGGTAGAGTGGCCAGACGGAAGCCACTCCTCAGTAAAAGGACATGACAGCCCGGTTCAGAGTTTTTCAACAGGCACCTAAAGGACTCTCAGACCATGAGAAACAAGATTGTCTGGTCTGATGAACCTAGATTGAACTCTTTGGCCTGAATACCAAGCGTCAAGTCTGGAGGAAAACTAGCACCATCCCTACGGTGAAACATGGTGGTGGCAGCATCATGTTGTGGGGATGTTTTTCAGTGAAAGGGACTGGGAGACTAGTCAGGATCAAGCGAAAGATGAACAGAGAAAAGTACAGAGAGATCATTGATGAAAACCTGCTCCAGAGCACTCAGGACCTCAGACTGGGGTGAAGGTTCACCTTCCAACAGGACAGTGACTCTAAGCACACAGCCAAGACAACATAGGAGTGGCTACGGGACAACTTGCTAAGAAATAACAAACTAGCTGTTTGCAGATGTAAGAAACACAAAGTAACGATTTTGTGTTATTATAGAACGCTAGAGGATTTATATTAGAAGCAAAGTGAAAACAACATAGGTGTCTCATGCAGACTGAACACAAGTCACAGGGCTAGGTCTGTGTGGAAAGCGGCATGGAGAGAGAGATCGGAGAGAGATGACTCAGGTAGCGAAGTAAACTATAAAAATGGAAGTTAAACATGGCCTAACACATTTAACAAACCAAACGTTCAAATAGCATTATAGAAGGTAAAGTAAAAACCCAAACCAGTCTGTGCATCAATACCGGTTTATCGTAAAATATGTTATCCCACCCAGCCCTAAGTACAGATACTCCCAAAAACAACTTAAGTAGTAGGTTAAAGTATTTCTACTTAAGTACTTTACACCACTGTTGATTGGACACCCTAATGTAAGTAATCCATACCCAATCCTCCAGTAAGTCATGACGAACTCACTTACAAAATGTTGTTTTGGATGAGACCAACATTATGATCAAAATTATCCTATTTACAATTGTAGTCAATTTCGACATTGTTTAAAATAAGGTTTACATTTTGTTGTGTTACAGCCTGAATTTAAAATGTATTAAATAGATTTCACCCATCTACACACAATGCCCTATAATGAAAGTGAAAACATGTTTTTACAATTCTTAGCATATTTATTGAAAATGTATTACAGAAATCTCATTTACATACAGTGCAGAGAAAAAGTATTTGCCCCATTTCTGAATTTCTCTATTTTTGCACATTTTTGATACTGAATGTTGATAGATCTTCAACCAATAACTAATATTAGATAAAGGGAACCTGAGTTTACGAATAACAAAAAAAGTAGTAATTACCCCCTTACACTCAATAACTGGTTGTGCCACCTTTAACTGCAATGACTACAACCAAATGCATCCCGCAGTTGTTGATCAGTCTCTTAACATCGCTGTGGAGGAATTTAAACCCACTCTTTCATACAGACCTGCTTTAACTCAGCAACATTTGTGGGTTTTCAAGCATGAACTGCTCGTTTCATGTCCTTCCACACCTCAATTGGGATTAGGTCTGGACTTTGACTAGGTCATTTCAAAACTTAAAATTTGTTGCTTTTTAACCATTCAACAATCTTGCTGCATGACTTAGCTGTGCGTCAGCTTCAGCTCACAGATGGATGGCCTGACATTCTCCTGTAGAATTATCTGATAAGGAATTCATCGTTCCTTCTATTAATGCAAGTTGTCCAGGTCCTGAGGCAGCAAAGCATCTCCAAACCTTCACACGACTATCACCATGCTTGACCGTTGGTATAAGGTTCTTACTGTGGAATGCAGTGTTTGGTTTTCGCCAAACATAATAGGACCCATCTGGTACAAAAACTTGACTCAAGTTTGACAAAAAGCACCTGGAAGATCATCAAGACTCTTGGAAGAATTGTCTATGAACAGATTAGTCAAAATTATAACATTTTGGACAAAAAGCAGACTGAACCAGGTTTTCCTCTAGGTTATTCCTGTGCTTAGCTCCATTCTGTTTATTTTTTTGTCCTACAAATTCCCCAGTCCTTAATGATTACAAGCATACCCATAACATGATGCAACTTCCACTATGATTGAATATGGAGAATGGTACTCAGTAATGTGATGTATTGGATTTGCCCCAAACATAACACTTTGTATTCAGGACAGAAAAGTGAATTGCTTTGCCACATGTTTTGCAGTATTACTTCAGTGCCTTATTTGCAAACAGGATGCATGTTTTGCAGTATTACTTCAGTGCCTTGTTGAAAACAGGATGCATGTTTTGGAATATTTGTATTCCGTACAGGATTTCTTCTTTTCACTCTGTCAATTAGGTTAGTATTGTGGAATAACTACAATGTTGTTGATCTCTCCTCAGTTTTCTCTTATCACAACCATTAAACTTGCAAAGGTTTTAAAGTCACCATTGGCCTAATGGTGAAATCCCTTAGCGGATTCCGACCTCTCTGGCAACTGAGTTAGGAATGACGTATGGGCGCATTGTCATGCTGAAACAAGTAAGGCCTTCCCCAAACTGTTGCCACAAAGTTGGAAGCACAGAATCGTCTAGAATGTCATTGTATGCTGTTGTGTTAAGATTTCTCTTTACTGGAACTAAGGGGCTTAGCCCAAACCATTAAAAACAGCCCCAGACCATTAATCCTCCTCTACCAACTTTACAGTTGGCACTATGCATTGGGGCAGGTAGCGTTCTCCTGGCATCCGCCAAACCCAGATTAGTCCGTCAGACTACCAGTTGGTGAAGTGTGATTCATCACTCCAGAGAACGCGTTTCCACCCCTCCATAGTCTAATAGCGGCAAGTTATTACACCACTCCAGCTGATGCTTGGCATTGCGTTTGGTGATCCTCGGCCATGGAAACCTATTTCAAGAAGCCTTGCTTCTAGAGGCAGTTTGGAACTCTGTAGTGAGTGTTGCAACCTAGGACAGACTATTTTTTACACGCTTCAGCACTCAGCAGTCCTGTTCTGTGAGCTTGTGTCCTACCACTTCACGGTTGAGCCTTTGTTGCTCATAGATGTTTCCACTTCACAATATTAGTACTTACGGTTGACCGTGGCAGCTCTAGCAGCGCAGAAATTTGATTAACTGACTTGTTGGAGAGGTGGCATCCTATGACGAAAGTCACTGAGCTCTTCAGTATGGGCCATTTTACTGCCAATGTTTGTCTATGGAGATTGCATGGCGGTGTGCTCAATTGTATACACCTGTAAGCAATGGGTGTGGCTGAAATAGCCAAATCCACAAATCTGAAGGGTTGTCCACATACTTTTGGCCATGTAGTGTACCTGAAAGTTAAAGCTGACAGTCTGCACTTTAACGTCAGTCATTGTATAATTTCAAATCCAAAAAATGTGTCACTGACCTAATACTTTTGGAGCTCACTGTATGGTAATGATGCCTCATTTCGAGTAATAAAATGTGAATACGACTTGTTTCATTTCAGAATATGGATTATAACACGTTGCTTCCCAAACCTGCTGCCTACTCAAAATGCTTTATTAACAGAGCATCTTCGCACCTAAATTGTGCATTATAATCACAGTAGTATGCATAGCCCATGAGGCATTAAAATGTACCTATTATGAAGAGGATATTCATAGAAATTTCAAGATAAGTGTACTGCTAGCCATAAAGTAGTGGTAATCCTTTTTTTCCAAACAGACATCTTTATTGGATAGTTTTATTTAACTATTTTTCAAATCTCTTCATGAAAACAAACAAAAAACAGAAGGAAGGTGTCTATTACAGCTAACAAGAATCTGATTTCACTTCCTTCCGATCTCAGTTCAGGCATCAGCTGAATCCAACAGTTCACAATTTGGTAGAAAACCATGCAAACAGTGTAGAAAACGTTGAGACTTTCAACAGCATCAAACTCAGCACCTGCAATGTTATTTTGCCTTCTTTTCTTTGTGGTAAATTATGATGAATATCAAAGTTATGTTCTTCTTGGCTCAAGTGTGAAATACTGCTTAATAATAGATGGCTCGAGTCACCTTATGTTTCCTACCACAAATAGCTGCAGTCTATGAAATCTAGAAACAGGATTATGTAAGAATTGTCGTAAGTCACATTATACAAGAGAATTGACAAAGCATATTGTTGACAACCTAAACATTCTCCTCTCCGTCTCCTATCACACTTAAATGCTGAAACACACACACGCACACAAATGATTTGGTTTACAGATTCTACATCCAACACTGAAAATACATTTAGAATTTCTTAAATACAAGTGTCACTACTTTCTATATTTTCTTTGTGATAAAATCTATAGACTTTCTTTTAAAAATACCAGTCAAATGGAATCACAAAAACGGCATATCAAATATGATCTCTGTGGATGAGGAGGTATTCCCTCACAGGCAGATAGTAGACAGACACATAGGGACGGTTTCCCGGACAGTTTCATCTTAACCCTGAACTATAAAGCTTCTCTATTAACCAAGCTTCTTAGTCCAGGACAAAGCTTCATCTGTGTCCCGGAAACCGCCATATAATGTGCTGCCTCAGGAACACTTCTCATAAAAACAATGACATGTCTTAATTCTTGCAAGGCTTCCGGCCCAGACGGCATCCCTAGACGCGTCCTTAGATCATGCGCAGACCAGCTGACATACTCAATCTCTCCCTATCCCAGTCTGCTGTCGCCACTTGCTTCAAGGTGTCCACCATTGTTCCTGTAGCCAAGAAAGCAAAGGTAACTGAACTAAATGACTATTGCCCCGTAGCACTCACTTCTTTCATCATGAAGTGCTTTGAGAGGCTAGCTAAGGATCACATCACCTTCACCCTACCTGACAACCTAGACCCATTTAAATTTGCTTACCGCCCCAAAAGATCCACAGACGATGCAATCGCCATCGCACTGCTCTGTCCCATCATGACAATAGGAATACCTATGTAAGAATGCTGTTCATTGACTATAGCTCAGCATTCAACTCCATAGTACCCTCCAAGCTCATCATTAAGCTTGAGACCCTGGGCCTGAACACCGCCCTGTGCAACTGGGTCCTGGACTTCCTGACGGGGCAACCCCAGGTGGTGAAGGTAAGAAACAACACCTCTATTTTGCTGATCCTCAACACTGGGGCCCCACAAGGATACGTGCTCAGCCCACTCCTATAATCCCTATTCACCCATGACTGCGTGGCCACACACGCCTCCAAATCAATCATCAAGTTTGCATCAGGCATAACAGTAGTAGGCTTGATTACCAACAATGACGAGACAGCCTACAAGGAGGAGGTGAGGGCCCTGGGAGATTGGTGCCAGGAAAATAACCTCTCCCTCCACGTCAACAAAACAAAGGAGCAGATTGTGTACTTCAGGAAACAGCAGAGGCAGCACGAGCCTATCCACATCAACGGAACCGCAGTGGAGAAGGTGGAAGCTTCAAGTTCCTCGGCGTACACATCACGGACAAACTGAAATGGTCCACCCACACAGACAGTGTGGTGAAGGCGCAACAGCGCCTCTACAACCTCAGGAGGCTGAAGAAATTTGTCTTGGCCCCTAAAACCCTCACAAACTTTTACAGATGCACAATTTTGAGCATCCTGTCGGGCTGTATCCCCACCTGGTACGGCAGCTGCCCCGCCAGCAACCGCAGGGCTCTGCAGAGGGTGGTGCTGTCTGCCCAAAGCATCACCAGGGGCAAACGACCTGCCCTCCAGGACACCTACAGCACCTCAATATCACAGGAAGGCCAAAAAGATCATCAAGGACATCAACCATCTGAGCCACGGCCTGTTCACCCCGCTATCATCCAGAAGGCGAGGTCAGTACAGGTGCATCAAAGCAGCTGGGACAGGGAGACTGAAAAACAGCTTCTATCTCAAGGCCATTAGACTGTTAAACTAGCCAGCTTCCACCCGGTTACTCAACCCTGCACCTTAGAGGCTGCTACCCTATATACATAGACTTGGAATCACTAGCCACTTTAATATTGGAACACTAGTCACTTTAATAATGTTTACATACTGCTTTACTCATCTCATATGTATTAACTGTATTCTATTCTACTGTATTTTAGTCAATGCCATGCCGACATTGCTCAATCTTAATATTTATATATTTCTTAATTACATTACTTTACTTTTAGATTTGTGTGTATTGTTGTCATGAGACATTAAGGGTTAAATAAACATCATGAATGGAGGTAATTCTTTCAATCTCTTTACTTAGACATGGCTTTGAGTAAAGCCAGTGTGCGGATGACTCAACAATATACACGTCAGCTACTACAACGACTGAAATGACTGCAACTCTTAAAGAGCTGCAGTTGGTTTGAGAATGTGTGGCAAGGGATAAGTTACTCCTACATATTCCAAAAACTAAAAGCATTGTATTTGGGACAAATCATTCACCAAGCCCTAAACCTCAACTACATCTTGTAATGAATAATGTGTAAATTGAGCAATTTGAGGTGACTAAACTGCTTGGAGTAACCCTGGATGGTAAACTGTCATGGTCAAACCATATTGACACAACAGTAGCTAAGACGGGGAGAAGTCTGTCTGTCAAAAAGCGCTGGGCAGCTTTATTAACAGCACTATCAACAATGCAGGTCCTACAGGCTCTAGTCTTGTCTCACCTGGACTACTGTTCAGTCGTGTGGTCAGGTGCCACAAAGAGGGACTTAGGAAAATTGCAATTGGCTCAGAACCGGGCAGCACGGCTGGCCCTTGAATATACACAGAGAGCTAACATTAAATATATGCATGTCAATCTCTTCAGGCTCAGAGTGGAGAAGAGGATGACTTCATCACTACTTGTATTTGTGAGTGGTATTGCCACCAGAGGTCACTTCACAGTCCCCAAGTCCAGAACAGACTGTGAGAGGTGCACAGTACCACACCCTGATCTGGTTCACCTTTCCTTCTGATTGTCTCCACACCCTCCAGGTGTCGCTTATTATCCCCAGTGTATTTATCCCTGTGTTTCCTATCTCTCTGTGCCAGTTCGTCTTGTTTACCAAGCCAAAATGCATTTTCCTTGCTGTTATTTTTCCCAGTCTGTTTGCTTCTATTCCTCCTGGTTTCGACCCTTGCCTGTCCTGACTCCGAACCCGCCTACCTGACCACTCTGCCTGTTCTGACTACCAGCCTTGTCACGACTTCCGCCAAAGTTGGCTCCCATGACTGTTCGGGCGGTGCTCGGCGGTCGTCGTCACAGTCCTACTAGCCACTACCGATCCCTTTTTCGTTTGTCTGTTGGTTTTGTCTTATTAGTTTCACCTGTGTGTATTTTGGTTTAATTAGCTTCCCTATATGTAGTAGTTTGACCCACCCTTCTTTTGTGCGGGATTGTTTTTTGTTACTCTGTTGGTTTTGGTTTCATGTTTGTATTCTCCGGTCTGTTTGGTCCTGTGTTTGGCTGGTCTGTTTTATGCGCCCTGTATGTTGGATGACCGTTTTTTTGCCAAAGAATAAATTACGATTTACCGAACTCTGCTCTCTGCGCTTGATTCCAACCCACCACTCCTAGTAGGCTGTGACAAGCCTGCCTATCCCCTTGTACTGTTTTGGACTCGGACCTGGTTTCTGACCCATGCCTGGCCTGACCTCGAGACTGCCTATCGTCTGGTACTGTTTGGACTCTGACCTGGTGTATGAACTCTCGCCTGTCCCCGACCTGCCTTTGCCTACTCCCTTTGTTATAATAAATATTGGCGCCCTACCATCTTCCTCCTGTGTCTGCATTTGGGTCTCGCCTTGTGCCCTTATACATAGAGCCATGACTACATGGAACTTTATTCTACATCAGGTAACTGATGTAGGCTTGCGTGTGATGCAAGCAGTAGAATCAGATTTTAAAAGATAGAAATACACCTTATGGAACAGCGGGGACTGTGAAGCAACACCCACATAGGCACAGACACATGCACACACACACACGATAACACACACAAGTACACATGGATTTTGTGTTGTAGATATGTGGTAGTGGAGTAGGGGCCTGAGGGCACACACTTAGTGTGTTGTGAAACCTGTTATAAATGTATTCTATTTTTTTTTTTTATGTATAACTGCCTTAATTTTTCCGGACCCCAGGAAGAGTAGCTGCTTAATGGGGATCCATAATAAATGCAAATACAAATGACTGTGCTATTTTACCCAGGGGTGACACAACATGGGAATAACACACAAGCAAGAAACAAACAACTTCCTTTAGCTTCAGTCCCGTCATGCTTGACAAAACACAATCTAATCGCGTCCAGAGAAAATTCTCTGTGATGTACAGAATACAACAAAGGAGAACAAGATGAAAAGGTTTCCATTATGTATTGGGAATGATTGATCTTTGTTACTCTCCTACCCCAATCATGGGTGACCCAATCTTCAAATCCTTTTGAAATAATTTGCGCAAAGGTTTGACCCAGAATCGTTGTAAAAGTTTAAATGATTTCAACGGCGAGTGCAGCTCCATCAACCCCAAAGCCTTGTGCATGCATGCCGTTTAGTAACACACAAGCCTACAATCTGGCAGCCCAATAGAGAGCAATAGTAATGTCGTCTTTTTGTAGGCACTAATAACTCCCCCATGGCTCGTTGGTCAAAGCCTATGGGGAAGTTAATGTTTTTTTTTCATAAACGGAAAAAATGTATTCTGTGGTAAACAGGGGTTCTTATACGTTTTGTTCTATGAGATCATCTTCATCAGCTCACGTCACTTTCTGTGAATTTTGAAGCATTTATATAATTCAAACCAGCACATAAAGGCTTCATAATTCCTAGGCGTAAATATTGTGAAAGGCTTATCAGAGCAGACAGACTGGACTACTCGTCTCCACTCTTTTCCGAGCCCGTTTCCATGGCGACGGCCTCGTAGCAGTGGTCCGCCGCCACGTGTTCTGGCGAGCGGTTCATGGGAAGCTCATAACCTTTCATCGCAGAGCTCACGCGCTTGCGATTGTGAGCGCCTGGCTGGTAGAGCTGCATGGCAGGCCGGTCCTGTATGGAGAGAAAGAGGCAGAAACACAGGAGAGAGATCTCGGTTACAATAACAGCACAAACTCACTGTTAACACAAAATGGGTGCTAAACTATACTATATTTTACTGGACACAGATTGACAAGTCCTGAACTAAAAAGCAATCTCAATGGAGATTCTACATTGCGCTTTCTTTTAATTCCAGAGGCCATATCAACAAAGCGTCTCAGAGTAGAAAATTGGTCGTGAGTCAGTGGTTCCTGCACCACATTCACAAGCTTTGGGGTTGTAAGAATGTTTTGATGTTTCTATTCAGCACATTTATTGAATATGAAATACAGGAATATCTCATTTACATAAGTATTCAACACCTCTGATGCAATACTTTGTAGAAGCACCTTTGGCAGCGTTTATAGCTGTGAGTCTTTCTGGGTAAGTCTCTAAGAGCTTTCTACATCTGGATAGTGTTAGAATCACCTTTGGCAGCGTGTGTAGCTGTGAGTGTTTCTGGGTAAGTCTCTAAGAGCTTTCTACATCTGGATTGTGCAACATTTGCCTATTATTATTCTCCAAATTCTTCAAGCTCTGTCAAATTGGTTGTTGATCATTGCTAGACAACCATTTTCAGGTCTTGCCATAGATTTTCAAGTAGATTTAAGTCAAAACTGTTACTCGGCCACTCAGGAACATTCACTGTCCACTTGATAAGCAACTATAGTGTAGATTTGGCTTTGTGTTTTAGGTTATTGTCCTGCTGAAAGGTGGAATTCATCTCCCAGTGTTTCATGGAAAGTAGACTGAACCATGATTTCCTATAGGATTTTGTCTGTGCTTAGCTCCATTCCATTTCTCTTTTATCCTGAAAAACTCCCCAGTCCTTAAGGAATACAAGCATACCCATAACATGATGCAGCCAACACTATGCTTGAAAATATGGAGAGTGGTACTCAGTAATGTATTGTATTGTATTTGCCCCAAACATAACACTTTGTATTCAGGACAGAAAGTAAATAGCTTTGCCACATGTCTTGCAGTACTTCAGTGCCTTATTGCAAACAGGATGTTTTGGAATATTTTTTGTTCTGTACAGGCTTCCGTCTTTTCATTCTGTCAATTAGGTTAGTATTGTGGAGTAACTACAATGTTGTTGATCCATCCAAATGTTTCTCCTATCACAGCCATTAAACTTGGAAACAGTTTTAATGTCACCATTGGCCTTATGGTGAAATCGCTGAGTGGTTAGGAAGGATGGCTGTAATCTTTGTAGTGACTGGGTGTATTGATACACCATCCAAAGTGTAATTAATAACTTCATGTTCAAAGGGATATTCCGTGTCTTTGTTTTTATTTTTTTACCCATCGACCAATACGTGCCCTACTTTGCAGGGCATTGGAAAACCTCCCTGGTCTTTGTGGTTGAATCTGTGGTTGTATTTCACTTCTCAATTGAGTGATCTTTGCAGATTATTGCATGTGTGGCGTACAGAGATGAGGTAGTCATTCAAAAAGAATGTTAAACGCTGTTATTGCACACATAGTGAGTCCAACGTATTATGTGAGTCGTTAAGCTCATTTTTACATTTCAACTTATTTAGGCTTGCCATAACAAAGGGGTTGAATACTTATTGACTCAAGACATTTCATCTTTCCATTTTTTATTGATTTGAGAGAAAAAAAATATTGAAAAACACAATTCCACTTTGACATTATGGGGTATTGTGTGTAATCCATTTCAAATTCAGGCTGTAACACAACAAAATGTGTAATAAATACATGGGGTGTGAATACTATCTGAAGGCACTGCATAACCACATAGGCAGATAAATACTCACAAATATTTATTTTGATTATTCAATTACCCCACATCATGTTATTTTAAGTTATCCCATTGGAGCACAATAACACATCGTAAAAAATATGCCTAAATTGGCCATGCCTATAAGTTGAGCAATTTATGTTAATTATGTTAATTAACTTTGATTGTGTTTAATGAAAATTATAGACCCTTGAAACATTTTCTGTAACATTATCAGCAAGTGATTTGATGCCAACTGTACTGAAAGGGGACAAAAAGAAAATGCAACCTGTCTCTGAGTTTACTGTAAGAGGCTGATGTTTTTTTTGTGCTAGTTCTGTATAGTACAATATATTTATTTTGATATTTGAGAATGAAACTGTCTACACTGAGTGTACCAAACAATCCAGGTGAAAGATACAATCCCTTATTGATGTCACTTGATAAATCCACTTCAATCAGTGTAGATGAAGGGGAGGAAACAGGTTAAAGTAGGATTTTTAAGCATCGAGACAATTGAGAAATGGATTGTGTATGGGTGCCATTCAGAGGGTGTATGGGTGCCATTCAGAGGGTGAATTGGCAAGAGTTACAGGGTATGGTAGTAGGTACCTTTCGGGTAGTGTACCTTGGTAAAAGAAAAAGAAAAATCCCCTAATTTCAACATTTCCATAAAGAGCACACGTTCAACTTAATAAAAACATGTTTTACCATCTCAAGAAAAATACTATAGCAAGTGCTTATTAAGGACCAAATAAAGTAACAGGGTTGATTGTAACAGGGTTCATGATTTAATCTTAAATCAGCCATAAATCCCCTTGTGACAGGGGTAATGGAAGCTTGTTGTGTGCAACAGGGAGGGGCAATTGACTAAATGCAAGCTTCACAAAACAATTGAAATTTGTTAAAACATTTGTAGCCTGTCTTCCGATGTATGGGTAACAGGGGTGATGTGTTTTGTTCGTCCCACTCAGATTTCCACCACAAAACACTAGAAAATGGCCAAAAAGAGTAGAACCAGCTCACCTGCTTTTACACTATGTTCAATGTTTCTATGGAATTTTTAAAAAATGTTTAAAGGAATAGTTTGGCCATATTAAAACAACAGTTCAGTTCACATAAAAGGGTTGACCTTATAATGAGGGACATTTTGGGGTTAAGCGGGTTACAATGTTCCTAGAAGTAACAGGATGCACAGAGAGAAATGTCAAAATTCAGAATTTTGGCACTTTAACAAGTCTTTATTCATATTAAAAATCAGATTTACTGAATTTTCCATGTGGTTTTTATTAAAAGTAACTTCATTTAATATAATTGGCTTTTTAAAGTTAAAATTGGTGCACAATTTCTACTTAAAATGTCAAAGGGACGCAAAACACACTTTTTTTGTGGTACGATCTAACTATAAAAAGGCTACTGGTAAGACTAGCAGTCCATTGGCTAGTAACCTCACTCACTATAGAAAAACTAGGTGTACTAGCAGATTTTCAAATAGTATTTTTTTCTTCTTTATCAGCTCTTAATTGAGCTTGCCTGATGCAATAGATTACTCCCAAAAGTGCAAACCCTGCTCTCTTCTGGCACTCCAGGCAGGCTCAACCAAACACTAAAGGTATTTGAAAGGCAGCAAATACTATTTGAAAACAGATATGCCACCTATGTAGAAAGGACCAAAGGGTAGAAGAGTCGCTATACATCTATACTTTGGTGCACCATCCCACTACCTTGTGTGCCCCTCCTCATCCCCAATGTAGAAAGGCTAGCTATAGCTGTACCTTGGCCGGTGGTGGAAAGACTAGCTGACTATACCTTGTTTGGCAGAGCCCCTCGTATCTGGTGTGGCCCCTCTGACTGGGACGTCCTTCTGTCCTGATAGGCTAACACAGACTGAGAGACACAGGCCTGGATCAATGGGGGTTACATACAAATATGTCATATGTCAAGGTATTTATACATGCGAGTTTGTATGTATGTGTGTTATTATGTGCAGTGCACATGTACTGCAATTCTCACTGTTTTTAACACAATGTATGACGACTGTACCTTTGATCATCTTTAGCTTGTAAATCTTTCATCTCGTGGAAAATAAAGTTATATTGAAATATAAATGTCTCCACTTCCCTGCAACAGTATAGCACTGTCTGTTTGCACAGCTGATGAAACACAGACTAGGTTGTACAAGCAGTGTGACAAGCAGCTGGAAATGTGTGTGGTGGGGTTGTATCGTAAAAAAACAGAATATATCACAACAACATAAGACAACCTTTGTTTACTTGAAAATATTTTAAAATCGGTATAACGACAGGTTGAAATCATCAAAGAATTGCAAAGGACTCAAACCTTATATTGTACTTTCAGGAATAATTACACAATAATAAAAGTGTAACCTACTTATATTATCATTGTTCTTTAAATAAAAATCAACCACAAAACAACAACCTACCTCTCTTGCTCACCTTGTCGCTCACCTTGTTCCGAACGCGGTCCTTCCTGCTACCGCCAATGTCCTCTCTGACCTCCTTGCCCACCTTGTCGCACGTGTCGTAGGAGTAGGAGCTGTGGTATTGGCCATCTTTCTTTGCCCGGTCCTGGCAGTAGCCTTTACCCCACTTGGTATCCTCCTTGCACCGCATGGACTTGTCGAACTCGTAGTGGTGGCGCTGTCGTTTCCTCTCCTCGTCTCTTCCTCTGTGGTCTTTGTCTCTCTGCCTGCGGCCGTGCTCTCTCTGCTCCTTATCGCTCTCCATCTGACCCCTAGTGGCAGGAAAGGGAAGCACAGTTAGACTGGTTATGACTAGGGCTGTGACGGTCATGACATTTTGTCAGCTGGTTATTGTCAAGCAAAAGCCTGAACTTAGCTGAATGAAATTGTAACGGCAGATCTCCTCTTCGTCTGAAGAGGAGTAAGGATCGGACCAAGATGCAGCGTGGTAAGTGTTCATGATGATTACTTTGATAAATAAACTGAACACTATGAAAAAACAAAACAATAAACGTGAACATGAAACGAAACCGAAACAGTACTGTGTGGCGACAAACACTGACACGGAAACAAACACCCACAAACCAACAGTGAAACCCAGGCTACCTAAGTATGATTCTCAATCAGAGACAACTAACGACACCTGCCTCTGATTGAGAACCATACTAGGCCGAAACAGAAACCAAACATAGACTGCCCACCCCAACTCACGCCCTGATAATACAAAATAAAGACAAAACAAAGGAAATAAAGGTCAGAACGTGACAGAAATAGAAAGGAGATTTTTCCCATTCCGGAGAAAGTTTGCAAATGTTGTGGCTATGTTGAGTGTAAAAGTGATCATTTGAAGCAGGTCCTGTACATTACATTTAGAGTTAGTTGGCAACTTTAGTTGTGAATGATACTTACCTTAAAATGTCTTAGAAATCAAAAAATATGGGGGGAATGATGCGACTACAGGATATTGATGATTTGAGAAAGTCTGGGGGAAAAAAGCTTGCTCTCTATTCCTTGCATCAGGTTGCACAGCTGTTCTCTCATCAAGTGATCTTATTTTCACCCATCAGACTATTCTCAATTGAATCTTGTCTTTACTAATATGTCACATTAGTCTCAATTTAGAATGGCCCATTGGGCAGGGACAGGGGGGAAAACACGTCATCCACACTCAAATAGCGAAAAGTGGACACGTGTTTTCCCGTGGTCCGTTTTTCAGTTACGCCGGATAGGCTACTTGGTTAATTGGGTTTTGTAGGGGAGCTATGCTTAATATGAGCAGCTGAGAAATAAATACAAGAACCCTTATTTCACTCCACATATCAACCACTGTTTCACTCGCTACACAACAGGCAATTTTCTGGATGCCATGGGCTCAAACTCTATTCCTGCAGCTTCCCAATGCTTAATTTGGGAAACCAAATGAAATCTGTCGGTAACAATGATAGTAACATGCTTTTACAACAAAACATATTTCACTGAACTGTTGTCATCCCCTCTGCATGCTTGAGAAAGGAATAAAGGAGAGGAGCAGATGGAAACGATTGGTGGTGAAATATTTTGTAGCTAAAGGTAACGTTAATATGTCAGCCTATTAATTATGAAAATATTTTTAAAATCCCTATTACTAGGCTATTCAAAATCATATACACATTTACCACAACTGTAAGACCCCCTGCACAATCAATGAACCAACAACATCGCCTAGGGGTATACATTCCCTCCTAGACTCCTGGATATACATTTTGGAGTGTAGCATGAGGTAACCCAGGCCATCCAGTTTGCATAATAATACAATGTGTTTAATTTTGGAGTAGGCCTAAAGGCTAGACCAATTATGTACCAAAGACATATTAAATCAGTAGGCTATGTATTTTATAACAGCACAATCATTATTTTAATTCAGTCCCGAGCTTAGCCTCTTATGCATATGCATAAGCTCTAATATGCATGTGGTTGTTTTGAATTAATCATCACCTTAGAAGGCGTTGTCCATTTTGTTGTGTTAGGCTTTGAAACAACATCCACAATGACCGACCATGTTTTTCACTCAGTTTCAACCTGCTGTTGAACTTCTTTCTTCAAATGTATCATCACAGTGGGGTGAGTTTTGAAAGCATGATATTGTTTTGATGATAAGTGTTATGTGATTTTCAATTGCATTTGCATTGATGTCAGAGTGTTTAAAGGGACAATAGACCCCTGAGTACCAGGCCATTAGCCACCTAATGTTCATTAGGGTACTACCAACACATGACCTGAGTGCATAAAAGGAGATTACCGTGACTCAACAGTCACTGTATAATTTTACTGCGGTCATGACTCATGACTGCCAGTGTGGCGTTAATAAGAACACTGCAACAGCCCTAGGTATGACACTGGAGGGGTGTGGTATCAGCTTATAGGCCTTGGCTAGAAACATTGGTTTTGTCACAAAGCTGTAAAGGCTCCAGGTTGGTCAAAGCCAAATGTGGCATCCACTGTGATAAGGATAGAAAACTCACAGTATAGAAGAAATCTCGTCCTTTACCACTAGCTAACTTCAATTTGGGTTTATCATAACTGAGAAAAACAAAGCATCAGAGACTGATATAAAACAAAAATATAATGAATAGTGCATTAAAAGCTCCTTACGGGTCCTTGATTTCCTTTGACTTCATGTGTCCACTGGGTTTGTCCCACTTGGCCCTCTCTGTGTCCCCACTGTCTCCTTTGTCCTTGAGCCTGTCAGAGTCCACATCATCGTCCCAGTCACTCTTCTTCAGGAGCTGAGGCAAGCCCAAAACACACTTAGTACCCAACAACTACCAACAGTTATTAACAAAACAGTCACTAACTATAAAATCTGGTCACAGCCAGATTCTGGGTACCGAAATTACTGTCTATCTGACTAATAGTTACGACTAACAAAATCCAGCTCACAAAGGGCTTCCTAAAAGCTTTCATTTGGTTAATGTGCATATACCACTCAAAATGGGACACAGAAGACTAGGTGGATGTCGTGCGCCACTAGAGACCCATTTGAACATCATTTTTTTTATTTTGATCTAAATGTGTTTTTTTGGGGCAGAAATGCCTTCTGGAACATGTGGACTTTCATATGCCTTAATAAAAAACATGCATGCCATCTGTAAATACAAATAAAATTGTTAAATCACCAGCCAAGTCGGTTTAGCCACAGAAAAAGGGGGCAACCTTCCCGCTAGCCATGATTGGCTGAGATAATGAGTGTGTTGGACATGCCAAGAGAGGAGTTCAGATTGGTCTGCCATGTAGCACGCTTCTGTCTATAACATGAGCTGGTCAGTATGGGTAGATATTCCTTTCTAAGATGTCTTTTTTGAAAGATATCACATAATAAAACTACATAAATGTTGCTCTCCACTTTCTGAAGGACCGAGTTTTGAAATCAGTGGAATTAGAGTATGATAGCTAAGGAGCTGAGGAAATTCTGGCGTTTGTTTGCAAATATGCAAAACATATTAAAAAGAGAACACTGAGAACGCTGTTGTATAAAACACCTTTCTCCAGATTACATCTTCAAACAATTTATTAAAATATGTATATATTTTTGTACAGTATATATATATTTTTTCTATATACCCTTTTCTCCCCAATTTCATGGTATCCAATTGGTAGTTACAGTCTTGTCTCATCGCTGCAACTCCCATACGGACTCGGGAGAGGCGAAGGTTGAGAGCTGTGGGTCCTCCGAAACACAACCCAACCAAGCCGCACTGCTTCTTGACACAATGCCCACTTAACCCGGGAAGCCAGCCGCACCAATGTGTCGGAGGAAACATCGTACACCTGGCGACCGTGTCAGCATGCACTACGCCTGGCCCGCCACAGGAGTCGCTAGTGCACAATGGGACTAGGACATCCCTGCCGGCCAAACCCTCCACTAACCCGGACGACGTTGTGCCAATTGTGTCCCGCCCCATGGCTATCCCAATCGCGGCCGGCTGCGACAGGGCCTGGACTCGAACCCAGAGTCTCTAGTGGCACAGCCCACACTGCCTTAGACCACTGCGCCACTCGATAGACGTAGCTGGTAAATTCGCTCTGGCTATCTACTCCGATTTCAGAACACTCTCGTCTGAGTGTGCCAGAGCGCAGAATAACTGACGATTTGTGAACACTCAACACCTGTTGAATATGGCCGGTGTCAGCAAACGTTGGCAAAAAAAGCGTATTTAAATTGTTGCCAACAGCACAGTTGCAGTAACTAATGCTCAGGATAACATAAAAAAGCCTAACCAGCTCTGCTAGAGTGAGAGTGAAAAGATCTGAATTTATGAACGGACAATCTGGCAACGCTCTTAGTTTACGAATACCCAGAGCGCCCTCTGAGCACACTCTGGCACCCCAGATTAAATTTACGACACACCCGTAGTATAAACCAACCTTCAGTCTTGAAATCTTTAGTTGTTTAGTATATGGCCTCACATGTGAATCCTTAAAGAGATGGGTGGGGCTAAAGGTTTAGAGGGTGTGAACGATGCTAAATGGGTGTAGACAAAGTTGAGCTCTCCACTAGGTGTACCAAAACATTCAAGGGCCATTTTCTCAAAAGGGAGGTTACAAGTTTATCAACTTCCATAGCAGAATTACGTTAACCATTGTTCCTCAACTGTAG
This sequence comes from Oncorhynchus tshawytscha, assembly GCF_018296145.1. NCBI lineage: Eukaryota > Metazoa > Chordata > Actinopteri > Salmoniformes > Salmonidae > Oncorhynchus > Oncorhynchus tshawytscha. The sequence goes on along the minus strand of NC_056454.1, from coordinate 3,920,829 downwards.
TGTATGATATACCATTGTCTAGCTCTGTGTCTCTGCTTTTATCCAATGTAAAAAACAAAATATCAAATTTTGGTACATAAGACAGAATCGAACTGGTCGGTCACAAATGTTCTTTGGTTTTAACTTTGTGTCAACAGAACCAGTGACCACCTTGATCTTGATCTCCTTCTCCGATAGTTTCTTCTGTTTATCCGCCTCCTTGCGTTTGCGTCTCTCCTCCTCCCTCCGTTTCCTCTTCTCCTCCTCCCTCTGCCGTTTCTTCTCCAGCTCCCTGCGTCGACGCTCCTCTCTCTTCTCCTCTCTTATCCTCTACAGAGAAATGTCATCTTATTTTGAGAGTTGATCTACATCTGGATAGGAGTCCACAAAGGGTAACGGTAAATGCATTATTTCTCACTGTTACATTACTCTTACGTGCTTCTCAAGTTTCTTATTCTTGATGTACTCCAGAAGAGGTGTTGTTCTTTTGGCTGAAATTCAATCAGATATAATGTAAAGTCAGATTGATTGATTGCCTGACTTATTGGTTGATAGACAGACTGACTGACTGATTGATCCAATACCTATGAGTTTCTTTGTCTTGGCCTCTATCTCTCCCAGCAGGGTTTCGGGGTTGGCCATGGACTTCTCCTCATCACAGGAGTAGTTCTCCAGAAACCGCCGGTACTCCGGGTCTGCAAGGGGGAGAAGGGTAAGGATGAGTCAAGAAGAGGGAGGACGTCAATCAGTCACTTTTTTACAAAAGGATGTAGTGGTAAAGAAAAATGTGGGTAAAGATTGAGTTTAAAAGCTCAAGATGACAGGCGGTAACGTTATTGGGTGGGGCCACGCTAATGGTAAATATGGTAATTTGACATAATAGCTGCGTATCTCTATTCACAAAATAGAAAAGTACGGAAAAGTATGTTACGTTTATCCTTCACTGTATCCCAATTTGCCCAAGATAAAAATACAGATATGTGCCAACTCCGCTGCTGTGCTGAGTGCTCCGCTGCCCCCTCCTTGATCATATTGTAAACAAAACTGTTTGAACTATTGCATTCCCTCAGTAGGCTAATAACAAGGTTGAGGAGTAAAGGATTACATGTAATCTGCTACATGTAAGGGATTACAAAAAACTAACAGTAATCTGTTACATTACCAGCAAAAAGATCATAATCAGATTACACACACTTTTGAAAAAATATATTTTAAAAAACATTTATTAATTTAACCTTTATTTAACTTGGCAAGTCAGTTAAGAACAAATGCTTACTTGATTTACTTTGAGGATTACTTTTAAATTCAGAAAGGATGTTTGTGGAAAAAACAAACATCTTTGACACTTCTCTGTTTTCTCAATGACATTCAAATCAGCATTGAAAAAAGACGCAAGTTCAAGTTTGTTCCACCTGAGCAAGTTTGACCACAAGTCAGAGACCACTTTGATGACACACCAAATGGGTTTGATGGATCGCTGGAAAAGAGCAGGAATGTGCTTTTGTTGGCTACAGTTCAAGCTATGTCTTCCAATGGTGCGACTGCTTTTAGCATCCAAAGATTACCCAACTTGAATAAACGCTTGGAGGTAAGGATGACAGCAGTGGCGTAGTCTACGGATATCACTTATTATTGATATCTACATAGAGCATTAATGTGAATCACACTGCTGCTCTCTCATTTAGCTATTTGCACCTTACAGATTGTGGTTGTTCTGGATGGCTGTTCACAAATCTAAATGTGTATTTGAACCCAATAATGGTTGAATTCAAGAAGTTTACGCTGCCTATCAATCATTGTTTTTTAAACTAGAGGACAGCCAGTGAAAAATGCACTCTTGCAACAGCTGCATAGTGCGGATCCCAGCCTATGGAATAAAAGTGGGGCTTTTATTGCTCAATCTAATTCATGCTGATAAAATAAAAAATCCATAGGCCTAATGGACACATGCTCAAACTCACACACTTGTAATAGACTTACAGGGGCAATCTGTAGTTGCTACATCCATTTTTGGACTAGAAATGCCTCATGAGCTTAGTTCAACTGTCACACTCCACGAGAACCCAACATATAAGCTTATTTTTATCCAGTGTTTGTAAACATGGTAAATGTAAACAAACACTGTATAGCCTCAAAACAAGGTTAAAACAATAATTTTGATATCATGAGGTATGGTTACATTTCTCCACTCCCATCCCTCAGCTTTTTACCAAAACAGAGGCGGGGCACCCCATTTGGTTATTGTTTCATATATTGATTCGGCCTTTAAACAGCTGCATATTATCAAAATATCAAAGTGTCACCACCAACAAAAAGATAAACATTAGGCCTGTAGCAAATGCCGCAAATGGCATTCCTTTTTCACATGTAAATAGCACTTTCAGTAGTGCTCAAAGCCTGCCATTCCATGAGCGCAGCATTTATTTTTCAACTCCAATCAATGAGCCCAATCAGTCCTCCATGACAACAAAATCATAAACAACAGAGCACGGCTGGTTAATAAGTCCTTAGTTGAAATGACTGGAATTCTGGTAGACTTTGGTTTTTAATGTAAATATCTAATTTAATCGTATTATTATTTGTAGTAGAAAGCAATGGGTTCGAAGAAGCCTACACAACCCATCCATAAAGGACAATTTAACATCCATATACAGCCAGCTTTGTAAACTTTAACATTTATTTATCCTGCAATGTTGTTGTTCAATTGGTAACATACATTTTTGTCTTCTTCTACTGCCTCTTGATGGGAAAGTAATCTAAAAGTAACTGAATGTAATCAGATTACGTTACTGAGTTTGGGTAATCTAAAAATTAGGTTACTGATTACAGTTTTGGACAGGTAACTTGTAACTGATTACATTTAGAAAGTAACCTACCGAACCCTGGCTATTAAGCATAAGCGCAATTTCCAACAAACTACAAAAACAAAATAAAATTCCAACTTTGCAACACATGCCCCAGTAAGCATAAGCTTGAAGTCATGTTCCTTTTGCAGGAGGGAAGTAGGCTACATTAAGCTATTTACATGTTTTACACAGAATAGGCCTAAATTCTTGACATGTTCATACAAACTTTGTTGTCAGTATTACAGACATAAGCTTGATACAAACAGGCAGTCTAGCGATTTCATGCTCTTTTTAGCTGCTAAGTTACATGCAGTTATTTACTCTTGCCACTATACAGCAGCATACACTGAGTGTACAAAGCATTAAGAACACCTTACCCATCCAGCCTACTACCATACCCTGTTCAAAGGCACTTAACTCTTTTGTCTTGCCCATTTACCCTATGATGGCATTAGACAACCCTCCTGGTGGAAAGCGGTACCAGTGCCTCCGTATTCCACCCACTCTCGGTGACGAGGATGCGGAACTCAATGGCGAAGTCAGCCACTGGTCTGGCCCCTTGACGGATGTTGAACAGTCGGCTGGCCGCTTCTTGTCCACTGACTGGGTGGTCGAAGACTCTTCGCAGTGAAGGCTAATATGGAGCTGCAGAATGGTGGCTGCTGTTCCCACACCGCCGTTGCCCACGTCAGGGCCTTGCCCAAGAGTAGAGAGATTATGTAGGTGTTCATGGCCCGATTGGTGTGGAACAAGGAGGTGAGGAATCCCTTGCGTCCTCCTGGGTGGCCGTCATACCGCTCAGGGGGCTGGGATCTTGGGTTCCCAGTGCAGTGTTTCTAAAGGAACTATGGAGACACCTGTTGCACTGGGTGATGAGACTTGGGCATTGGCTCCTCCTGTGTTGGGGTTGGACTGTGGTTGGAGGGAGCCGGTAAGTGCCCGGAGGGTTTCTGATATCTGGAAGAGTTGTTCTTGCTGGCTCCCCAGCAGTGCTTCTTGGTGGGTTACAACATTCTTGATCTGGGTGATCTCTGCTGGGTCCATGTTATTGGCTGAAGCTTGCTGTGACATGGTGAGGTTGGACCCAGGTGCAGAGAAGAGACCAGACGGGGAATCAGTGGTTCAGGATAAAAATCATACTTTACTCGGAAACGGTAATGGAAGGATCACAGTAACACTGTGAAAACTCACTCAGGAGACAATGCAGATCAAATCAAATCAAATTTTATTTGTCACATACACATGGTTAGCAGATGTTAATGCGAGTGTAGCGAAATGCTTGTGCTTCTAGTTCCGACAATGCAGTAATAACGAACAAGTAATCTAACTAACAATTCCAAAAAAACTACTGTCTTATACACAGTGTAAGGGGATAAAGAATATGTACATAAGGATACATGAATGAGTGATGGCACAGAGCAGCATAGGCAAGATACAGCAGATGATATCGAGTACAGTATATACATATGAGATAAGTATGTAAACCAAGTGGCATAGTTAAAGTGGCTAGTGATACATGTATTACATAAGGATGCAGTCGATGATATAGAGTACAGTATCAACGTATGCATATGAGATGAATAATGTAGGGTAAGTAACATTATATAAGGTAGCATTGTTTAAAGTGGCTAGTGATATATTTACATAATTTCCCATCAATTCCCATGAATAAAGTGGCTGGAGTAGAGTCAGTGTCATTGACAGTGTGTTGGCAGTAGCCACTCAATGTTAGTGGTGGCTGTTTAACAGTCTGATGGCCTTGAGATAAAAGCTGTTTTTCAGTCTCTCGGTCCCAGCTTTGATGCACCTGTACTGACCTCGCCTTCTGGATGACAGCGGGGTGAACAGGCAGTGGCACACAATTCAAGCTTCAGCAAAGACCAACAGAAAACACACCTCTTAGCTTCTTACAGCTGAAATCCCGTTAACGGATCGATTTGACAACAGCCAGTGAAAGTGCAAGGCGCCAAATTCAAACAACAGAAATCTCATAATTCACTCAGAGACTCTTAGTTTTCTTTTGATCACGGCTCCCGAGAACCCCCTTATCCTAGGGTACCCCTGGCTAGTGCTACATAACCCACTACTCTCCTGTTCCACAGGACACATACTAGACTGGGGTAAGAACTGCCCCACCGCGTCCCCCTGCATCCAGTGAAGACCAAGATTTCTCTGCTCTCCCTCCCGAATACTTCAACCGCCATGAGGCCTTCAGTATGAGGCAAGTCGCCACCCTCCCTCCTCATCGTCCATACGACTGCGCCGTAGATCGCCTACCCAGCTCCACCCCTCCCTGGGGCCGTCTTTACACCCTCTCAATCCCTGAAGCTGCAGTCTTGGACAATTACATCCGGGAGTTGCTGGGAGGCAGGTTTCATTGGCTCCTCAACACCCAATTCTTCACCAAACTGGACATCGCAACGCTTACATTCTGGTGAGAATCAGAGAGGGAGATGAATGGAAAACTGTCTTTATTACCCCTAGTGGCCACTATGAGTATTTAGTCATGACATACGGATTATCGAACTCACCGGCAGACTTCCAAGCATTGGTTAATGACACTCATAGGGATATGTTTAATTGGTTCTTCTTTGTTTACCTCGATGACATCCTGATCTTCTCCAAGACCCTTCTGGAACAGTTCGTCGGACAGTATTGGAAAGCCTTCTGCTCCCTGTTGGGGGCGTTGGTGAGTCTCTCCTCGGGGTTCCACCCACAGTCGAATGGGCAAACCGAGTGGGCCAACCAGGAGCTGGAGAAGTTCCTCCACTGTTTCGTCTTCCCCCAGGCCAGCAACTGGAGCAAGTTCCTCGTCTGGGCGGAGTGTGCTCACAACACAGTACCGGGCTGGACTGTCGTCATTCGTGACGGTTTAGGTTCCCATTTCCTGAACAAGAGCCCGAAGCGGGGGTTCCATCAGGTGAGGCATTCATTCGACGAAGTCGCCGCACCTGGATCAGAGCGCGATCCTCCTAGCTCATCTGCCCAACACCAACACCAGGAAAACCGGCACCGAAGGCCTCTTCGGCTCCTCCGACCGGGTCAACGAGTGTGGTTGTCCACCCAAGATCTTCCCTTCAGGGTGCACCCGTGGAAGCTCACTCTACGCTACATAGGACCATTCAAGATCCTGAGTCGCTTCAACCCGGTCACCTATCGTCCCCAGCTTCCCAGGTCTATGAGGGTCTGTCCATCCTTCCATGTCTCCCGTCTCAAGCTGGAAGGAACAGTCCCTTCTCTCCCCCCACACCTGCCCCTCCGCCCCCTCGACTTATCGATGGTAGCCCGGTCTACACTGTCCGGTGTCTGTTTGAGGCTCATCGGGTCCGAGGCACCCTGCAGTACCTGGTGGATTGGGAGGGCTACGGCCCCGAGAAGCGGCGTGGGTGCCTGCCCGAGACATCCTGGATCCGAGACTCGTTCCGGACTTCAACCAACTCCCTGGTGGTCGCCCTGGCTCCGCAGCTGGAGCCGCTTCTAGACGGAGGGTACTGTCATGGTTCCACTTGTCACCAGAGGGTGGTAGAAACTGTCCTAGAGACATTAACGACACTCAGGTGTGTCCCATTTACTCATTAAGATTTCCCTGTTAAAAGAGGTGTGTTTTCTGTTGTTCTTTGCTGAAGCTTGAATTGTGTTCCATGTGTGTTTGTCCCCTGAGCGAGTTTTCGAGACTTAGTGTTTATTGTTTTCCCAGTGTTACTGTGACCCTTCTGTTACTGTTTCTCAGGAAAGTATTTTTTATCCTTAACCACTGATTCCTCATCTGGTCTCTTCTCTGCACCGGATTCCAACCTCACCATGTCACAGGTTCAGAAGGTGAGTAAAGAGCAAAACGTAAAGGAAGGAGGAGTGTGCGAGCAGCAGCTATGTTAGAAAACAAATTTGTGCGTAAAATATCACATGCGCAGAACGTGATCTCGATCCTTAGCTTTGAGAAAGAGATTTCCGGATGGGTGGGGCGTGGACAAAAACTATGTATCCATATCCACGACCTATATTTTATATTTATGTTATTCAGCAGATGCTGAATCAATGCATGAAGTACAATGAGGGGTCTGAAAACACATACTATAAATTTAAAAGGAAGCTTGGGTGCCAGTCTCTATCTGTCTGTCCCAACGTCTTTTGACAATGAATGCAGAAACAATCAGGTATCCAAGCTTTATGTCTGGATAGTTTCGGATTAGAGACAAGTCCAGCACCTACCTTCTTCAATGCTTCCAGCTTTGGAATCTTTCTTTTTGAGCTTCTTCTTGGAGACTTTCTGAAAGGGGGCAAACTCTACCACAGCTGGGTACTCCTGGCCTGAGCAAATATTGACATAGAGACAGATAATCATAAGACAACACCTGACACACAGATCAAACCATTACCATGGCACCTGTGGCTGTACAAGGATAACCCTCTTGTCTTATGAAAGATTAGAGCACACACACCTACAGAGAGAGAGAGAGAGCCATCATTGTTTGTCACCATAAACAAAATCCCATGGAGCATCACAACAAAACACTGAACACTGACCGTTGGGGATGCTAAAACACAGCCTAATATATTTATTGAATTATATACTGAACAAAAATATCAACGCAACATGCAAAGTGTCCCATGTTTTATGAGCTGAAATAAAATATTCCATAGACAAAAAGCTTATTTCTCTCAAATGTTTTGCAAAAATGTGTTCACATCTCTGTGAGCATTTCTCCTTTGCCAAGATAATCCATCCATATCAAGAAGCTGATTAAACAGCATGATCATTACACAGGTGCACCTTGTGCTTGAGACAATAAAATGTGCAGTTTTGTCACACGTCTCAAGTTTTGATGGAGTGTGAAATTGATATGCTGACTGAAGAAATATCCACCAGAGCTGTTGCCAGAGAATTGAATGTTAATTTCTCTACTATAAACGTCACAAGCCACCCAGACAGCTGTTGAAACTGTGGGTTTGCACAACCGAAGACTTTCTGCACAAACTGTCAGAAACCGTCTTAAGGGAAGCTCCTCTGAATGCTCGTCACCAGGGTCTTGACCTGACTGCAGTTCGGCGTCATTACCAACTTCAGGGGGCAAATGCTCACCTACGATGGCCACTGGCACACTGGAGATATGTGCTCTTCACGGATATATCATGGTTTCAACTGTACCGGGCAGATGGCGTCCTGTGGACGAGTGGTTTGCTGATGTCAATGTTGTGAACAGAGTGCCCCATGGTAGCGGTGGGGTTATGGTATGGGCAGGCATAAGCTATGAACAATGAACACAATTTTATCAATGGCAATTTGAATGCACAATTTGAATGCAATTTGAATACACTGGAAGCTGTTGAAATTGTTGCATGCAGAGTTTATATTTTTGTTCAGTGTATATATAGCACCATACCACCACCTACTTTCATGTGCTGAAAAACATTCTAACATAGTGCTTAGCAGTTAGTGTTTACACAAACACATTGGTAATAAGGAATATTTAGGAGAGGTTTCCAGGACACATATTAATCCTAGTCCTGTACTAAAAAGCAAGCCCAATAGAGAATCTCCATCAAAAATGCATTTTAGTCCAAGACTAGACTGGTGTGTCTGGGAAACTGCCCCATGACGTTTATATTATAGGTCTATGTGAAAAAGGTACCTTTGTTATCAATGAAAACATAGCCATCAAAGCGGTCTCTGAAGAGCAGGATGTCTTCGGGGTTTCTGAAGTTAATGTAAACTCTGGAGAACAGGTGTGGATAGAGGCTGCGGGAAATGAGCAGGTTATCTTAGAAACCCATTCCACGAGAGGAGCCTATCTAGAGTGTGGGCATAATAGGGTGACTCCATAGGCATGATGATGACATTCTCTTCTCCAGTCCCTGCTTTTAGGTGGTAGCCTAATAATTAGATGGCTGTGCTAGCATCCTTTCTTTGTTTTGGCCAGATAATTTTGAATTTATCCACTCAGGCTGAATAGGTTTCAACAGCAGAGGTTAGGTGAAGTCAATTGTTTGATAGGGGGGAATGTCAATATCACGATGCAGCATGAATCTGAGAAAAACACTGATCTGTGCTGTCAATCTGGCATTTCAGGCAAATGCCAGATGGGCTGGTCCATTTTAGCTTAGTGGGCCCGTCTAACTTGGGTTTTTTGATAATTAGCCGGTTAATGACGGGCCTCAAGGGGGGACAAAAATGGGCAGGTGTATTTTATATTTATTATGGATCCCCATTGCCAAGGCAGCAGCTACTCAAAGGCAGTGATATGTCGTTAGTAAAGATTGAAAAAAGTAAGGGGCCTAGACAGCTGCCCTGGGGATTTCCTGATTCTACCTGGATTTTGTTGGAGAGGCTTCCATTAAAGAACACCCTCTATGCAGAGGCCTCGAAGAAAGAAATGGGCCGGTGTGGGGTCCCAATCTGCCCCTGGTAGGCAATCTGTCCCAACACATGGTGTCATTGCATTAAATGTTCTAAATATTCACCTTTGATCAGCAGGAAAAAACTCAAAGTAGTCATAGGGTGGAAGAGGACTGAGCTGTTCTTCCAGCTGGTCCTTGGACAGGTTGGGTGGAAGTCGCCTTATTACTACCTGGAACCGAGAAGGACATAAATGCACAAACACAGAATAGTGGGTTGAAATTACACAAAAATTGCCAAGACATCAAAGACATTCAAGGTCATGAGCAAAGTTGGAATGTCTTCTTTATCATAGCCCAAAGGCCGGCAGACAGCAATATTGAGTTTAGTCATCTTACCATCCAAATGCATTGTATGCAGGTCAGCAATACATTTGTATCCCTATTGGATCGTTCGTACCTAAAAAAAAATATATACATTTAGGCTGCAAAGGCTTTGATTTCCTCAACTTAATGGCGATAAATCAGAAAAAAACGGGGAAAATGTGCACTTTCCTTATGACACACCATTTTCCACCACCATGATAGAGGCTAAATACTAATCCTGGATATTGTGTATCACAATCAGCCAATCAGGTTAAAACTATCAGAACAGGGGTTCTGTTTCTTTTAAGCCTGCTGCGTTAGCAGCGTCACATAAATGTAAATCAAGACTGTACGGTCGTGGCCAAAAGTTTTGAGAATGACACAAATATTAATTTCCACAAAGTTTGCTGCTTCACTGCTTCAGTGTCTTTAAATATTTTTGTTGCTATGGAAAACTGAAGTATAATTACAAGCATTTCATAAGTGTCAAAGGCTTTTGACAATTACATGAAGTTGATGCAAAGAGTCAATATTTGCAGTGTTGACCCTTCTTTTTCAAGACCTCTGCAATCTGCCCTGGCATGCTGTCAATTAACTTCTGGGCCACATCCTGACTGATGGCAGCCCATGCTTGCATAATCAATGCTTGGAGTTTGTCAGAATTTGTGGGGTTTTGTTTGTCCACTCGCCTCTTGAGGATTGACCACAAGTTCACAATGGGATTAAGGTCTGGGGAGTTTCCTGGCCATGGATCCAAAATATCGATGTTTTGTTCCCCGAGCCACTTAGTTATCACTTTTTCCTTATGGCAAGGTGCTCCATCATGCTGGAAAATACATTGTTTTGTCACCAAACTGTGTGTAGGTACCATTCTTTATTCATGGCTGTGTTCTTAGGCAAAATTGTGAGTGCGCCCACTCCCTTGGCTGAGAAGCAACCCCACACATGAATGGTCACATGATGCGTTACTGTTGGCATGACACAGGACTGATGGTAGAGCTCACCTTGTCTTCTCCAGGACAAGCTATTTTCTGGATGCACCAAACGATCGGAAAGGGGATTCAGAGAAAATGACTTTAGCCCAGTCCTCAGCAGTCCAATCGCTGTACCTTTTACAGAATATCAGTCTGTCCCTGATGTTTTTCCTGGAGAGAAGTGGCTTCTTTGCTGCCCTTATTGACACCAGGCCATCCTCCAAAAGTCTTTGCCTCACTGTGCGTGTAGATGCAATCACACCTGCCTGCTGCCATTCCTGAGCAAGCTCTGTACTGGTGGTGCCCCTTGATGATCCGATAAATAGTTGATTTAGGTGCAATCTTACTGGCAGCAATATCCTTGCCTTTGAAGCCCTATTTGTGCAAAGCAATGATGACAGCACGTGTTTCCTTACAGGTAACCATGATTGACAGAGGAAGAACAATGATTCCAAACACCACCCTCCTTTTGAAGCTTCCAGTCTATTATTCGAACTCAATCAGCATGACAGAGTGATCTCCAGCCTTGTACTCGTCAACACTCACACCTGTGTTAACGAGAGAATCACTGACATGATGTCAGCTGGTCCTTTTGTGGCAGGGCTGAAATACAGTGGAAATGTTTTTGGGGAGTCAGTTCATTTGCATGTCAAAGAGGGACTTTGCAATTAATTGCAATTCATCTGATCACTCTTCATAACATTGGAGTATATGCAAATGGCCATCATACAAACTGAGGCAGCAGACTTTGTGATAATTAATATTTGTGTCATTCTCAAAACTTTTGGCCACGACTGTACTCAGGGCAGACCTGGATGTAGCTCGATATTTTATATTAGATTAGATGTATTTGCAGAGTACAGTGCTATTCGTAAACTACGAGCTCCAACAGCACAGGCCCAAAAAAGAAGTGAATGAAACAATGATTTAAAATATAAATATTGGTAAATACATACAGTACCAGTCAAACGTTTGGACAAACCTACTCATTCAAGGGTTTTTCTTGATTTTCACTAATTACTACATTGTAGAATAATAATGAAGACATTACATCTATGAAATAACACATATGGAATCATGTAGTAACCAAAAAAGTGTTAAGCAAATATTTGAGATTCTTCAAAGTAGTCCTCCTTTGCCTTGATGACAACTTTGCACATTCTTGGCATTCTCTCAACCAGCTTCAGGGAGGAAAGATTCAACAGTCTTGAAGTAGTTCCCACATATTCTGAGCACTTGTTGGCTGATTTCCCTTCACTCAGCATCCAACTCATCCCAAACCATCTCAATTGGGTTGAGGTCGGGTGATTGTGGAGGCCAGGTCATGTGATGCAGTACTCCACTCTCCTCCTTGGTCAAATAGCCCTTACACAGCCTGGAGGTGTGTTGGGTCATTATCCTGATGAAAAACAAAAGATATTCCCACTAAGCACAAACCAGATGGGATGGTGTATTGCTGCAGAAGGCTGTGGTAGCCATGCTGGTTAAGTGTGCCTTGAATTTGAAATAAATCAGTGTCACCAGCAAAGCACCCCCACACCTCCTCCCCCATGCTTCACGGTGGGAACCACACATGCAGAGATCATCCGTTCACCTACTCTGTGTCTCACAAAGACACAGGGATTGGAACCAAAAATCTCAAATTTGAACTCTGATTTCCACCGGTCTAAATGTCCATTGCTCGTGTTTCTTGGCCCAAGCAAGTCTCTTCTTATTATTGGTGTCCTTTAGTAATGGTTTCTCTACAGCAAATTGACCATGAAGAACTGATTCACGCAGTCTCCTCTGAACAGTTGATGTTGCGATGTGTCTGTTACTTGAACTCTGCGAAGCAATTATGTGGGCTGCAATCTGAGGCTGGTAACTCTATTGAACTTATCCTCTGCAGCAGAGGTAGCTCTGTGTCTTCCTTTCCTGTGGTGGTCCTCATGAGAGCCAATTTCATCATAGCGCTTGATGGTTTTTGCAAATGCACTTAAAGAAACTTTCAGTTCTTGAAATGTTCCGTATTGACTGACCATGTCGTAAAGTAATGATGGACTGTCGTTTCTCTTTGCTTATTTGAGCTGTTCTTGCCATCAAATGGACTTGGTCTTTTACCACAACAACTGATTGGCTCAAACGCATTAAGAAGGAAAGAAATTCCACAAATTAACTTTTAACAAGGCACACCTGTTAATTGAAATGCATTCCAGGTGACTACCTCATGAAGCTAGTTGAGAGAAAGCCAAGTGTGCAAAGCTGTCATCAAGGCAAAGGGTGACTATTTTAATTTGTTTACCACTTTTTTGTTTATTACATGATTCTATGTGTGTTATTTCATAGCTTTGATGTCTTCACTATTATTCTACAATGTAGAAAATAGTAAATGAGTAGGTGTGTCCAAACTTTTGTTTGTCCATTGTGGGGGCAGGGTAAATGCCAATGGAGGGGGCGGTAGGTAGCTGTCTAGTGGTGGCTTTTCAGCAGCCTGATGGTCTGGGGCAGAAACTATTGGCCAGTCTTACAGTTGTTGTAATGCTCCTATAATCAAAATAAAATATAATTGTATTGGTCACATACACCTGCAAAAACATCTGCTAAATATGTGTATCGAAATGCTTGTGTTCCTAGCTCTAATAGTGCAGTAGTATCTAACAATTCATAACAATATACACATCTAAAAGTAAAAGAATGCAATTAAGAAATATATCTATATTAGGAGAAATATTGGAGTGGCATTGACTAAAATACAGTAGAATAGAATATAGTATATGAGATGAGTACAGCAGTACGTAAACATTAAAGTGACTAGTGTTCCATGTCTGAGTGATGGAAGCAGGGAGAGGTGGTAATGTTACCTACCTTCACCACCTGTTTGAGTCGTGTCAAAGAAAGCGTAGCATTTTAGCTAATTCGAACCCTTTTCCTAATCTTAACCTAATTCTACTAACTTGCCATGTAAATTCTCCTAGCCTGCTCCGTAAGTTCTCCTCACCTGCAATGAAAAGTCATTTCTGCTAGTCAAAACTGGCAGACCTGCCCTCAGAACAGTCTTGGTTTCTACTAAAGCAATACAGTGCTGCGTCAGAGAGGAATATGCCAAGCGAGAGGGATACCTGGACCCAAAATTTGTCTTCTCCAGCAGGTGCCGTTCATTCTTTTTTTTCACTCACCAAGCAAGGAATATTTGTATGGAGGTCAATGAGAAAGTGTTGAATTTAGTTAACAAAAAAAATGTCATGGCTTATTTGATCTAACAGAAGTTTGGGAATGATTAGGTTGCTAGAATTATACTGAAATCAGTAGGACATGTGACAACCCAGCAACTTTGTGAAAAAACTATTTATATTGGAGTTGAGCCTGGTTGTCACTAATTATCATAGCCACAGACATGAACCCCGACCTATTTCTACAATTTCTGTTCTTAAAATGTGAACCTAGCACTAACCTTATGCCTAACCTTAAATTAAAACCAAAAAGCAATTTTTTGCTGGAATTTTTACAATATAGCCCATTTCGACTTTGTGTCTGTGGTAGAGGTCTTGATGGGTCCACCAGATCAGACATTCCGAGATCCAACCCAGGGACCCGAGCCGGTCCGGATCCAAAATGCTTAGATTTGTCTCAGATCTGGGTCGGGTCTGACATAAATGTTAGGGGTCTCCGTCTGTGCAATTAAAAATGTATTTACCAACTGAACACAATTTGACCCATCCTCTGTTAATTAAATGTGTGACTGAGGTGATGAGAACTGTGTGAGCTTGTTATGACGAGCTATTTCAGGGCAGGCGGAGTACCTGTTAAACAGAAAAGTGCAATTTTGGAGAAATGTGTAAAAGTCTGTGTAAAAGATTTGCGGCCCTTCTATACAGTCAGTTACACATGCATTACAATGCATTTTATTGATAAGGAGTGGGAGGCAAGGATCTCTCTGTACTTTGTTCTGCTCATCTTTCCCTCGATCATGACTAGTCTCCCAGTCCCTGCCGCTGAAAAACATTCCCACAGCATGATGCTACCACCACCATGCTTCACCGTAGGGATGATGCCAGATTTCCTCCAGATGTGACACTTGGCATTCAGGGCAAAGAGTTCAATCTTGGTTTCATCAGACCAGAGAATCTCGTTTCTCATGGTCTGAGAGCCCTTTAGGTGCCTTTTGGCAAACTCCAAATGGGCTGTTCTGCCTTTTACTGAGGAGTGGCTTCCATCTGGCCACTCTACTATAAGGCCTGATTGGCAGAGTGCTGCAGAGATGGCGGTCTTTCTGGAAGGTTCTCCCATGTCCTCTGTCAGAGTGACCACCAAATCCTTTGTCACCTCCCTGACCAAGGTCCTTCTCCCCCGATTGCTCAGTTTGGCCAGGTGGCAGCTCTAATGAGAGTCTTGGTGGTTCCAAACTTCTTCCATTTAAGAATGATGCGAGGCCACTGTGTTCTTGGGAACCTTCAATGATGCAGAAATGTTTTGGGACCACATCTGTGCCTCAACACAATCCTGTCTCGGAGCTCTATGGACAATTTCTTCGACCTCAAGGCTTTGTTTTTGCTCTGACATGCACTGTCAACTGTGGGACCTTATAAAGACGGGTGTGTGCCTTTCCAAATCATGTCCAATCAATTGAATTTACCACAGGTGGACACCAATCAAGTTGTAGAAACCTCTCAAGGATGATCAATGGAAACAGGATGCACCTGATCTCAATTGAGTCTTATTGCAAAGGAATACTTATGTAAATAAGGTATGTTTTTTATTTTTAAGGCTTTAACATAACAACATGTGTAAAGTCAAGTGGTCAGAATGCACTTTACCTCTAGGCAGTATTTTCTACGGCCCTATTTTAGAGGGAAAGTTCACCCAAATTAATTAATTATTTACATGTTGGTTTCATATGGAGAGACTGCAATCCATCCTATGGTTAGCCACTGCCACCAACCATTAATATTAGCATGTTCTAACCAAAAAACTGTAATTCAATGTCCCCCAGTTAGAAAACTCTAAATCCCAGGCCCAAATAATCTCAAAGTAATTCAAAGTAGCTCAAATTTAAAGAATCCCAAACCCACCTGACCTGTGACTTGTATTTATTTATTCCAACCTGGTCATGGGCCTAAGCCATGTGACAATATATACAATTGCAGGAAATTAGCTTTAAAACAAATATATTTTTTCATAGGAGGGGGACCCAGGACCACCGTTTAGGGGTGGAGCCAGTGAAATCTCACTCTAAGACATATTCTAAAGTTAGCCGCCCCCGGAAAAGTACACATTTTCCCATCTTCTCAACATTAAATAAAGTTAAGGACGAAATCGAAGGTCTATGCAGCCTGAATGGAGAATGTTGTAGATACAAACAGGTCGACGAGGAATACTAATGTATTGCCGGCAACATACAATGCATTTGGACGTTAAGGTACGACTCAATATCGCCATCTGCCGGCAGTTGGGCCATTTTTATTACTGAATTCTACACTGCGTTTCGGAGGTTGTTTTACGACATAATGACATGTTCATATCTAGTAATAATCAACTTCCGTTGCCTTTGACAGGTAGGCCCAAATACAGTCAACAAAACACAAGTGTGCGCTTGTTTCCAGGCGCTGGTCATTGAATTTAATCTTTGGGCACCGGTGCAGACTACTTTTGCCTTTTTATCAACATAGCATAAGCTACAGTAAATAGCTTTACATGCATACACCTACGACAGTATTATGGCAAATTACAGCTATATTGCTGTGCACAAACAAGCATGCATCAGATCTGTTGTTAACATACAGTATATTGAATGCGCCTGTCTATGCAGATCGTTGCATGGCTACGCATCCTTCTCGCGTTCGCTGTCTGTGGTGCTGATTATCTTGCTCCTCATATCTGCGATCGATAGCAATAACAAACCCACCATCAGTGCTCTGCCTACCTTAGTAAAGACCTCCTTCTTCTCTTCTTTCTGCTTTGAGTTGACGGAGACGGCGTCCTGTCCCCCCGGAATATCTCTGAATTGTATTTCGACGACACTTTCCTCCCTGCCCCCGGTCATTTGGTCCGTTTCAGACCTCATCTTTCTCCCTCTCCTGTGGAAGTCATTTTCCCCTCGCGAGAGTTCCAAGCTGAAGAGCTCTGCTAGAGCTGGTGCTGCTGTGTTTATGCGGTGCGCTATCTTCTCGGTAATCACACACCATTCACGCAAATTATTTACGTATGTTTTTGCATGAAAAAAAAGGCCTATTGGAAAACACCTTATTCATATAATAAGGACGATGATTTGGTTCAATTAATTCGGCTACAATTAGTTTATCATTAAACAGTCTACAGGTCTGAGCTGCGAATAGGCGTATATTATTTTGATTGGCTGGTCGGTGGTGTGCAGATTAGTGAGAGAGTAGTGTATCAAGCCTTATAAAACCGTCACAACAGAAGTTAAACGTGATCACCTGTGTTTTATGTAGATCTCCAAACTATGAGGTTGAAACCGATCACTGCCTGCACCTGCCGGCCCATCCAACATCACTACTCTGGACGGTTCTGACTTAGAATAAATGGACAACTACAAATACCTAGGTGTCTGGTTAGACTGTAAACTCTCCTTCCAGACTCACATCAAACATCTCCAATCCAAAGTTAAATCTAGAATTGGCTTCCTATTTCACAACAAAGCATGCTTCACTCATGCTGCCAAACATACCCTTGTAAAACTGACCATCCTACCAATCCTCAGCTTCGACGATGTCATTTACAAAATAGCCTCCAATACCCTACTCAATAAATTGAATGCAGTCTATCACAGTGCCATCCGTTTTGTCACCAAAGCCCCATATACTACCCACCACTGCGACCTGTACGCTCTCGTTGGCTGGCCCTCGCTTCATACTCGTCGCCAAACCCACTGGCTCCATGTCATCTACAAGACCCTGCTAGGTAAAGTCCCCCCTTATCTCAGCTCGCTGATCACCATAGCAGCACCCACCTGTAGCATGCACTCCAACAGGTATCTCTCCCTAGTCACCCCCAAAACCAATTCTTCTTTTGGCTGCCTCTCCTTCCAGTTCTCTGCTGCCAATGACTGGAATGAACTACAAAAATCTCTGAAACTGGAAACACTTATCTCCCTCACTAGCTTTAAGCACCAACTGTCAGAGCAGCTCATAGATTACCCGCACCTGTACATAGCCCATCTATAATTTAGCCCAGACAACTACCTCTCCCCCTACTGTATTTATTTATTTTGCTCCTTTGCACCCCATTATTTCTCTCTACCTTGCACATTCTTCCACTGCAAATCTACCATTCCAGTGTTTTACTTGCTATATTGTATTTACTTCGCCACCATGTCCTTTTTTTTTTTTTAACTTTACCTCCCTTATCGCACCTCATTTGTTCACATTGTATATAGACTTATTTTTCTACTGTATTATAGACTGTTTGATTTACTCCATGTGTAACTCTGTGTTGTTGTATGTGTCAAACTGCTTTGCTTTATCTTGGCCAGGTCGCAATTGTAAATGAGAACTTGTTCTCAAGTTGCCTACCTGGTGAAATAAAATAAATACAAAAATTGTGAAATTGATGATAAGGCCACTTTAGTGTACGAGCTATTTGAAAAGACCATCTGAAATGTTCAGCCTGTTTTGGTGGGTTGGCAGCCTGGTTTCATAGACAAGACCTAACATAGTAAATGTAAATCCGGGAAAACACAAATTAGTATGATATGTAACCATACCAAATGTAACATAAAACCGGTTACTTAAGGCAAACACGAAAGTAGGGTCGTTGGTCTGGGTGAGTGTATAACACAAACGTCTAGCAACCCAAATGTTGCGTGGTCAAATCTCATCACGGAACACTTTTAGCTAATTAGCAACTACTTACTACTTTTTAGCTATTTTGCAACTATTTAGCATGTTAGCTAACCCTTCCCCTAACCTAACCTAGCTAACATTATCCACCTAGCTAACAGACACAACACATTGTAATTGGTAACATATCATATGAATTGGATGGATATAAACAAATGTATAATTACAATACGAAACATATCATATTACATTTACTGGAGTCCAGGTTGGGGATGAAGCTTTGACCTCCCAATAGTTTACGGTCTGACCTCACCAGGCAGTAAACCTATTTGCCAATAACAGATCGTTTTCAGGTTTCCCTCACCCAGACAGTCCTAGCAAAATTATTGCTTGATACATTCCTCTTGCTAAGAAGCTATTTGTTTCTTTTAGACCATTTTGATAAATTTCAAACACAGTAAGGGACTTAATTGTTACCCAGAAATTATTTGATATTGAAGTAAAAACGGCTACATGGGGCCTTTAATAAAGTGTTTTAAGAAATGCTGTGTCCTTTCCCGGGACATTCTTGGCAATGAAGGATAACGTCAGTGACATTCATAAGGGAAATCAACATTCTCAAAGTTCTTCAGAAACTACTTTTCTTGAGATCTGGACCTCAGTGCGCCAACCACGCACTTCATTTTGCTTGCAGAGTCCTATAGTATAGACAGTATAGATTTGCGTCTGTCTCCGCAGATTGTCCGTCACCTCTAGCCGCATGTGGGAGTCTCATCCCCGTCAGAGTCGCTGTCTCTCTCGCTGCAGCTTGGCTTGAGGATAGAGTGTGGCAGGCAGAGCGGGCTGGCGGTGGTTGCAGTGGTGAAAGTGCTCCACGCGTCCGGGCTAGAAGGCTGGCTTAAAGATCGCCCATAGCTGTCACCGTACGGAACTGCATATAGAGGAGATAACAGTAATAACAATAATAACTATTATAATAACAGTAACAGTAATAACTATAGCAAAGTGACCACTCACAGGTGTCTGCACTGGCAATTAATTGACATTCATGTGTCCGAGCCTTTTAACTGGATTTTATTTGAGCTAGTAATACCTTAACATATCAGCCTAAGCCTAAACACTATATATTTTAAGCCACCAATAAATTACAATTAACAATGCTGCAATACAAAATAGGCTACATTATCCCCTTACAATGCTCTGTAAGTACTTTGAGATACCATGAGAAGAATCAACATGTTACTTGTGGCTACTTATAGTATAGTGCCCCGTTATATATACTTTATTTCCCCAAACCTTCAGATAAAGTCATTGAGTGACAATCCTCTCACCACTGAGGAAGGTCTGTTTGCCGCTGCTGGTCTCCAGACAGAGCTGAGGCGAGGGTCTCTTCGGGGTAGACACGGAACTCTTGAGACTGGGGACAAAGGTGGAGCAGGTGTCCAAGTCCCGACACACCCTGTCCTGGGTGTAGGTGATGGAGGACTTAGACGGAGTGCAGCCCATCACTACCCCTTCTGCTTGCTGCTGCTATAGTCCATGAGGAAAGGAGCACTCTACTGCACGTGTTCTGCTGAGAGACTGAGTGGGGGAGGAGAGAGGGTGAAAGGGAGAGAGGGAGGCTAGTAGAGTGCAGTGGGTGAGTGTTATGTGTGTATGTATGAGAGGGGGATAAGTGGAGTAGTTGAGTGAGAACTCTGGTGGTTGTCAGGGGCGCAGCTAGAATCCTTGCTTTAGTTGTCAGGAAGGCGATCGAGAGTAGTAACCAGCCCTCATTTGAAGCAGCACAAGGAGAAAAATCAGAAATTAAACATCACTCCTCCCTTCCATCTGACCTTTAAAGTGTGTGTGACGTTTTGCCTTGGTTCTCCAAAAAGACGGCGTCACAAAGACCCCCAAAACGTGCTTTTCTCTATTACATGGCTGTGTGAGTAGACTTGAGCACTATATCCTGACAGCTCGAGATGTAAAACAAAGACACTGAGCATTACTTTCGACGATGGTGATGAAGTGGTTAAGTAGGGACCAAATAAGATAATGGTACGCTTCGTGACAATCATTGGGCTTGGCTGCTTGAAATGAATGGAAATCTGACTGCCCACTTGGTTGATCGACCAAGATCATTACTTGGAACAGGAACCATTGATTTAGTTTCTATTCGATTCCATAATGCATGTCTCGGTCCTAACTTCTGTTGTTTGTGCATCTCTGCGGAACTCCCATTATTTATGAAACTGAAGTTCAAGGGGGCTGTGCATAATGTGTAGTGCGTTGACTTAAAATGAGATCATGTTTCTACCATCAAATTGATGTAGCCATGTAGGTGTTGCATAATTACACAATATTGATAACGCAAATAGGTTGACACGATGTACTGTATAATTACCATATCAATAACACTAGGGGAAGATTAAAATACTGGGGTCTGTTGACAAACTTCACCTCTCAATGGTTTGTATTTTCATGACTGACATACCTGAGTGTTATTACACAAGCATTTTTGTTTTGGAATTTAACAGTTAAACTCAAGGGACAATTGATAACATGAGATCATCTCCCTCTCAATGCTTTCAAGTATTACTATCAAGAGACAAAGCTTGCCAGGATTACAATGATCACAGAAATAAATATAAAAAGATAAATGCATGGTTTATTGTAGGAATTACCAACAATATTTTCATCAAAAAGTTCTGGCATTCAGACAGTTTTGTTTATTCAAAGTAAAAATCCAGAGGTAAGCATCCCACATGTTCCTGCTAGGAGGCAGGGATACGGGGCAGTCAGTTGGAGCTCAAAAGATGTTGCGGCTGCATTCATTCCGTTCAGTCAAGCATCCGAGGACAATGTCTCTGCTTTCCCCACTTCTTCAAACTACCTACCTGAGGCCCTATTCCAAACCAATCACTCACCCCACATCCCTGGGCCCTTGGGAATCTGAAAGGACTGGATTACCGGGAGCAATATTAATTCAGCCGCAAAAAAATGTAATTTTACTATACGGTAGAAAACCAGTTGGACTAGAGCTCAAATTTATGCTAAAAACTCTGCCTTACATTCTATTAAGCGAGACCCAGGTTGTTCCCCACCGCTTAAGCTACACCAATCCAATCATTTCAAATCCCAAAGAGGGGAAGTCGACAAGAAACCTAAAGATAAGTGCCAAAGGTCTGGTTTGGAATTGGTCCCACAACTGGTCACTACGACGATCATGTCAGTGACATTACGTGCTGGTGTCCGACATCGAGGTCTCAAGCATCATGTCGCTCTCGTACATGTCACACTCCAGGGGCAGCGAGCGCCGAAGGGGCGTGTCCAACGAGGCCTTGTCCTGATTGGACGGCAACGTCTCTAGGACCATGATGTCGCTCTCCTCCAGAAGTGGTGTGGCTCGAGCGTCACTGGGTTCCGTTGACATGTTCAGCATCTTCATCAACACTGGCGTGCTCAGCGTTCCACGGACTTTGTCCTTTATGTCCGTTCCTGAAAGACACATTACCATTAAAATGCTGAATGTACCATCAGTGTTCAAGTCTGAACTACCTTGTTCTTATAGTCAGTCTGTGAAGAGCTCCCTCAGTCATGAGCTGTGGCACCACATCGGTGAAAGTCTGCGCACGCGCACACACACACACGGCTCTCAATCCTTCAGTTTCCAGCCTAGCTACACTACAGCACCTTTCAAACATTATCCAGTGTTCTTTCCCTATATTTTGAAGTTGTGTGCGTTTATGAAAACATGAGTATTTCTTCTATATGTCATAATATCGGACCGTATTATGGCGGTTGTATATATATCGCCAGTTATCCCAAGTTATAACTCCCTGCAACCTTCCATCATGTGCTATCTTGCCTTGATCATTTATAAATGGTCAGCCATATTCTAGCTACATTATATGATCAAAAGTATGTAGACAACTGCTTGTCGAACATCTCAATCCAAAATAATGTGTATTAGTATGGAGTTGGTCCCCCCCTTTGCTGCTATAAAAGCCTGCAGGGCTCTGTGCAGGCCAGTCAAGTATTTCCACACCGATCTCGACAACCCATTTCTGTATGGACCTCGCCTTGTGCACGCACGGGGGCATTGTCATGCTAAAACAGGAAAGGGCCTTCCCTAAACGGTTGCCACAAAGTTGGAAGCACAGAATCGTATATAATGTCATTGTATGCTGTAGCGTTAAGATTTCCCGTCACTGGAACTAAGGGGCCTAGCCCGAACCATGAAAAACCTCCCAAAATCATTATTCCTCCCCCACAAAACTTTACAGTTGGCACTATGCATTGGGGCATCCACCAAACCCAGATTCGTCCATTGGACTGCTAGATGGTGAAGCATGATTAATCACTCCAGACAACGCGTTGCCACTGCTCCGGAGTCCAATGGCGGCAAGCTTTACGCCACTCCAGCTGATGCTTGGAATTGCGCATAGTTATCTTAGGCTTGTGTGCGGTTGCTCAGCCATGCAAACCCATTTCATAGAGCTCCCAACGAACAGTTATTGTGCGGACATTGCTTCCAGAGGCAGTTTGGAACTCAGTAGGTGAGTATTGTAACCGAGGACAGACACTTTTTATTTGATTTTATACGCTATGCACTCGGTGGTCATGTTCTGTGAGCTTGTGTGGCCTACCACTTCGCAGCTGAGCCGTTGTTGCTCCTAGACAATTCCATATCACAATAACAGCACACCGGGGCAGCTCTAGCAAGGCAGAAATTTGACAAACTGAGTTGGCATCCTATGACGGTAACGCATTGAAAGTCACTGAGCTCAAACCTACCGACAATGTTTGTCTATGGAGATATCATGGCTGTGTGCCCGATTTTATACACCTGCCAGCAACGGGTGTGGCCGAAATAGCCAAATCCAAAATTTGAAGGAGTGTCCATACTTTTATATATATATATATATATATATATTGTGTAAATGTTACAAAGTTGTACTCCTCTAGCTCCGCGTTTTCCAGCACCTTCATGGATGTCAGCCATAAAGAGCTGTTACTAATGACTGTATATAAACGCAGCAAAAAAATGTCCCTTAAGATCATTAGTAAAAATCCAAATAACTTCACAGATCTTCATTGTAAGGGGTTTAAAACAGTGTTTCCCATGCTTGTTCAAAGAACATTAATGAACATGCACCTGTGGAACGGTCGTTAAGACACTAACAGCTTACAGACGGTAGGTAATTAAGGTCACAGTTATGAAAACTTAGGACACTAAAGAGGCCTTTCTACTGACTCTGAAAAACACCAAAAGAAAGATGCCCAGGGTCTGTGCTCATCTGCGTGAACATGCCTTACTGCAAGGAGGCATGAGGACTGCAGATGTGGCCAGGGCAATAAATTGCAATGTCTGTACTGTGAGATGCCTAAGACAGCGCTACAGGGAGACAGGACGGACAGCTGATCATCCTCGCAGTGGCAGACCAGAGGGCTTGTAGGCCTGTTGTAATGCAGGTCCTCACCAGACATCACCTGCAACAACGTTGCCTATGTGCACAAACCCACCATCACTGGACCAGACAAGACTGGCAAAAAGTGCTCTTCACTGGCGAGTCATGGGGTGATGGTCAGATTCGCGTTTATCATTGAAAGAATAAGCATTACGCCGAGGCCTGTACTCTGGAGCGGGATCGATTTGGAGGTGGAGGGTGCGTTACAGGGAAGACATCCTCCTCCCTCATGTGGTACCCTTCCTGCAGGCTCATCCTGACATGACCCTCCAGCATGACAATGCCACCAGCCATATTGCTTGTTCTGTGCGTGATTTTCTGCAAGACAGGAATGTCAATCCCATTGAGCGCGTCTGGGACCGGTTGGATCGGCGGGTGAGGGCTAGAGCCATTCCCCCCAGAAATGTCCGGGAACTTGCAGGTGCCTTGGTGGAAGAGTGGGATAACATCTCATAGCAAGAACTGGCAAGTCTGGTGCAGTCCATGAGGAGGAGATGCACTGCAGTACTTAACGCAGCTGGTGGCCACACCAGAGACAGACTTTTACTTTTGACCCCCTCCTTTGTTCAGGGACACATTATTCTATTTCTGTCAGTCACAGGTCTGTGGAACTTGTTCAGTTTGTCTCAGTTGTTGAATCTTGTTATGTTCATACAAATATTTACATGTTAAGTTTGCTGAAAATAAACGCAGTTGACAGTGAGAGGACGTTTATTTTTCTAAGTTTATAATAACCATGATATCAAAGTAAACTTGGAGTCTCGTGATATGGTGCGTTCCTCCCACTACGACTCAGGAAAGCATGCAGTATTTGGCTACAGATTAAATGAGCTATGATGAAATTCACAGGGTGGCGAAAGTGCACGGTGAGGACCTTGATGCTCCTTTCCAATAAATATCGAGGTTCTTCTTCTGGTGACATTATGATCGATGCTCGGCTGCCATTTGGCAAAAATAATCTCTCTTCTGTTCATAATAATCTCATGTTGGCTATACCCGCACTGTATCTGCGAGCTGTTGGCTAGATCCCACGTGCCAATACCATTGGGCACATTCGCTATATAACGCAATATTTTTTGTGAAGAAAATGTGATGGAAAACCATTCACTACATGGGTATTTCACAACAAAAGTAATTTTATGTGCACTACATCACGCACAGCCTTTTATAAAAACATCTATGTTTTGAAAAATGCATGTAGATTTTACAATATTCACATGAAAATCTGTTCGCCAATTGAATATTAAAAACAGCTATAGTGTAGAAATATCACATTTTTAGCTGCACTGCCCCTTTAACACATGTAATTCACCCACAAGGCACACGCTAGCAACGAGACTAGGAAAAAGAAAAAACGAAAACTTAAAATCAACAGTTGCCTTGTATCAAGTCTGATGTTCATTGTTAAAAATACAAATGCTATTATTTTTTGTTTTGTTTGCATAGGTGTTCTAACATGGGTTGCAAAGTAGTTTTACCCATGTAGGAAGTTTGACCTATGTAGGCATCCGTGTCTCCAATGTACATCTCAATGCAGTGGCCGAGCATAGTCACAGAAAACGTGTCATCTCTTTTAAGACCGAGTGCCTGTCAAAAAGAAGCAAAACTCAATTGTTGTAATAACATACAAAAAAATGTATTCAACATATCACATGGTCATGTCAATGGATCCATGTCAATGGATTTAACATTTAAATAAAGGAACAAAAACACCCAAAAACTGAATAACAGTACCGTGTGAAAGTAGTCGATGGCGCTCTCGAAGTCTC
Source organism: Oncorhynchus tshawytscha (assembly GCF_018296145.1). NCBI lineage: Eukaryota > Metazoa > Chordata > Actinopteri > Salmoniformes > Salmonidae > Oncorhynchus > Oncorhynchus tshawytscha. Next base: position 3,895,334 of record NC_056454.1, on the reverse strand, counting down.
CCATGAGGCTGTGCACATATCCGATGACCGAGTAGGTTGAGGCGTGCTGAGGGATGAGAACCAGGGCCTGGCGGTGGTACTCCAACGCCTGGTCATACTTCCTATTGGAGGACAGAACAAAATAACCAATCAGACAGTTCTCCCAGAGCCAATCTAGAGATCTGCCTGGTCTGGGTGTGTTCCACAGGAGGTTGGTGGCACCTTAATTGTGGAGGATGGGCTCCTGGTCATGGCTGGAGGAGAATAGGTGGAACCATGTGTTTGATAGCGTTCCAGACATTATTATGAGCCGTTCCTCCCCTCAGCAGCCCCCTGTGGTGTGTTCAGAGATCCAAAATAAGATGTAAACACATCTTCCTCTCTCAGACCCGTGTCCAAATAGTAGTAGTTTTCAAATTCACCACATAGGAAAACAGCCCATCATGTTTTGTACAAATCAAATACTGAACCATGTGTATGTCATTCGCAGGAGTTTGACTTAAACTGATTCAATCAATTGGTCAGTACACACTGCAGTTCGGTTAAGAAGCCTTTATTAAAATTAAAACAAAACATTAACTGCAAGGTGCAGATTACCAAAGATTGCCCTTTACATAAAGTACCCAAACCTTTTCAAAACCTCCACTTGTACCGCAAAGCCTCTCTCTAGATCTGCTGAGTGGCTCCTACGCATTATTCATGAACAGATCTGTGCATGAATACTCAATTAGAGACCTACTTATACAGAAGGACTGAGGAGAGCAAGTGTGTCTCTCTGAAAATAGTCAGAGGAGAGAGAGGTCCTATCACCTCCTCAGGCTCTCCACCTGAAATACCACTCAGGTTAATTTTGGATCCCTGTCCTTTAACGTAGTACCTGGAAGACAATAGATACATGCCTGCCTACCCATCCCATAAGTGTGATGAGAACATGGAAATTACAACAATGGCATCATAGGAGAGCTACAGATACAGAGATATGCCAGTCAGAATTTCCTTTCTGTTCAGTTCCATCCCCTCAAAAGATGTATGTCACAAAGCCAGCTATAAATGTTCTGGATGAGCTAAAGCTAGCTAGCTTCAGTATGCTCCACATTTCAGCTCAGGATTCATCCATAGCATAAAGGTGGATATCTAACCAACACCTTCCACATGTTGCACATGGACAACCCATTAGGATTCATACTCACTTCAGTTTTCGACAAACGTGACCCAGGTTGTTCAGGAGAGGCTCCCACTTGTCCACGGTCACCTGACAAATACAAAAACTGAAATCATGGCAAAAGAGGAATGTTTGCATTGAACAGAACTCTAAAACTGAATCTTACAACTCAACGATACTGGCTGCCAGTTCTTAACCCTCATACTATCGACTGGTAACCCAAAGGTGGTTTATTCAATTCTTAAAATTGACCAGGTCATTAACAAATCTAAATAATGTGTTTCTGTATCAATATAGACTTAAATATTCAAGACCTTTGGGGTCATTTTGACCTGTCACACACCCCCCCAAAAAAAATAATAATAATAATAATCTGACTACAGTAATTTCACAGATATTATTTGAATCTAGGTTTCTCTGGAAACATAAGATATCACCCCATGTGTGTATCATCTAAGAAGGCAAGTCATTCTAGCACAAATCTAAAAACACATCTTTATTTGAATCCAGGATTCTCTGGAGACCTAATAAGTTATCTATACCACCACCAGAGGGTGAAGGGGGACCTGTATAATTGATTTTGACTAGATAGACAGAACACCTGCAGTGATGATGCACCTTATGTAGCCTAGTGGTTAGTGTTGGAATAGTAACCAAAAGGTTGCAGGGTTGAATCTGTCGTTCTGACCCTAAAAAGGCAGTTAACCCCACTGTTCCTAGGCCGTCATTGAAAATAAGAATTGACGTGCCTAGTTAAATAAATATTTGTAAAAAATTAATAAAGATGTACACCTATGGTTATAAGTATAACCGTGAACAAAATTTTACCTTGAAATTAAAAAAAGTGTCAGTACTAAGAATACCTGGTAGAACTAATACAGAAATCAGCTACCCTCTATATGAACACAGTGCTCTAGTCATGTGTATTCTAAAAAAAAAAGAGCTATTTTACAGGAAATGTTATAAATACCAGAATTCCTATAATATTCTGTGTGAGACTTGTTATGGTATTTGGGTTACTGTACATTTGGTTTTAAGTGACTGAGGAGTTTGGCATGCTTTTTGAAACGTCCTACAGTAGGCCCTACCACTCCCAACGTCTAACTAGCAGGGATGCCAACACTGCCCGTAGGGTAAGTACATGTTTTAAAACATGTCTTATATTAACTAGGCAACTCAGTTAAGAACAAATTATTATTTACAATGACGGCCTACCACGGCCAAACCCTCCCCTAACCCAGACGACGCTGGGCCAATTGTGCGCCGCCCTATGGGATTCCCAATCATGGCCGGTTGTGATACAGCCCGGGATCGAACCAGGGTCTGTAGTGATGCCTCTAGCACTGAGATGCAGCGCCTTAGAGCGCTGCGCCACTCAGGAGCCACAAAATAATATATCTTTATGAGCATATAACTTGTACTTGCCAACCTTCCTTACCCATTAGAATTGACCCCTAACTTTTGCTCTCATCTCTCCTGTCCAGGTGCCATCTCCCTCTGTTGTACATAGGGCTGGAGTATGGCCTTACTAACAACTCTAAACTGGCCGAGCGCTTCTTCAGCCAGGCCTTGAGCATCGCACCAGAAGACCCCTTTGTCATGCACGAGGTGGCCGTGGTAGCCTTCCAGAACGGAGAGTAACACGCATATTATTATTTTTGCATGGTCTCTATGCACACTCACAGGGCCCTGCACACAGACACTCCAACACAAACAATCACTCACACACAAATATACTGACTACACACACATACCCAATCAGCAAATACCTGCTACTCTGTTTATCATATATCCGGATGCCTAGTCACCTTATGCTTATACATATCTACCTCTATCACTCCAATATCCCTTCACATTGTAAATATGGTACTGGAACTGACTGACCGTGTGTGTGTGTGTGTTATGCTTGCTTTCTCGTGTTAATTTTATTTCTAGTGTGTTTGTTGTTTTTAGTATTACATTGTTATTGGGCATTTCACCATACTTGTACATGGGATATTAAAACTTAAATGGGGAAAATGTATATTTTTGTTTTACAGAATATGCAAATGACCTGTAATTGTGCTAAAAGTCTTCTGGTAATTTTGATTCTCCAGATAACATTACTACATGTCTTCTACTGTTTTAATAACAATGAAGTTAACATTTATGCTATGATTGTTGCTTTTTCCCCCCAATAGTTTCTTATTGGGGTCAAAGTGAACCCAGTTGGTAATCCATGCATGGAAAATATGTTGGTCGTATGATTAAGAAGTCCCAAAACTTAAAAGATTTGAGCATGATACGTGGCTCTGGATTGAAATGAGCAGCTACCTCGTTCCCAATGGCTTTGATCTTGTCCATGGCATCCAGGAACAACTTCTCGGCTGTTTTCCAGCTGAAAAGGGAAGAACCGAAGACATTTCAGCAAAATCCACACGAATAAATAAAAAATAAATAAGGCAATAGTACCTTTCACACATCGTGTCAGCCTGAACAGTACTGTGCTCATTCAAATGGTCTTTTCCAGCAGTTCCAGCAACTATGGTGGACACGTTGCCAGGTACAGCTGTTGGATCATCTTTTCCCGACTAAATAGACAGAACCCGTGTTTTTAGTCACAACCTAATCTCTGTTAACCCAGAAGTAAAATCTTACGTAATTTGGTCAGCTGCGTCTAAGAGTTCGAAGTTCAGATTTCCGGCAAAGATGTCGCGACCCTCACAAAAGGAAAAGTACTCAGCCAAATGTGTGCACGTGGAGGTATTCTATATCATATTCGGGTGCACGTGCCTGTCTGTGTGTGAGTAGAAACACACATTATCCCAGTATGTGTTAGGGCCAGGATGATGCCAGTATCGCGACACCCATTAGTATCGTGACAAGGAAAAACAAGAAGCAAATTCTACTTCAGAAAAACAGCCCATTGTTACACATACAGCAGGGTTTTAAAGGACTAAAGACATTGGTCTGCTTTGTGTTTTCATTTTTGACATGGAAAAAATATTGCAATACTGGAATCATCTTATGTTATAATGTCGCATGCACAAGTATGGTGAAATGCAAAATAATGTAAATTCTAAAAACAAAATCACATGAGAAAGCAAGCATCACAGTCAGTCGGTTCCAGTACCATATTTACAATGTGAAGGGATATTGGATTGATAGTGGTAGATATGTGTAAACATGAGGTGACTAGGCATCAGGATAAACAGTTGAAGTCAGAAGTTCACATACACCTTAGCCAAATACATTTAAACTCAGTTTTTCACAATTCCTGACATTTAATCCTAGTAAAAACTCTGTCTTAGGTCAGTTAGGATCACCACTATTTTAATAATGTGAAATGTCAGAATAATAGAGAGAATGATTTATTTCAGCTTTCACATTCCCAGTGGGTCAGAAGTTTACATACACTCAATTAGTATTTGGTAGCATTGCCTTGAAATAGTTTAACTTGGGTCAAACGTTTTGGGTAGCCTTCCACAAGCTTCACAGAATAAGTTGGGTGAATTCTGGCCCATTCATCCTGACAGAGCTGGTGTAACAGAGTCAGGTTTGTAGGCCTCCTTGCTTGCACATGCTTTTTCAGTTCTGCCCACACATTTTTTAGGTCAGGGCTTTGTGATGGCCACTCCAATACCTTGACTTTGTTGTCCTTAAGCCATTTTGCCACAACATTGGAAGTATGCTTGTGGTCATTGTCCATTTGGAAGACCCATTTGCAACAAAGCTTTAACTTCCTGACTGATGCCTTGAGATATTGTTTGAAAATATCCACATAATTTTCCTACCTCATGATGCCATCTATTTTGTGATGTGAACCAGTCCCTCCTGCAGCAAAGCACCCCCACAACATGATGCTGCCACCCCTGTGCTTCACGGTTGGGATGGTGTTCTTCAGCTTGCAAGCACCCCCCTTTTTCCTCCAAACATAATGATGGTCATTGTGGCCAAACAGTTCCATTTTTGTTTCATCAAACCAGAGGACATTTCTCCAAAAAGTTGCTGAGCGGCCTTTCAGGTTATGCCGATATAGGGCTCATTTTACTGTGGATATAGATACAAAAGTATCTTCACAAGGTCCTTTGCTGTTGTTCTGGGATTGAGTTGCACTTTTCACACCAAAGTACGTTCATCTCTAGGAGACCGAACGCGTCGCCTTCCTGAGCGGTATGACGGCTGCGTGGTCCCATGGTGTTTATACTTGCGTACTATTGTTTGTACAGATGAACGTGGTTCCGTCAGGCGTTTGGAAATTGCTCCCAAGGACGAACCAGACTTGTGGAGGTCTACAATTTTTTTTATGAAGTCTTGGCTGATTTCTTTTGATTTTCCCATGATGTCAAGCAAAGAGGCACTGAGATTGAAGGTAGGCCTTGAAATACATCCACAGGTACACCTCCAATTGACTCAATGATGTCAATTAGCCTAACAGAAGCTTCTAAAGCCATGACATAATTTTCTGTAATTGTCCAAGCTGTTTAAAGGCACAGTCAATTTAGTGTATGTAAACTTCTGACCCACTGGAATTGTGATACAGTGAATTATAAGTGAAATAATCTGACTGTAAACAGTTGTTGGAAAAATTACTTGTTTCATGCACAAAGTAGATGACTTAACAGACTTGCCAAAACTATAGTTTGTTAACAAGAAATGTGTGGAGTGGTTGAAAAACAAGTTAATGACTCCAACCTAAGTGTATGTAAACTTCCGACATCAACTGTATGATAAACAGAGTAGCAGCAGCGTATATGCTGATTGGATGTCAGTGGGTGTGTGTGTGTGTGTGTGTGTGTATAGAGTCAGTATAAATGTATGTGCATATTATGACTGTGAGCAAATGATGGAGTGAGTGTTTGTGTTGGAGTGTCAGTGTGCCCGAGTGTGCAGGGACCTGTGAGTGTGCATAGAGACCATGCTAAAATAATATTCTGCGTGTTACTCACTCTCCGTTCTGGAAGGCTACCACGGCCACCTCGTGCATGACAAAGGGGTCTTCTGGTGCGATGCTCAAGGCCTGGCTGAAGAAGCGCTCGGCCAGTTTAGAGTTGTTAGTAAGGCCATACTCCAGCCCTATGTACAACAGAGGGAGATGGCACCTGGACAGGAGAGATGATAGCAAAGGTTAGGGGTCAATTGGGGCGGCAGGGTAGCCTAGTGGTTAGATCCCCGAGCTGACAAGGTACAAATCTGTCGTTCTACCCCTGAACAGGCAGTTAACCCACTGTTCCTAGGCCGTCATTGAAAATAACTTTTTCACACACATCCTGTTCTGTGGGGGTATCTGGGTGTCCATGTGCGTGTGTGGAAGGGAAGTCTGGGTTCAATAACAGTACATACCCCTTCATCAGTTGCGCAGCGGTGAAGTAAGCAGCCATGGCCTGGTCGTGTTCACTCTCCACCGCAAACGAGTGACCGTAGGCGATCCATGCCGGACCGTACGTCCGCTCCAGAGTTGTTGCCTTGCTGCGGGAGACAGAATTAGGATGTTAGTGTAAATAAGAAATATTCTACTCAGTCACGGAACGAATGCAGAGTAAATATTATTATTATTAATATGCAAGTAATATAGTACCAGTCAAAAGTTGACACTTACTCATACCAGGGTTATTCTTAATTTTCTACATTGTAGAAGAATAGTGACGACATTACAACTATGGAATCATGTAGTAACCAAAAAAAGTAACCACCTTTATGACAGCTTTGCACACTTGGCATTCTCTCAACCAGCTTAAGGTAGTCAGTCACCTGGAATGCATTTCAAATAACAGGTGTGCCTTGTTAAGTTGTGGAGTTTCTTTCCTTCTTAATATGTTTGAGCCAATAAGTTGTGCTGTGACAAGGTAGGGGTGGTATACAGAAGATGGTCTTTTATCAAATAGGACTAAGTCCATTTGATGGCAAGAACAGCTCAAATAAGCAAAGAGAAATGACAGTCCAGCATTACTTTACGACATGAAGGTCAGTCAAGACGGAACGTTTCAAGAACTGAAAGTTTCTTCAAGTTAAGTCACAAAAACCAAGCTCTATTATGGAACCGGCTCTCATGAGGACCGACACAGGAAAGAAGACCCAGAGTTACCTCTGCTGCGGAGGATAAGTTCATTAGATACCAGCCTCAGAAATTGCAGGCCAAATAAATGCTACAGAGTTCAAGTAACAAACATCAACTGTTCAGAGAAGACTGCATGAAATCAGGCCTTCATGGTCAAATTGCTGCAAAGAATCCCCTACTAAAGGACACCAATAAGAGGAAAAGACTTGCTTGGGACAAGAAACATGAGCAATGGACATTAGACCAGTGGAAATCTGTCCTTTGGTCTGATGAGTCCAAATTTGAGATTTTTGGTTGAAATAGCCATGTCTTTGTGGGACGCAGAGTAGGTGAACAGATGATCCCTGCATGTGAGGTTCCCACTGTGTAGCATGGAGGTGGTGTGATGGTGCCTTGCTGGTAACACTGTGATTTATTTAGAATTCAAAGCACACTTAACCAGCATACGCCATCCCATCTGGTTTGCGCTCAGTGGGACTATCATTTATTTTTCAACAGGACAATGACCCAACAAACCTCCAGGCTGTGTAAGGGCTATTTGAACAAGGATAATGATGGATTGCTACATCAGATGACCTGGCCTCCACAATCACCCAGCCTCAACCCAATTAAGATGGTTTGGGATGAGTTGGACTGCAGAGTGAAGGAAAAGCAGCCAACAAGTGCTCAGCATATGTGGTAACTCCTTCAAGACTGTTGGAAAAGCATTCCAGGTGAAGCTGGTTGAGAGAATGCCAAGCGTGTGCAAAGCTGTCATCAAGGCAAAGGGTGGCTACTTCAAATAATATCAAATATAAAATATATGATTTGTTGAACACTTTTTTGGTTACTACATGATTCCATATGTGTCATGTCATATTTTAATGTCTTCCCTATTATTGTATAATGTAGAAAATAGTAAAAATAAAGTCAGGTAAAAACCCTTGAATGAGTAGGTGTCTCCAAACTTGTGATTCATCAGCAAGTGAATGAATCAAAAAATATTTGGATATCAACGTCTGACTGCTGAATAGGCCTGGCAATAAGAACATGGTATCTGGTACCTGAGATATCTACGAGCGTGTTCATTTTTGTGACCGACCATTAGATAGTAGCATCCCACAGCAAACCAAGAGACCTGGATGAAAACAATGCTTACCATTTGGTTAGTGATCAAATATTAATTCCATTAAAAAAAACATACTGTACCAATCAGAGCTTGGACATATGCCATGTCAAGATGCAAGTATAGAGGGGTATCACAGGAGGTTGGTGGCACCTTAATTGGGGAGGAGGGACTCGGGTAATGGCTGGTAACAGGATGAGTGGAACGGTATCAAACACGTGGTTTGTAGGTGTTTGATGCCATTCCATTTTCTCCAGCCATTATTATGAGCAGTATTCCCCTCAGCAGCCTCTTGTGGCAGGTATACTCATAGCAGAGGAAAGTATTGGGAAACAAAGCAGGGGTTATACTTACTGGGTTGTTGGGATACAAGTCCACAAGCTTGTGTGAAAGGTAAAACAGTTCTGTAGGGGAATAAAGAGCAGAGAATCAGGGTACATATTTTTTTCTCTCGAAACAATTTAGATGTACATTTATCTTTCATGAGTATGTATGAATAAACACACTTAAAAGGAGAGCATCAACCGTATTACCATTTGCTTTGCTGAGCTCCACCAGTGTTCCTATATGAACAGGTAAACAGTTGGCATGGAATGGGTCTTTCACCATCACCCTTGAAGAAACAAAACATTCAGGTGATATGTAGACAGGGCCAAATTATAAGTATGCAACTTATACCCTATTCACAGAACTGAGCTGAGAGAATAATATTCCAACAGACATGCACTGAGTGTACAAAACATTAAGAACTCCTGTTCTTTCCATGACAGACTGACCAGGTGAAAGCTATGATCTCTTATTTAGGTCACTTGTTAAATCCACTTCAATCAGTGTAGATGAAGGGGAGGAGACAAGTTAAAGAAGGAATTTTAAGCCTTAAGAAAATTGAGACATGGATTGTGTGTGTGCATTTCAGAGGGTGAATGGGCAAGACAAAAGATTTAAGTGCCTTTGAACGGGGTATTAGTTGCCGGGGCACTGTTTATGTCAAGAACTGCAACGCTGCTGGGTTTTTCACACTAAACAGTTTCCGTGTGTATCAAGATGTGTCCACCACCCAAAGGACATCCAGCCAATTTGACAACTGTGGGAAGCAATGGAATCAACATGGGCCAGCATCACAGTGGAACACTTTCAACACCTTGTAAGAGTCCATGGCCGATTAATTGAGGCCGTTCTAAGGCAAAAGGGGGTGCAGATTAATATTAGGAAGGTGTTCCTCATGTTTTGTACACTCAAGTGTATATCATAAGATCTTGTGAAAAAAAAAAGTTTTGGCTGTTTTAACACCTGCAGACTCATCTTAAAGTAACCCATACCAACGAACTGAAGTAGTTTTGTGCCAACAATTCGTTAAATATGTGTCCCCCAAAAATGTCATATCTCCTAAATATAGGACAGACATTTCACAACCTTAAGATTTTTCAATGCTTCTAATGGGCTATGGTAGTAAGGCCAAATTCAATATTTCATCAAATAATATATTTGTTTTTATACCGGAAGGGGTCTTGAAATCTTAAATCAAATAGCTAAATGGGGGGGGGACTTAGACTGAGGTTATAAACAAACAAAAAGGTTAGTTTTGCAAATTAACACCAGCAGACTGCCAATAAATCTCAAGAGGAGCCGGTCTATTTATTTATATTTAAAAGGTTAAGGTGGGCCAGCGATTAGTTATCAAACTTACATGGATGTGAGTTTGTAGCACATTTTGAAGTCGCAGTTGTAATAATGCCTCTCTGCGATGGAGACCACCACATCCAAGTTGTCCTGGAGACCGTTGACCATCTCTGGGACCACCATATCACTGGGTTTGTTATACTGAGGGAAGGAAAGAGGAATGGAAGGAGGGACAAAAACAAAAAGGGTGGGGAGAACATTTTAGGATTATGCTGTCATGGTTACTGGTTGACTGACAAGGGCAGCTGTAGATGACCAATACGACAATAGGAGTAATTGTAATATGGTTCATTCTGAACTATAGGGCAAAATCCAAAGCGATATGCGATGACCTACTGTGGCGGTTGTGAGATTCTTTCTGCCGGTTATTGTCATGCAAAAGACTGTTCGTCTCACGGTAAATGACCGTTACCTTAAGCAAGTTAAGCCTCTAGGCCTCCACGCATACCAAGTGGCTGATGCGTGCCTTTGGAATATCTACAATTTAAAAAATCTGATTTATCAATTTAATATACACCATCACAATAAATCCATGATTTATTTTAGTCAGGTCTAAAGAAACATGATACAAAGAAAATGTATTTCAGAAGAACAGAATACGAGTTTGCCTACTGTATGTTATCTGGCTTGTTCATTTGACAGACAAGATATGCTTAGAAGACCCGTGCCATTATTTAATATTATTTAATTTTATAGTAAGAACAATGATACTCAACATGAATGAAATTGATATTTTCCCATTCTGGAGAGAGTGCTCATACGTGGCTACGTTGAGCATAAAAGTGATCATTTGAAACAGGTCCTATATTTAGTTATTTGGCAACTTCAGTTGTGAATGATAAGAATGTCTTAGAAAATCAAAACATGGGCTGCATGATGCGACTATAGGCTATTGATGATTTAACAAATTGCAAGAAATGCTTGCCGCAGGCTGCACAGCTGTTCTATCATATTTTCACTCATCAGACTATACTTAATTTAATCTGGTCTTCACTAAAATATGTCAAATTAGAACATCCCATTATCAAATGGGCAGGATAAAAAATAAAAAGTAATCTGTATGCAACTGAATAGTGAACGGGGGCGTGCGCTTTCCCGCCAGTCCGTTTTTCAATGATGGCGCTACTTCGGTTTTATAGTGGTGCATGTGCATAACACGAGCAGCTGAGAAGTCAAATATGAACACACTTATTCCACTCCACGCCTCAACCACTGTTTTGAGGAGCATGCGTTGGCTGTGTGACAGGTGATATTCCACCCAAACTGTATGCCATGGGCTCTCCAACCCAGTTCCTGCAGCTACCCAGTGATTCATTTGGAAAGTGAAATCTGTTCAGGAACGTCGACAGTAAAATTTCTTCACAACAAAACATTTAAACTGTTGACAACCCCTCTGCGCACTCCATAAAGGAATAAAGGAGCGCAAGGAGAGATGGAAACACATGGAGATATATTCTGTATAGCTAAAAAGGTAATGTGTCATCCAATTATTTTTTTAAATATATTTAAGTTCCTTTTACTAGGCTATTCAAAATCAAATACAAATTCCGTATAATAATAGGCTAACTGAGCCGCCCTGCAAAAGCAATGAACCAACAGCATCGCCAAGGGCAATAAGTTCTCTCCCAGACATGGACATAAATTTGAGCATAACATAGTCAATATTAAAATGAAATTATAATAATAAACCACACTCAAATGCGATTACGCGAATGTGTTTAATTGGAGCAAGACCAATTATGTCCCAAAATCTGTTCGATTATGATTGTATTGTAGAACGGCTTAATCATAATTTTAATTCAGGTTTATTTTCTGTCTTGGCCTAATAACCCTATGCATAAGCTCTAATATGTGTATGGGTGTTTTGAATTGATCATCACCTTAGAAGGTGTTTTCCATTTTTTTTGTGTTAGGCTTTGAAACAGAATCCACAACCATGTTTTGCACTCAGTTTCAACCTGCCGTTGAACTTCTTTCTTCAAATTGATCATCACAGTTTAAGTGAGTTTTAAAAGCAAGATTCTGTTTTGATAAGTGGTGGATGTGATTTCCGATTGCTTTTGCATTGATGTCAGAGTGGTTAGAGGGACAATCGGGGCCTGATGTTAAATAGCAAGTTGGGTACTACCAAAGCTTGTCCGGAGTGCATAAGAGGAGATGACCGTGACTCAATGGTCACGTATAATTTTACCACAGCCCTATGATGACCTGGGTATTCAAGTACAGAAACAACATTGTGATAAACATCGACTGTGTAAAAACGGAAAAGTAACATCGGATCTGAACAGAATTGATGTCCTGACATGGAGGATAACAGTAGACGTACCTTCTTCAATTTATTCTCAAACAGGAAGTGAAGTAATTCGTCTTCCTCCTCAGTGCACTGTTGGCTCAGAGGAAGTGAGTCCAGGAAGTCCTTTTCTATTACACACACAAAAACAACCGGTCTTTGGGTAAAAAATAGATACAGTGCATTTGGAAAGTATTCAGACCCTTTGACATTTTGTTACGTTACAGCCTTATTCTAGAATTGACAACCCCCCCCTCAATCTACACACAACACCCAATAATGACAAAGCAAAATTAGGCTTTTAGAAAAAAACTGAAATATCACACAAGTATTCAGACCCTTTATTCAGTACTTTGTTAGAGCACTTTAAACAGCGACTACAGCCTCGAGTCTTCTTGTGTATGACGCTAGAAGCTTGGCACACCTGTACTTGGGGAGGTTCTCCCATTCTTCTCTGCAGATTTTGGGGCGGCAGGTAGCCTAGTGGTTAGAGCGTTGGGCCAGTAACCAAAAGGTTGGTTATCGGTATCATTTCTTTTTCGGCAAGGAAAATATCAGATATCGGCCAAAAATTTCATATTAGTGCATCACTATATTTCATTTACTAATTTTTTTTTTTTTTTAAATAGTTTTTGGTGTATTGTGTGTAGATTGATGAGAGGGAAAAAACTATTTAATCAATTTTAGAATAAGGCTGTAAAGTAACAAAATGTGTAAAAAGTCGAGGGGTCTGAATACTTTCCGAATGCACTATACACACTCATCTGCCTACATGGTACAACTACATTTACCCTACAGAAACATCAGTAAGTACAGTATCGTTATTAAAAACAAATGGCACAAAATAATCTATATTAGTCCTGCCACACACGTGCAAAACCCATAAGCTTCACCTTCCTGAGCGGTCAGCATGTGATGGGACGTTAGAAGGTCGAAGGCTTCAAAGCAGTACACGTCCAGTTTCAAGGCCTCTTTGTAGCTGGACGTGGCCAGAGGCCGGTTGTCCATAGCATCATAGATCTTCCCCCGCAACAGACAAATAGAACTGTCGATCTGAGAGGGGGTGAGTGGGAAATGAGGAAGAGAGAGGGAGCTAAAGAAAGATGTGAGACCACAGGGGTAAGGACCACTGAAGCAGCATCAGTCGGGGAAGCCTCCAGGGGCCACTGACATAAAGACCCACACATTAATTTTGTATGAATGTGACTACTGGGTGAACGACAGACCCCTTTAATAATATGACAATGATTACTACAAAAATGAAAATGTATCGCTTTCAAAAGAAATAATTCATGAAAATGCAGCCATGGGGTCTTTGAATACGGTGTTGCCATATTAGTCACCCACAATACAGTATGCAAATACTATAGTTAACCTGTAACCACAACACCATAAATGTGATAAATGTGAAGGAACTGGGGATTTATTTATGTTTTTAAATCACACTAAGAGGCTTGAACACAAACCTGGAATTACAGGGCCACAAAAACAAAATGGACCATATTGTGTCAGAACTGAGACTCACAGAGGCAGGGCTCATCTCCCAGTCCTTGGGCGACTGTTGTATCCCGTGGTCCTCTTTGACAGTCTGGTCCAGCAGCTTCTTGCTGGCTGGCTCCTCCATGTCCAGGATGTCTAAGGCCTGCTGGAACTCTTTGGCAGCATACTGCACAAAACAAACAATAGGTTAGTGCTTCCAATGGGTCAGGTCAGTTAGGAGCATGGTGCTGGCAAACTCAGGGTTGTAGGTTTGATTCCTCCATAGGCCACATAATTAATATGCTGGCAGTTCTGTAAGACCATTTGGCTAGGAAGAAGCTGCTAAATGACCATATTGGGGAATAACAGCACAAATACGATGAACTTACACTTACAGACTAGAGACAAGTACAAGTAAAAGAGTGGAAAGTAAACAAATAGTGAGAGAAAACATGTTCAAAAGAACACATTAAGGTATAGCTAAAATACAAGTGTGGGGGAGGGGGAGGTGAGCCTACAGCCTTTGTACAATTTAAAAAATAAAAAAGGGAATTAAAGTGTCTAATAGACATGACATCGGTCACATAGTCCTTGGGCCAGAGGGTCACTTTGGGGAGGCAAAGTCTAATGATGATTTTCATTAACGGTCATGTCTGTGGATTATATTTTGGTATGATAGCCACATTTAGCTACCTCCGATACATGGCCATCACTGCATTATATGAATGATATGTTCGCAAGGAATAATGGCGCCAGAGGGCATTGGCTGCCGGTTTACAGGCTCTTAACCAATTATAGTTCTACAGCTGCACCATCGAGAGCACTGGTTGCATCACCGATTGGTATGGCAACGGCTCGGAATCTGACCGCAAGGCGCTACAGAGAGTAGTGTGTATGGCCCAGTGCATCACTGGGGCCAAGCTTCCTGCCATCCAGGAACTCCATAACAGGCAGTATCAGAGGAAGGCCCTAAAAATTGTTGAAGACTCCAGCCACCCTAGTCATAGACTGTTCTCTCTGCTACCACACGGCAAATCGGTACCGGAGTACAAAGTCTAGGTCCAAAAGCCTCTTTAACAGCTTCTACCCCAAAGCCATATGACTGCTAAACAGTTAATCAAATGGCTTTTATTTATTTTTACACGCTGCTGCTACCTGCTTTTAATTGTCTATGGAAAGTCACTTGACCCCTACCTACATGTACAGATTACCTCGACTAACCTGTACCCTCGCAGCACATTGACTCGGTACACCCTGTAAATGGTGTCAAAGTTATTTTATTATGTTACTTTTTTTCTTACCTTAGTTCATTATTTTGTTTATTAGCAAACACTTTACAAAAACGTCTGCATTGTTGGTGAAGGACTTGTATCTAAGCATTTCAGGTCTACACCTACAATTTGATGTGATTACGTTTATGACCCCCATGCAATTAGTTGAGCCAACAGGATCAGGGTATGAAACGTAATTTTGTATTATCAGGGAACAGTCTTCAAAAACTAAGGCAATTTGATATGTTAAATTCATAAAACATCACATTAAGATATGAAGCAATTGTAATGGTAATGACATCTCTACTGGCTCACCTTTGGGGCATCAAAGGTAATACACATATGCATTTTGGGCTATATCAAACCAGAATGGACAATATTGGGATGTGCTCTATTACCACAAGGTACCCTGGATCAGGGGTACTCAACTACTATTTGACAAGGTCCGGTCACACATTTAATAGATGGCAAAGGTCCGGATGGATATTTGAAATGGTTGTCTTCGTAACAAACCCCCACCTCGTGCAACCCCAAACCAGTCACACTACTTGTTGGCGGCAATAACAGAGTCATTTCTAAGCTCATTCCCCTCAATTCTACATATTTTGACATGGGGTGAAAAGAAAATCATAATTTTAAAGTTAATTTCCTGCAATTCGATGTGATTTCCAATTGCAAATTTTACCATGTCGTGTTATGATAATTGCCCGACTCATAAAAATCAGTCGAGGCCCCAGAGCACGTCATCTGTCCATAACTACAATCTTGCTAACATGGCAAGTAGTTGATCAACGGAACATTTCTGACAGGTTAAAAATAGATCTGGTCTGTCAGTGAATGACATGAGGAAAACTGCCCATGCAATACCAAATTTCAAAATGTAACCTTACGTATTCTATTATAACAACTGTCAAAAGCAGTAAATGAAAAGCCTGACTGAGTTCCTATATAAAAATTTACAGAAATTAACACTGACTGGTCCGTCTGATCCCATTCTCAGTCCGGATCTGGACTGCAGTCTGCCAGTTGAGTATGGCTGCCCAAGATGATAACTATACCAAATAGATACAGGACAAGGAGACCCATTGGGGATGTTGTTTTTGTAGCAACAGTTGAAGTCGGAAGTTTACATACACTTAGGTTGGAGTCATTAAAATGTCTGGTTAACAAACTATAGTTTTGGCAAGTCGGTTAGGTCATTTACTTTGTGCATGACAAGTAATTTTTTCAACAATTGTTTACAGCGATTATTTCACAGTCTCACAATTCCAGTGGGTCAGAAGTTTACATACACTAAATTGACTGTGCCTTTAAACAGCTTGGAAAATTACCAAAAATGTCATGGCTTAAGAAGCTTCTGATAGGCTAATTGACATCATTGGAGTCAATTGGAGGTGTACCTGTGGATGTATTTCAAGGCTTACCTTCAAACTCAGTGCCTCTTTGCTTGACATCATGGGAAAAATCTAAAGAAATCAGCCAAGACCTCTGAATAAACATTGTAGACCTCCACAAGTCTGATTCATTCTTGGGAGCAATTTCCAAACACCTGAAGGTACCAGGTCCCAGAACAGCAACAAAGGACCTTGTGAAGATGCTGGAAGAAACAGGTACAAAAGTATCTATATCCACAGTAAAACGAGTCCTACATCGACAAAACCTGAAAGGCCGCTCAGCAAGGAAGAAGCCACTGCCTCAAAACCACCATATAAAAAGCCAGACTATGGTTTGCAACTGCACATGGGGATAAAGATTGTACTATGGTCTGATGAAACAAAAATAGAACTGTTTGGCCATAATGACCATCGTTATGTTTGGAGGGAAAAGGGGAGGCTTGCAAGCTGAAGAACCATCCCAATCGTGAAGCACGGGGGTGGCACCATCATGTTGTGGGGGTAATTTGCTGCAGGAGGGACTGGTGCACTTCAAACTAGATGTCATCATGAGGTAGGAAAGTTCACCTCTAGGCTAGGGGGTGGTATTTTCATGTACGGAAGAAAAGCGTGGCCAAAGTACACTACCTGTTACTCAGGCCCAGAAGCTAGGATATGCATATATCAAGACTGTCCTGATCAGGTTACAGGAGACCACAACCCTACAGATTATCTCTCAACCCCAACAGAGGAGAAGAGATCTAGGGGTCTGAAGATGTGGGGGTTTTATGACCCCTCACACCCATGGTCAATCTTAGGCCACAGACAAATTCCTTTTGTTCTGTTACTATGGAGAACCAGCCTCAGAACATTAAACATGAAATAAAGGGACTTTGGGACAATGGTTTCCATCAGCCACGGTGGTCATGACGATAGATGAAATATGAAAATGTCATTTGTTTTGTTATTAAAGGTTAATAGATGACGTTATTACGAAAACATTGTAATGTCAACAGTTTACCTAGTATATGTTTGATGTTTATACATTGTACGTTGTGTGGAAAATGTCCAAATCAAAGAGTATGTTTTGGTAAAGATGAAATGTGAAGTTAGTTGTCAAAAATTGGATTTGAGTAAAATCTAGACCTTGCCCTCATTAACTTGGTACGCCCAGAGAATTGCCCTAAAGGCGGTTATGTCCACTTCTGACCCGAGGGTATAAAACCTGTGAGTGAAGAATTTACAGATCAGACTAAGTGACCCCAAGCTGCAGCCGAGTACTAAAAAGTCAACGAACCCAAAACGCAACAACTTTGTCTTCAACTAAATATTTTTCTATCCAAGCTACGGATGAGTAGCTGTGTCTAAGCAGGTGAATTCAAGTCGAACCACCTAGCCTCCACTCCCCATCGAATCGTGGTATCTACACTGTTTCATTCCTATGCTGTGAGCTCTGAGCTACAGAGCTGTCTGTCCTCAGAAGAGCCCCTCCAGAGCAAGGGCGAAGGAACAGACTCCTAAGCCAAAAGGACCCTGACATCGTGAGGACAACCAAAGACTTGCGCGGGAGAAGTGAGTCATTGAGCAGCCTGAATGGTCCACGCGGAGAATCCACGGAGACCTTCCACACGTAATTACATTATTATATTCTGACCCATAAGAGCGGCAGTTTGGGGCAAGGCTAGGGTTAGAATAGCTGACAAATTCACCCGAATGTATATTTCTCTCGTGTACTTTCTCTTTTAAATCCCCATTTTGGGTAACACACACCATAGTGGGTTTGCCCGTTATACAAAGTTCTAATCAATAGCCTAGAATGTGTTTTTGTGTATGTATATCTTTTATCATCAATTTAGCTTTCTAGTAAATAAATACTCAACTAAGATTGGTGTGGTACGAACTCATTGGTGAGACCGTCCGTGCAGATTCCCGGATTATGCGACGTTCAGAACGAGACTGTAGCGGTAACTGATTAATTAGCGGCTATGGTAAAAATCGACTGATATTCTTTGAGTTAATTTGGGAAATAGAAACTCAAAAACAAATTTTCCCATGGTGCCCCAGGTTAATGAGTTAATAATTGTTTGATTCAGTTAATCACGCAATTAGAAACATTTAATCATTCGATGAGCAACAGTCGTCACATTAACTAATACGTCAAAACACATATTAGTAGATGTGGATAGAAAACACTGAAGTTTCTAAAACTGTTTGAATGATGTTGGAGTATAAAATAACTTATTTGGCAGGCGAAGGACTGAGGACAAACCAACCAGGATTTTTTTTTTAAGGTCACTCTTTTCAAATGGGATTTCAATGGGAATCTAGAATTCTAAGGCAGTTGCTTGCAGTTCCTATCGCTTCCACTGTCCAACAGTCTTTAGAAATTGGTTGATGTTTTTCCTTTGAGAAATGAAGAAGTAGCCCTGTTCAGAACAAGGGCCGAGTGAAGTGTACTGTTGTGGTTGGGGCGCGTGACCCGAAAGCTCGCTCCACTATGTTTTAATCCGCTATTGAACGCCATTTATCACGTCTTAAATTTTAGCGATTATTTACGTTAAAAATACCTAAAGTTTTATTAGCAAAGTTGTTTGATATGTTTGGACAAAGATTACAGGTAACTTCGATATTTTGTAGTCATGTTGCGTGAGTTGGAACTGGTGTTTTTCTGGATCAAACGCACCAAATAAATGGACATTTGAGAAATAACGACTGAATTAATCGAACAAAAGGACCATTTGTGAGGTTTATGGGACATATTGGAGTGCCAACAAAAGAAGATCTTCAAGGGTAAGGCATGAATTATATCGCTATTTCTGACTTTTGTGTCGCGCCTGGCGGGATGAAATATGATGGTCTGTGTTCGTTTGATGGGGTGCTATCCTCAGATAATAGCATGGTTTGCTTTCGCCGTAAAGCCTTTTTTGAAATCTGACACAGCAGCTGGATTAACAAGAAGTTTATCTTTAAACCTATATATAACACTTGCATCTTTCATCAATGTTTATGATGAGTACTTTGTCATTTGATTTGGCTCTCTGCAATTTCACCGGTTATTTGAGACAATGCATTACTGAACATAACGCGGCAATTTAAACTGAGGTTTTTGAACATAAAGAGAGACTACTGAACAAAACAAACATTTATTGTGTAACATGGCATCCTGGGAGACCAGGTGAAGATCAAAAGGTTAGTGATTCATTTTAAATCGCTATTTCTGACGTTTGTGAGCCCTCTTCTTGGCTGGAAAATGTCTATGGTTTTTGTGGCTAGGCGCTGTCCTAACATAATCGCATGGTGTGCTTTTGCCGTAAAGCCTTTTTGAAATCGGACACTGTGGTTGGATTAACAAGAAGTTTATCTTTAAAATGGTATAGAATACTTGTATGTTTGAGGAATTTTAATTATGAGATTTGTGTTGTTTGAATTCGGCACCTTGTAATTTCACTCGCTGTTGTCGACGCTAGCATCCCACAAATCCCAGAGAGGTTCAAGCGTGGTCGCAAATGGGTCTTCCAAATGGACAATGACCCCAAGCATACTTCCAAAGTTGTGGCAAAACGGCTTAAGGACGACAAAGTAAAGGTATTGGAGTGGTAAAGCCCTGACCTCAATTCTATAGAAAATTTGTGGGCAGAACTAAAAAAGTGTGTGCGAACAAGGAGGCCTACAAACCTGACTCAGTTACACCAGCTCTGTCAGGAGGAATGGGACAAAAATTCACCCGACTTATTGTGGGAAGCTTGTGGAAGGCTACCCGAAACGCTTGACCCAAGTTAAACAATTTAAAGGCAATGCAACCAAACACACTGAATTAGTATGTAAACTTCTGACCGACTGGTTGTGTGATGAAATAAATAAAAGCTGAAATAAATCACTCAACTATTATTCGGACATTTCACATTCTTAAAATAGAGTGGTGATCCTAACTGACCTAAGACAGGGACTTTTTACTAGGATTAAATGTCAGGAATTGTGAAAAACTGAATTGAAATGCATTTGGCTAAGGTGTATGTAAACTTCCGACTTCAACTGTGTGTGTGTGTGTATATATATATATATATTAGTGTCATCATAGATTTTGTCAATCAATCCTAGCAGCCTATTTCGAAGATGGCCGCCATTCCTTTCAATGGGAAGAAACTGCATTGATTTTGCATGGCCATAACTGAATAAATAATTGGTGTAATAAGACCAATAAGATGGCCCATGCAAGTTATGTATTTCGCTAAATAATTACCAGAAATGTGTTAATACATTTTGTAGCCATTTCAATTACATTAAATTGTTTATTTTTATTTGATTTAACTAGGCAAGTTAGTTAACAACAAATTGTTATTTACAATGACGGCCTAACGGGGAACAGTGCCTTGTTCAGGGACAGAATGACAGATTTTTACCTTGTCAGCTTTAAGATTTGTTCCAGCAACCTTTCGGTTACAATGCTCTAAACACTAGGCTACCTGCCGCCCCTGAAACACTTAGAAAATGTTCTAGAAACTTTCACTGATATATAATCATTAAAATGATATGCAATATGATACAATAAAATGTTGATGTGAAACCTGTCCCATACATTGCACTATGAGATCCCATAGGAATGCATTACATCCAGCAAAGAGGTACCCATTCTTGCAAAATGCCTTCATAATGAGTGCACACATGTTGACAAAGCTAGGAGAAGTGTAAACAATGATGCCTAGCTATTGTGGATTTAACCATAGGTTAACCATTTCCCAACACGGCCACAAACCAGATCCACTGGTTTTAATAATAGGTAGAATATGCCTAATGATAATTAAATATTTTAGTTATGCAGATAACCAATTCAGCCAGGTTTGCTAAATATCTCATCTTTGTAAAAATAGATTAGCAAAATGCTTCAAACACAACTGTTTTTGGTCTGTATTTAGAGCTCTAATCTGTATATTTAAAAAATAAAAAATAAAAAAAAGACATGTTTTGTAGTGATAATGATATGCCATATTGTGAAAGGTAAAAGCTGTCTTGTATGCTGTCATAAATACACACACACACTACATTCCAACATTAACTTTCTAACAAACCACCTGATAATTAGGGGACATCAACTTACATAGCTGGTGTATTGAAGCCTTATAGATGGTGTCTAGCTACCCTATCTATGGGCAAATACATTGTAGTGTACGTCCTACTGAAATATGTACTGGTTAGAGCAGGGTTCTACATCCCTGTACCTGGTGCACTACAGTCTGTTGCTTCACTCCTACCCTATTCTAGCACACCTGATTCTAATAATTAGCTGGTCGATAAGCTTAAAAATCAGCTTAGTTACAACTGGAGTTGGCATGAAAACCTACAGGAGGGTAGCTCTCCATGAACAGGGGTGGAGAGCCCTGGGTTAGAGACTGGTGAGGGTTGTCGAGGGCGTCAGCAATGGTCTAAATGCACAAAGGCTGGTTATTTGTTTATTTTAGTAATTCCCCCCCTCACACCAATATCCAAATTTGTAGTTACAGACTTGTCCCATCGCTGCAACTCCTGTACGGACTCAGGAGGCAAAGGTCGAGAGCCATGCATCCTCAGAAATCACCAATGGCATCATTTCTATAACATTTGTCAACCAGCTGCTGAACTAATGGCTGCCAAATTAGGTAACACATCACTAAATAACTTAAGGTTAGAGAACATACGTTTTAAATCATGATGGTCAAGGACAGAAGTTAGTTAAAGGTTAGATAAAAAATTATCACAAATATTCTTTTTTAGAGAATGTGTTTACCTAAATCTGTGTGAACTCAAAAAATGACATGGCACACATTTCATGTTAGCATTGCAGGTGACAAATATAAAACCAACATGATACCAGATTTGGATCTCTTGGTATTATTTCCCACTAGGCCATGACCAATTTTCCTTAAACAAATATGCATTTCTGCTACATCTAACATTGGCTGTTTCATAAGATGAGTCAGTCTAGGTAATCATTAGAACATTTCCCAAACCCCATGGTTTTTAAGATGAGCCTCAACCAATAAAATGTTCAACGGTTGTTAAATCGTCATTTTCAATGAGCAAGTGAACATTCCACCTTGTCTCAAATGTCCTTTAACAGCCGTCAAAAGATTATTTTGCATAATTTCCCATACAATCAATCAATATATATAAATGACTATAAAAGTGAACACATTTTCCAGAAGGCCCATGGACTAATAGGAGGATGGAGAGTTTGAACAGGTAGATTTCATCACAAGTAGCTGCTTAATGTTTATACTCACGTGGCATCTAGCAGCGAGATATTGACACGCACCATACAACTGTGAAATGAAAGATACATATTGGGAAAATGAAAACCAAAGCACAAGCTGACAGACAACTTTTCACCTCAACAATGGCAACAGCATTTGCCCATTCAGACAGTAACACAAGCACGTTAGTGTCTATTTACAAATATCTGGCATTTATGAGGGAAATGCCGACAGTCTAAACGTTAAAAGGGACAGTTCAAAAATGTTAAACTTCATAAATCATAAATCTCCTGCACCGCCCCAACATCAACATGCACTACATGACCAAAAAGGTATGTGGACACCAGCTCATCCAATATCTCAATCCAAAATCATGGGCATTAATATGGATTTGGTCCCCCTTTGCTGCTATAACAGCCTCCACTCGTCTGAGAAGGCTTTCCACTAGATATTGGAACATTCCTGCAGGGATATGCTTCCATTCAGCCACGAGCATTAATGAGGTCGGCACTGCGTTTTCCTGGCATCTGCTAAGCCCAGATTCATCCATCGGACTGCCAGATGGTGAAGCATGATCAGCACTCCAGAGAACGCGTTTCCACTGCTCCAGTGTCTAATGGCAGCGAGCTTTACACCACTCCAGCCGACACTTGGCATTGCGCATGGTGATCTTGGGCTTGTTATGCGGTAGCTCAGCCATGGAAATCCATTTCATGAAGTTCCTGACGAACAGCTATTGTGCTGACATTGCTTCCAGAGGCAGTTTGGAACTCGGTAGTGAGGACAGGCGATTTTTCAGCACTGGGCGGTCTCTTTGTGAGATTGTGTGGCCTACCACATGGCCGGCTGAGCAGTTGTCGCTCCTTGACGTTTCCACTTCACAAAAAGGGGATATTTCTGTTTTGAGGTCAAAACAATGGTTTCCAATGACGTTAACCAATTATTCGAGATTTAGTAGGCAATGACTACTCACAATTGGTCAAAAAAAAAAAAAAAAAAACACGATGCACACAGAGGAGGTCATTGGAAACACTTATTCCTCTATATTTGACTACAAAAACACCATTTTTCACATAGTGGTTGCTCCACTAAAAGTTTTGCGATTATGCTGCGGTACTTAGAGGTAATTTGTGGTTTAGTACGATACCCTGCGTCACCACTTCATTGCTCCAGAACAGCGCATGGGGGAGTTAGAGCACTAATTATGCTTTTGGGTCCTACTGTCTCTAACTGACAATGAATGGGCAACATAAACCGAAATAGAAACTGATAATTTCACATGGACTTCACTATAACTTACTAAAACTGGTTGTTAGACTAAAGGTTATTATTTTGTTTTGCTCTTATTGAAGTACACTCCCAACTGGTCACATTGTACAGCACCTAAGCGGCGCAACGGTCTAAAACACTGCATAGCTGTGCAAGCCGTGTTGCTACAGATGCTGGTTCAATACCTGTGCTGGCCTCGACTGGGAGACCCATGAGATGACTGTTGGTTTTTCTCCCTCTAAAAACACAACTACTTCTAAAATAATAAACTAGCTTTATTTACAAATTAGTAACAATGTCTCACCCCATGTTCAAGAATTGCCCCCCTCGCTCATTTTACATTATTTGAAAACGAGATCTCCAAAATAGTTGGTTTTAAGCAATTATTATTATTCATTTAGAATTATATAAGAAACACTTGGATATTCTCACAGATATTATTAACCCTGTTATTAGCAGGACACACACACACACACACACACACACACACCACACACACACACACATACATACATACATACATACATACATACATACATACATACATACATACATATCATGGCTCCCAAGAGGCGCACAATGGGATTGCCTTGCAGTTCTCCAGCTGACGAGTAACCTTTAACTAGGCAAGTGAGTTAAGAACAAAGTCTTATTTAGAAGGACAGCCTACTCCTTCCTATCCGTCGAGGAATTTAACATTGGTGTCCCGCGTATGACAGAGTGATTCTTTAGCTAATTAACATAGTACTGTGTAGCCTACTCCCGACCGTCACATTGTACAGTGCCATATTTGCCATTCCATCCTAACGGAAACCCAGGGGGTTTTAGGTTTTTCTTGGAATAGAAATAAATAATATTGCCTTAAACACCATAATATTAATCAAATTAATTAAGCAACATTTCTTTAAAAAATAATCAGTCCAATATACTGTGTTCCTACAAAAAATGGTTTGAAATTCAGGGAGGTGACCAAGAACCCGATGGTCACTCTGACAGAGCTCTAGAGTTCCTGTGTGAAGATGGGAGAACCTTCCAGAAGGACAACCATCTCTGCAGCACTCCACCAATCAGGCCTTTATGGTAGAGTGGCCAGACGGAAGCCCTCCTCAGTGAAAGGAACGACAGCCCACTTGGAGATTGGGTGCCTTTTGGCAAAGGGCTCTCAGATCATGAGAAACAGGATTCTCTGGTCTGATGAAACCAAGATTGAACTCTTTGGCCTGAATGCCAAGCGTCACATCTGGAGGAAACCTGGCACCATCTCTACGGTGAAGCATGGTGGCAGCATCATGCTGGGCGGATGTTTTTACGCGACAGAGACTGGGAGACTAGTTAGGACCAAGGAAAAACGTTTGCGGCGTTAAAGTAGAGAGAGATCCTTGATGAAAGCCTGCTACAGAGCGCTCAGGACATCAGACTTGGGCGAAGGTTTACCTTCCAACAGGACAACACCCCAAAGCACATAGCGAAGACAACGCAGGAGTGGCTTCTGAAAAAGTCTTAATGTCCTTGAGTGGCCAAGCCAGAGCCCGGACTTGAACCCGATGGAACATCTTTGGAAAGACCTGAAAATAGCTGTGCAGCGACGGTCCCCATCCAACCTGAAAGAGCTTGAGAGGATCTGCAGAGAACAATGAGAGAAACTCCCCAAATACAGGTGTGCCACGCTTTTAGCGTCATATCCAAGAAGACTCAAGGCTGTAATCACTGCCAAAGGTGCATCAACAAAGTACTGAGTAAAGGGTCTGAATACTAAATGTAAATGTTCTGATTTTTATTTTTAAATACATTTGAAAAAAATTCTAAACCCTTTTTTTGTTTTGTTATTTATGGGGATTTGTGTGTAGATTGAGGGGGGGACAATTTAATCCATTTTAGAATAAGGCTGTAACTAGGGATGCACAATATCAGTAAGTATATCGGAATCCAACTATATTAGCTAAAAATGCCAACATGGCCCTATGTCTATTTTAACGGCGACGTGCAAAACCGATGTCAAAGCTGACGTGCATACCTATATAACGTAGGTACATGGTCTAATGATGCCACGTACAATTTTGCGCTACACATGCAACACAGCATTCATAACCTAGCCCACAATGTCTGCTGTGTGGATCGAGCAGTCAACAAGTCGAGCAGTCATTTGAAAGACCGTTGTCTCGCTGAAATTTTCTTAAAGGCAAAATCCAATAACGCCAAGATAATGGAATTAATTGCCGTTGACAATCATCCATTCTCTGTCCTGGTCGAGCACCGGTACACACTATCAAGTGTGCTATTTTTCAGATGTTGCACTACCGGAGTTACACAGTAATAGCGTCACTGCTAAAAAGCTTCACGACTGACATTTGGTCCAGCGATATCAGCCCCATGAGCATGCTGAGTCTGACAGCACAGTGGGTCGTCAAGGATTTCGAATTGAGGAAAGTCGTATTGCACGCTCATGAATGTGCTGGTTCTCATACCGCTGCTGCCATTTCAATGGCATTTGAGAACATTTGAAACTCGTAAACATGAACACACTCCAAGCTCTATTTGAACAACTGACTGGAGAAATAAGCTCATCAACTGCGTCTGCAGCAGACGTGATACCCTCTGTCATGGCATTGAAACGCCTGCTCAACAAAACTGCTGACAAAGGCTGTGAACAAGCGATTCGGTGGCATTCTCTTTACTGTGTCGCCACCATGCTCGATGCTATGTACAAGGACCACTACTTTGATGCAGATAAGAAACAGGATTTACGTGAAATATTAGACACGGCTGGACAAGATGGAAACAGACACAGTGAAAGTGCGCACCAAGGAAGAGAGGTCACAGACAGAGAGCTGAAACTTCACTGCTTGACATGCATGATGAAATCCTGGTTGAGAATAAAACGAACAACGAAACAGCACAGCTAGTAAGTGAAAGAAATAGGTTTTGTTTATGTTTGACAAGTAATGGGGACATGTAAATGCAAACAAAATATTTTTGGTCAGTGTGGTGTGTGTAACCTTTATTTAACTAGGCAAGTCAGTTAACACATTTTTATTTACAATGACAGCCTACCTGGGCCAATTGTGCGTCGCACTATGGGACTACCAATCACAGCCGGATGTGATACAGCCTGGATTTGAACCAGGGACTGTAGTGAAGCCACTTGCACTGAGATGCAGTGCCTTAGACCGCTGTGTCCATGTGTGTGTGTTAGCTACTTAACTTTACTAAATGCTTAAGGCAGCAAATATTTTAAATATCGTTTTTCGTTGTTTTTTTTTTGGCAAGGGCAATATCGGAATCAGCCAAAAATGCCATATCAGTGCATCACTAGCTGTAACGTAACAAGATGTGGAAAAAGTCACGTGGTCTGAATACTTTCCAGAATGCACTATATAATAACAGGGGGGGGGCAATGTAAATTGTCCTGGTAGCCATTTGATTAACCATATCTTATGGCTTGGGGTTCGAAGCTGTTCAGGTGTCTTTTGGTCACAGGCATGGCGCTATGGTACCGCTTGCCACGTGGCAGCAGAGAGAACAGTCTATGGCTTGGGTGAATGGAGCATGATAATTTTTAGGGCCTTCCTCTGACACCGCCTGGCATAGAGGTCCTGGATGGTGGTAAGGAGTTCGGCCCCAGTAATGTACAGGGCCTTAAGCACTACCCTCTGCAGTGCCTTGCGGTCGGATGCCGAGCAGTTTCCATACCAAGCAGTGATGCAGCCATTGCTCTCAATCTGTACAACATTGAGGATCTGAGAGCTCATGACAAATCTTTTCTGCCTCCTGAAGGGAAATAGTCGTGAAGAGGGCACAACAACACCTGTGTTGGTGTGTTTGGACCATGGCCCGCTATACTACAGCCTAGTCACTGTGAATTGGGGCACGTTTGGCCCTTAGTTTCCTCTAGTCCAAAACAAGATTATTTTTTATTGCTCACATTGAGGGAGAGGTTGATGTCCTGGCACCACATTACCATGTCTCTGACCTCCTCTCTATAGGCAGTCTCATCGTTGGTGATCAGGCCAACCACCATCATATCTTCTGCAAACTTAATGATGGTGTTGGAGTAGTGCGCAGTCGTGCGTGAACAGGGAGTACAGGAGGGGACTGAGCACGCACCCCTGGGCGGCCGCAGTGTTGAGGGTCAGTGTGGCAGATGTGTTGTTACCTACTCTTACCACCTGGGAGCTGGCCGTCAGGAAGTTCAGGATCCAGTTGCAGCGGGCGGTGTTTAGTCCATGTCCTTAGCTTAGTGATGAGCTTGGAGGACACTAAGGTGTTGAACAATGAGCTGTAGTCAATGAACAGCATCCAGACGTAAGTGTTCCTTTTGTACAGGTGGGAAACGGCAGTGTGGAGTGCAATAGAGATTGCGTCATCTGTGGATCTGTTGGGGTTGTATGCAAATTGGTGTGGGTCCAGGGTTTCTGGGATGATGTGAGCCATGACCAGCTAATTATTTTAACCTTTATTTAACTAGGCAAGTCAGTTAAGAACAAAACCCACAGTGAGTTGCTGACACACAGAAATATGCAGGTACCCAGGGAGCCAACCAGGTGGTCTTACCTGATCTAGTTTCCGTGAGCGGAGGGCATGGGAGGCTCTGTGGTACTGGGAGGTGAGGTAAAGGCACTGTGCTAGCCAGTAGATATCCTGGGGGTCTTCTGTGAAAGGTACAACATCAGTTAAATAGACTACTAACTTACCTTCTATAGTAACTAGCCAGACGATCTCATCAAATCAAGAAGATTACTCACCATGAGACAGGGATGCAATCTTATCTGCCCAAAATAAAGCGCTTTGATACTGTTGCTGCAAACAAAACAGACAGGAAAGGCAGCATGAAAGCAAACATTCTGAATGTATTAACGAGAAGTATGAAACTGATACGGTCAGGAGCTGTCAATACTCACTGATACAAGTTAACAGTTATCTAGCCACCTTCCAAGTAGCCCAAGAATTTAACCAGAATCTGGGTTTACAGTAGACGTTGAATATGGCGATTCTCCTTTAAGCCCAGGAAGCAGCCATTCACCAGCTTTTCAAGCAACTATCGTCATATTACTGCCGTCACACCGATATGTACTTCCAAAAAAATGTTGAAATAAAAAGTTACATGCAACCAAAAAAATGCATCGTCTGGAAATAATCTAAGTATTGTTTTTGACTTAGTACACATGCACCAAATCCACCTCTTCAACACCTCCTGCAATATTAGGAGAGAAATTAAAATATAGAAAATAGATTTATAAACTGGGTGGTTCGAGCACTGAATGCTGATTGGCTGACAGTACATATGGTATAAAACATTTATTTTACTGCTCTAATTACGTTGGTAACCAGTTTATAATAGCAATAAGGATATTATGCGTTGTGCCTAAGAACAGCCCTTAGCCGTGGTATATTGGTCATATACCACACATCCTTGTGCCTTATTGCTTAAATATACAATCACTATAAACATACCGTATATTATCTACTTAATCCACTTGTATTAAATAATATTGCATTCTGTGTAGTACAGGTGAAACAGATTGATATGACATTCATCCACTGTTGTAGGTGATAAAAACAGACCTGTATCTAACGACGAGATGCTCAAATCTCTGCCCCAACAATGGGAGTCATTGTCCCAGATGCGAAGGTAGGCGACAAGCTTAGGTCCAAAATAAGCCCATAGAAACAGTGTGCTTATTTTTGACAGATTTTGACCAAAGTGAAACCTCTCGTTTCACCTCTTCCTCTCTGGATAAAATAAATCTTCCCTGCTGTTGGATCAGCTGACCTGTGCATGGCATTAATTACAGATTTTTTAGGTGGTTCAGAAGAGGTGGATTTGATGCATGCACACCTGGTGAAAAACAATACCAATGCCTTTTTTCAGTTGCATATAACATTTTATTTAAGCCTTTTTTGGAAGTACATACCAGCCATGACGCAAGTAATGACTAAAGTCGATGAGCAAAACATTCTTGGTAAGTTCCAATCGCATTTTGACTTTAAGCTTGAAAAGCTGATGAATGGCAAGTTGAATGGTTTCGTAAGCATAAAGATCTCATCTTTCATATCAGCGAGAAATAATTAAAAATGTTAAATTGATACAATAAATCAAATGTATTTAAAGCCCTTTTTTACAGCAACAGATGTCACAAAGTCCTACACACCTTAATAGGGTTAGTTTTCCCAAATGGCATGATATCAGTGTTACAGTACTTGTTTACGGAAAACAAGAGGCGACCACCTGCGCTAATGATCCATCTAGTGTAAGCGTAACTCAGGTAGTGTAGTTTCGTCGGATGGAGGCTAGCCATAGCTGTATGGATCTGTGAAAAACTGCTACAAGTGTAACTTAATTGAATGATTCTCCCTCACTAATGAATTAAGGGCCATATGTTTTGAAATCCAGATCGCAGGCGATGGTTGACGTGTCTAAACGTTAACACATAGCGTCGGGATTGTAGTTAAGATAAGGCAGTCGTGGGCGAAGTTAACGGACTGTAGGGAGAAGGCAAAATGCCGCCTAGAGTTTAAGAGCTATGAATGGGGTAACTAGCTACCGTAAGTCCAAGTACATAACATTACAGTAGTAGCCAACAACGTTAACTAGCTCAGGTCACTGACTTAGTACCTAGTTAGCTTCCCTGCTACCTAAGGTTAGCATGTTGATATCTAAGGAGCTACCTAACGCAAGTGTGTTACACATCTGGAAACTGTAGACTTGTCATTATGAACAATTCACTTAGCTATCTAGCCGGTACAATAAATTACGGCAATCAGACAGCGGTAAGCTAGCCAACTACCAATTTAGCCTATCTACTCTACGTTTCTTACCTGATCAATGTAGTGTCGTACACGTTGTCGAAGTCTGTCGAGATTCATTGTGATTGTCCTAATGCTCCCTTTATACATCAAAGCGTAACATTTTCATTCGGCGACAAATAAAACTGTATCGTGTGAAAACAAGATCGCAAGTAGTAACGCGTAAACTAGATACGCAAGGAAACAAACAAAAAAAGTCCGCGGTCTTCTTGCAGCGGGAGTGTCACTTAAAATACTCCGCAAGGAACTCGACCCTTTGATCAGGGTTCCGGTCATTTCAGAGAAAAAAAATCCCACAATATTTTATTTTATTACAGCAGAGAACATTTTTGCGTTTAGCTTCGCGTGTACCACAATTCAAACGGTGTGTGTACACGTTTAGAAAAGTCAATAATCATTGCTTGCGAAACTGTTTTTGAAACACCCTTATCTTTCATATCAGCGAGAATTAATCTTTGAAATAAAAACGACACACTAGCCATTCAACACAGATTCATAGGCTGTGTGTGCCTCCAACTACACTTCCGCCCTAGTTATGCTTACACACAGGTGTTAGGAGCATGTCTTCCATAAAAAATATATATTAAAAAATGAATGTATCATGGAGATATGGTCATGTGGGAACAACCCTATGAAATGTTAAATTATTACACACCTTTTAATATTATTATTTTTTTAATATCGCTGATCAAATTATATTGGTGGCATACTTTGTAAACAGCTGTAGACTTTTCCAAAAATGCAGAGTTAAAGATAAAATGAAACATTGAAATAGTGACACATGGAATAAATACAGTGAATAACAGATAAGAATGAGTAAAAATAACATGGCTACAGTGAATAACGAATAACAATAACAAGTAAAAAACATGGCTACATACAGCACCAGTACCAAGTTGATGTGCAGGGGTACAAGGTAATTGAGGTCGCTATGTACAGTGCCTTCGGAAAGTATTCAGACCCCTTGGCTTTTTCTACATTTTGTTACATTGCAGCCTTATTCTAAAATGGATTTTAAAAATACAAATTAACAGCAATCTACACACAATACCCCATAATGACAAATCGAAAACAAGTTGAGAAATGTTTGCAAATGTATATATATATAAATAAATAAATATTGAGCTCAGATGCATCCTGTTTCCATTGATCATCCTTAAGATCTTTGACAACTTGATTGGAGTCCACCTGTGGTAAATTCAAATTGTTGGACATGATTTGGAAAATCACACACCAGTCTATGTAAGGTCCCACAATTGACAGAGAAATAAATGAAGCCATAAGGTTGAAGGAATTGTCCGTAGAGCTCCGAAACAGGATTGTAACGAGGCACAAATCTGGGGAAGGGTACCAAACAATGTCTGCAGCATTGAAGGTCCCCAAAAACACAGTGACCGCCATCATTCTTAAATGGAAGAAGTTTGGAACCACCAAGACTCTTCCTAGAGCTAGCCGCCTGGCCAAACTGAGAAATCGAGGGAGAAGGGCCTTGGTCAGGGAGGTGACCAAGAACCCGATGGCACTCTGACAGAGCTCTAGAGTTCCTTTGTGGAGATGAGAAACTTCCAGAAAGACAACCATCTCTGCAACACTCCACCAATCAGGCCTTTATGGTAGAGTGGCCAGACGGAAGACACTCCTCAGTAAAAGGCACATGACAGCACACTTGGAGTTTGCCAAAAGGCACCTAAAGACTCTCAGACCATGAGAAACAAGATTCTATGGCCTGATGAAACCAAGATTGAACTCTTTGGGCTTACTGCCAAGCGTCACGTATGGAGGAAATCTGGCACCATCCCTACGGTGAAGCATGGTGGTGGCAGCATCATGCTGTGGGGATGTTTCTCAGCGGCAGGGACTGGGAGACTAGTCCAAATCGAGGCAAAGCGAAGTACAGAGAGGAGCGAAGTTCAGAGAGATCCTTGATGAAAACCTCCTCCAGAGCACTCAGGACCTCAGACAGGGGCGAAGGTTAATCTTCCAACAGGACAATAACCCTAAGCACACAGCCAAGACAACGCAGGAGTGGCTTCGGGTCAAGTCTCAATGTCCTTGAATGACCCAGCCAGAGACCGGACCTAAGCCCGATCGAACATCACTGGAGAGACCTGAAAATAGCTGGGCATCAACACTCCCATCCAATCTGACTGAGCTTGAGAGGATCTACAGAGAAGAATGGGAGAAACTCCCCAAATACAGGTGTGCCAAGATTGTAGAGTCATACCCAAGAACACTCAATGCTGTAATCGCTGCCAAAGGTGCTTCAACAAACTACAGAGTAAAGGGTCTGAATACCTATTTAAATGTGATGCCATTTAAAATAAAATAAAATTTTAACAAACATTTGTAAAAACGTGTTTTTATTTTGCCATTACGGCGTATTGTGTGTAGACGGTTGAGGAAAAACATCTATACAATCGATTCCAGAATAAGGCTGGGGTCTGAATACTTTCCCGAAGGCACTGTATAGTATTTTTTTTCTCGTTGTTATAAGGTTGGACGCAACATTTAACATTTTGTTATGGAAATCTGTTGGAGCTCAATTTCTTATTTCTACCCATCTACATACGTGCCATTTATAATTATGTTTAAATTAGTATTTTTGCATGGAACAGTTTCATTTCTACAATAACATTGTTGTTTCTCAATCACTGCTACATCGTTAATCATAAAAATCTGAATTCAAATGATAAAAATTGATAAAATGCTAAAATTCAACTTATGCAAGAGCACCAGCCTCCGCCATACACTGTGATCCATTGGCGGTTAAAGAAATGAGCGCCTGGAACTCGGCCTATAGGCCAATGCAACAGTAGGCCTATAACTTCCATCATCACCTAAGTAAAATCGATAGGCCCAGTGGTAATTTTAGCATGTACAGTTTTCATCATAAGTACACTTCAACTATGACAGACAAAATGGGGGAAAAAATCCAGAAAATCACATTGTAGGATTTTTAATGAATTTATTTGCAAATTATGGTGGAAAATAAGTATTTGGTCAATAACAAAAGTTTATCTCAATACTTTGTTATATACCATTTGTTGGCAATGACAGAGGTCAAATGTTTTCTGTAAGTCTTCACAAGGTTTTCACACACTGTTGCTGGTATTTGGGCCCATTCCTCCATGCAGATCTCCTCTAGAGCAGTGATGTTTTGGGGCTGTTGCTGGGCAACATGGACTTTCAACTCCCTCCAAAGATTTTCTATGGGGTTGAGATATGACAAGGATTAAAAATGATGTGCCAGTGGACTTGATTCACAATGATGACTGTTAGCTAAGATTGTGAAAGTAAGATGTAGATCTTTATTTAACTAGGCAAGTCAGTTAAAAACTAATTCTTATCTACAATGACAGCCTACACCGGCCAAACCCAGACGTACCTGGGCCAATTAAAAAAATCTCCACAGCATGATGCTGCCACCACCATGCTTCACTGTGGGGATTGGGTTCTCGGGGTGATGAGATGTGTTAGGTTTGCGCCAGACAGCGTTTTCATTGATGGCCAAAAAGCTACATTTTAGCCTCGTCTGACCCGAGTACCTTCTTCCACATGTTTGGGGAGTCTCCCACATGCCTTTTGGCGAACACCAAACGTGTTTGCTTATTTTATTCTTTAAGCAATGGTTTTTTTTCTGGACACTTTTCTGGACACTCGTAAAGCCCAGCTCTGGAGTGTACAGCTTAAAGTGGTCCTATGGACAGATACTCAAATCTCCGCTGTGGAGCTTTACAGCTCCTTCAGGGTTAACTTTGGTCTCATTGTTGCCTCTGATTAATGCCCTCCTTGCCTGGTCCGTGAGTTTTGGTGGGCGGCCCTCTCTTGGCAGGTTTGTTGTGGTGCCATATTCGTTCCATTTGTATAAATAATGGATTTAATGGTGCTCTGTGGGATGTTCAAAGTTTCTGATATTTTTTGTAACCCAACCCTGATCTCTACAACTTTGTCCCTGACCTGTTTAGCCATACAACGGGCTGGAGCAGTTTTACCTTAAAGAATGGGCAAAAATCCCAGTGACTAGAAATGCCAAGCTTATAGAGATATACCCCAAGAGACTTACAGCTGTAATTGCTGCAAAAGGTGGCTCTACAAAGTATTGACTTTGGGGGGGGGGTGAATAGTTATGCACGCTCAAGTTGTTTTTTTGTCTTATTTCTTGTTTGCTTCACAAGAAAAGATATTTTGCATCTTCAAAGTGGTAGCCATGTTGTGAAAATCACATGATACATCCCTCCCAAAATTCTACTTTAATTCCAGGTTGTAAGGCAACAAAATAGGAAAAATGCCAATGGGGTGAATACTTTCGCAAGCCACAGTATATATATTTTTTATATTGTTTGCAAACTGATATGACGGGTCGCCACTGGAAATCAGACATCCTCAAATAGGCACTTTCCTAAAGCCAGATAGGCCTACTTTTAAAGCGTGCATGCACACTCCCTCAACATTATGAGGACAATGAAACACATGCTGATTGCTCACATGGAGCACTCCAAACAAATGACATAAACTCATAAATAATGGTTATGAAATAAACCAAAACTTGTTTCTCACAAGTGTAGCAGTTTGAACTCTGCAAAAAACGTTCAGTCTGAAAATAAGAATGCTAAATGACTGTAATAAATCCAGAAATTAGCCTAACCAAAAGACAGGGATTAACAGTGCCTTCAGAAAGTATTCATACCCCTTGACTTATTCCAATGTTGTGTAACAGTCTAAATACAAAATAGATTAAATATATTTAATATATTTTCTCACCCATTTACTACACACAATACCTATCATGAAAAAGTGAAAACATGTTTTTAGACATTTTTGCTAATTTATTGAAAATTAAATACAGAAATATCTCATATACATAAGTATTCACACCCCTGAATCAACACATGTTAGAATCCCTTTTGGCAGCGATTACAGCTGAGTCTCTTAGCGTTTTGAACACCTGGATTTTTTTAATTCTTCAAGCTCTGTCAAGTTGGCTGTTATTTCGACTTGCTGTGTATTCGGCTGCTCATAGTGACCCACACAGTCCGGCGTTCATAGCGAATGCTGATACTGCCCCGCTAGGTAGTTAACTTTGAACGACCAACACACAGTTCTCACACAGTTCTAAAAATGTAGGCAAATTAAAAAATGTAAGTTTGTTTCTCACAAAAGTTTGTTATCATGAGATTTTCTTTCACCGTTCTACCAGATATTTACTCTTATATTTACTTACGATGCTGTCAGTGGGTAGCAGCTATCAAGAATGATGCTTAAGCCGACAAAAAAATAATCAGAGGGATTTTCAGCCTGAACTGACGGGGCATCCATTTCGACAACAGCTGAGAAGTGATGAGACACAAAGATTTTTCATTGCAGGTAACGTAACATTAGCTAGCCTAGTTGGACTAGGCAAGGTAGCTAGCTAGCTAACGGTACAGTCCTGTATTGAACTCTGAAAGACATCATCTAAATCATATAGCTAGCTGGATATCTTTTTGATTCACAATGTCAATCAATTACTTATGCCATGGTACTCTTCGAAAGTTGTCCAACTTTATGAATGTAATATTCATATGTGTAAACATACTGAATTATAATTGGATGCATTTTACCGCCGTATCATACTGTGCTATGATTGGTTAAGACCACCCAGATGGTTAGGTCATGGTCAGTTGATCCTGGTTGGCGATAGGTGAACATGCAAGTTGTAGCTAGCCAATAAAGAGCTACGTTAACAAATAACCTGTAGTACTGCATTTGATCATTGTGTTAGAGTAAAAGGTCTTAAAAGATGAATTTAATCTGGAATTCCTTCACCTCGAATGGACTGGGAGTCTACAAACTTACCCGATGCATGGCGTAAGTACAAACAGCATGTGGCGCTAATGTTCACGGGTCCTCTGAAGGACACAGGAGAAGAGGAAAAATGCAGCTACCTGCTCCTCTGGATCGGTGAAAAAGGGAGATCTTTACAACACATGGACACTTACCGAGGCTGAATCAAAGGTACTGAAAACATACTACGATCGTTTTTGTTAGGGTTGCTTCAATTCGAATCTGGTATCAGAACAAGTATGACACTGAGTCACCGATTGTATACAATGTTTTTTTTATTAGCTAAGCAATAAATGGTAAATGCAATTTTCGTAGATATGCGCACTCTGTCACACCTCGCAGGGCAAACAGAGAACTGACTTGTTCCTGACAAAGTTATTATAATATACTCTGACAGAAGTAGTTCCTGCTTCCGAGCCGGCCTGTCACAGAGTAGAGACTGGGCGTGGTTTAAACTCACCCAGCCTATCGTTGATTGATGGTGCATGAGCTGGTCCCAGCCTCCAGGCGCTTCAGTGGTCAGTCGTTGTAGTTGTGTAGAATATCTATGCACTCACACACTAAATACAGTTCTCTCACACCTGGCTCCTGTTATCTAACAAAATACCGTTTGTTCCCTACACTACGTTCTGTATGTGTCCGTTTTTATGTTATTCTGTATTTTTCCATCAGAGAAAGGCCCATGGCCCTGAAAATGTTGACAATGTCTCAAGTCACCTATGTTGCATAACACATACATCCACACAAGCCAACAGCAGATAATATTCAATCACATATATGGTAACGGGCTATAGTGCATAACACAGAATCCTCACATTTTGAAACATATGTTGTGCCGAAGACCAATATGATATTCGCTAGGTACAAATTCCATGACAAAGTACAGGGAGCTCGCGAGTCTTTGGAACAGTTTGTGACAGAGCTGCGTCTGCTTGTGAAAGACTGTGATTATGCAAACAAGGATGAGATGGTCAGGGACCGTATTGTATTTGGAATACACTCACCGCGAGTGAGAGAGAAACTTTTGAATGTTGGGTCTGAGCTAACGCTGGACAAAGCTATCGACATAGCCAGATCTCACGAGCAAGCACAGGCTCAGATGAAAACCATTTCGCGCAGCATAACATGAACAAGCAGTGCAGCAGTCAGGCAAGACATCAAAGTACACCTCCGGTGCACAGAGAGCGAGTTTTAGAACGGAGAGAGACATAACTCCAAAATAGAGCGACACAGACTCAAAACGCCCCAAAACATGTGGATATTGTGGATACAAAGTGCATGGCGAACAGGGAAATTGCCCAGCTAAAGGTAAACAGTGTACTAAATGTGGTACATGGAATCACTTCGCAAAAGTGTGCAGAGCTTACTGTGGAAAAACAGTATACACAGTGAGTGAAGATGAAATGTCAATCAAAGAGTCAAACGCTGATGAACTGTTTATTGATTCAGTGACACAGAAAAGTCAAATACCAGAGACAGAGCAAGCCTTTGCTGACATTGAGATAGGAACACAAGGCACAGAACTAAAGTTCAAACTAGACACTGGTGCACAAGTAAACATTATTCCTCTGAATAAGTACAGCAGCTTGACATCTGAGTGCGAGCTACAGCCCATCACGCACAGACTGACTGGTTATAGTGGTGAACAGCTCCCAGTAAAGACACATGCACTTTCAAATGCAAATACAAGGAAAGTGACATGTTGGACTTTTACATTGTTGACACTAGAGCACCTGCAGTGCTAGGTCTTAACTTCTCTAGGGTAGGGGGCAGCATTTGGAATTTTGGATCAAAAGCATGCCCAAATTAAACTGCCTTCTACTCAGGTCCAGACGATAGGATATGCATAATTAGCAGATTTGGATAGAAAACTCTAAAGTTTCCAAAACTGTTAAAATAATGTCTGTGAATATAACAGAACTGATTTGGCAGGCGAAAACCTGAGAAAAATCCATTCAGGAAGTAGGATTTATTTTGTTGTTGTAGTTTTCTATTCAATGCCATTACAGTATCCATTGACTTAGGACTCAAATTGCAGTTCCTATGCCTTCCACTAGATGTCAAGTCTTTAGAAATTGTTTCAAGCTTGTATTCTGAAAAATAAGGGAATAAGAGCAGTCGGAATGAGTGGACTCTGCCGTGTCACAGAGCTTTTTCATGCACGTGACTGAGAGAGTGCCTTTCTTGTTTACCTATTGTCTGGTTGAAATATTATCGATTAATTAGGCTAAAAACCATCTGAGGATTGAATATAAACATCGTTTGACATGTTTCTATGAACTTTACGGATACAATTTTGATTTTTTTTGTCTGCCTGTTGTGACTGCTTTTGAGCCTGTGGATTACTGAAGAAAACGGGCAAACAAAACAGAGGTTTTCAGATATAAAGAGAGACTTTATCGAACAAAAGGAACATTTATGGAATAAATGAATGTCTTCTGAGTGCAAACATATGAAGACCATCAAAGGTAAGTGATTAATTTGATCTCTTTCTGGACTTGTTTGTAATGATTTGTCTGCTGGGCTATGTTCTCAAATAATTGTAAGGTATGCATTCGCCGTAAAGCATTTTTGAAATCTGACACCGTGGTTGGATTCAGTAGAAGTTAACCTTTAAACCTATGTAAAATAATTGTATCTTTTCTGAATTTTTATAATGAGTATTTCTGTATTTGAATTTGGCTCTCTGCAATCTCACTGGATGTTGGCCAGGTGGGATGCTAGCGTCCCACATACCCTAGAGAGTTTAAAGCATGTTTAGACATGGACCTCATCAAGCTAGTTTTATTAGTGACAGCACCAGTAGAGACCGAAAATGTACTAGAGAAGTTTGCTAATGTTTTTACAGGAATAGGATTATTCCCAGGAGAATGTACCGTTCCCAGACGCAACCCCTGTGGTCTACCCACTGAGAAAGATTCCCTTTGCTCTCCGTGCCCGTCTGAAGAAATAGTTGGAGAGCATGGAGCAATCTGACATAGTTACCAAGGTTACAGAACCGACTGACTGGGTAAACGCATTAGTGGTGGTGGAGAAATCACGCACAGGCAAGCTCCGAGTATGCCTCGACCCAAGAGACTTGAACAAGGCTATCAAACGCCCCCATTATCCTTTACCGACGCTAGATGGCATCACACACAAGCTAGCGGGAGCACACTACTTCAGTGTCATGGACGCTAGATCAGGCTACTGGGCTCTCAACCTCACAGAAGAGTCAGCTAAGCTCACAACATTCAACACACCGTTTGGACGCTACAGGTTCCGTCGCCTGCCTTTTGGGATTCTCAGCCCAAGACAAGTTTCAGCGAAAGATCGACGAAGTGTACGAAGGCCTCAACGGAGTTGTGAACGTTTTTGGCCCGGAATGTGCAAACAAATCGAGGACATTGTTGGTAAATGCGCCATCTGTCTTGAACAGCGCCCCTCAAACATCAAAGAGCCAATGTTACCTCACTGTATCCTAGACGGACCCTGGCCGGTCGTGGCAACCGATTTGTTCACCTGGCACAACGAGGACTATATCGTAACAGTGGACTACTACAGCAGATACTTCGAACTCGACAAGCTTCACAGCACCACATCTGCAGCTGTGATACACAAGCTGAAAGCAGACTTTGCCAGGCATGGCATTGTATAGACTTTAATATCTGACAATGGGCCCTGTTACAAATCAAATGAGTTTGAATCCTTCACAAAAGCATGGGAGTTTACACATGTCACCACAAGCCCACATTACCCTCAAAGTAATGGCCTTGCTGAAAAAATCTGTGCAGATTGTTAAATTACTCATGGACAAAGCAAAAGCAGAAAAGAGAGACCCCTACCTCAGTCTCCTTGAATACCGCAAAACTCCAGTTGACAACTTCAAATCACCAGCCCAGCTGTTGATGAGCCGTAGACTTCGCTCAATCCTTCCCAGAACCAACCAGCAGCTGCAACCTGAGGTCGTCAGGAAATGCATGAAAAACGTGCACAGAGACAACAACAACAACAAAAGCGATACTACGACAGGTCAGCTAGACCACTGCCACCACTGATCGACAGAGAGTCAGTTAGAATCCAGGAGCATGGCCTCTGAAATCCAGCAGTCGTCATCCAGCCAGCTGACACTGAACATTCATATCACGTCCACACCGCAGAAGGAGCGGTGTACCGCCGCAATCATCGTCACCTACTGAACACAAAAGAACAACACACTGATGAGATGAACTGTTCCCCTGAAAGAGAACGTGATGGACTAAACACACACACAGCACAACATACAACATACGTACCTGCAACACCACAACAGCTGTTGACTGACACAGAAGCATGCTCAGCATCATATCGCACAAGGTCAGGTAGAGAGGTCAAGCCCAGAGCTGTCCTAGACTTGTGAAATGTCCAAGGGTGTAGGCGGATCTCTGCTCTAAAGAGTTCCAGACTGTAAACTTGTTATTGAAAGTTCACTTGAAATGCTTTGGTATTGTATTTGTTTGAAATGTTAAGATGTAATTTCTATGGTGAAAGCTGAGTTGCTGAGAATCCCTTGTTCGAAAAGTAACAGTATGTTGGATCATTGTTCAGAGTCTATGTTGATTCAGTTGGTGTAGTAAGCAATATAAATGGTTACTTACCTTGAGTTCAAACTGCAGAGCATGTTTTAAAAAAAAAACGCTTAGAATATGTAAACATTTTTTTGTTTTAAAAGAAGGGGGATGTAATATTCATGTGTAAACATACTGAATTATAATTGGATGCATGTTACCACCGTATCATACTGTGCTATGATTGGTTAACACCACCCAGATGGTTAGGTCATGGTCAGTTGATCATGGTTGGAGATACGTGAACTTGCAAGTTGTAGCTACGTAATAAAGAGCTACGTTAAGAAATATCCTGTAGTACTGCATTTGATTATTTTGTACAAAGTGTGCAAAACAAGACAATGAATTCACAGAATATATTAAATATAAGCTGTACAGGGCTTCGTAGCATCAAACATATGACCAAATGTCATATGTTTCCACATACTTTTCATTCCAAAATCATGGGCATTAATATGGATTTGGTCCCCCCCTTTGCTGCTATAACAGCCTCCACTCTTCTGGGAAGGCTTTCTACTAGATGTTGGAACATTGCTGAGAGGACTTGCTTCCATTCAGCCACAAGAGCATTAGTGAGGTCGGGAACTGATGTTGGG
The DNA here is from genome assembly GCF_018296145.1 of Oncorhynchus tshawytscha. Classification (NCBI taxonomy): domain Eukaryota; kingdom Metazoa; phylum Chordata; class Actinopteri; order Salmoniformes; family Salmonidae; genus Oncorhynchus; species Oncorhynchus tshawytscha. The sequence goes on along the minus strand of NC_056454.1, from coordinate 3,853,653 downwards.
AGATTAGGCCTGGCTTGCAGTCAGTGTTCCAATTCCTCCTAAAGGTGTTCGATGGGGTTGAGGTCAGGGCTCTGTGCAGGCAATTCAAGTTCTTTCACACTGATCTTGACAAACCATTTCTGTATAGACCTTGCTTTGTGCATGCTTAAACAGGAAAGGGCCTTCCCCAAACTGTTGCCATAAAGTTGGAAGCACAGAATCGTTTAGAATGTATGCTGTAGTGTTAAGATTCTGCTTTACTGGAACTATGGGGCCTAGCCCAAACTATGAAAAGCAGCTCCAGACCATTGTTCCTCCTCCACCAAACTTTACAGTTGGCACTATGATTGGGGCAAGTAGTGTTCTCCTGGCATCCGCCAAACCCAGATTTGTCCGTCAGAATGCCAGATGATGAAGCATGATTCATCACTCTAGGGAACTCGTTTCCACTGCTCCAGAGTCCAATGGCGGTGAGCCGACGCTTGGTATTGCGCATGGTGATCTTAGGACTGTGCGCAGCTGATCGGCCATGGAAACCCATTTCATCAAGCTCCAGATGAATGGTTCTTGTGCTGACATTGCTTCAAGAGGCAGTTTGGACCTCGGTAATGAGTGTTGCAATCGAGGACAGACAGTGGTTCCGTTATGTGAGCTTGTGTGGCCTACGACTTTGTGGCTGAGCTATAATAACACACAGGCAAAGGAATTCTGTTTCCCTCCATCTATACTGAACAAAAATATTAACGCAACATGTAAAGTATTGATCCCATGTTTCATGAACTGAAATAACTCGTGAATTTTCCATATACACAAAAAGCTTATTTCGCTCCAATTTTGTGCACAAATTTGTTTACATCCCTGTTAATGAGCATTTCTCATTTGCCAAGATAATCCATCCACCTGACAGGTATGGCATATCAAGAAGCTGATTAAACAGTATGATCATTACACAGGTACACTCTAAAATGTGACGTTTTGTCACACAACACAATGCCACAGATGTCTCAAGTTTTGAGGGAGCGTGCAATTGGCATGCTGACTTCAGGAATGTCCACCAGAGCTGTTGCCTGAGAATTGAATGTTCATTTCTCTACCATACGTCGCTTCCTAGGTCATTTTAGAGACTTTGGCAGTATGTCCAACTGGCCTCACAACCACACGTAACTACGCCATCGCAGGACCTCCACATCTGGCTTCTTTACCTGCGGGATCGTCTGAGACCTGGACAGCTGATGAAACGGAGGAGTATTTCTGTCTGTAATAAAGCTATTTTGTGGGGGAAAACTAATTCTGATTGGCTGGGCCTGGGCCTGGGCCTGGCGCCCAAGTGGCTGTGCCCCTGCCCAGTCATGTGACACCCCTAGATTAGGGCCTAATGAGTTTATTTAAATTGACTGATTTACTTATATGAACTGTAACTCAGTAAAATCATTCAAATTGTTGCATGTTGGGTTTATATTTTTGTTCAGCATAGAATCCACTTCAGAAAGAAGCCCAGGCATCACACAGTATTGTCTATAAGACAAAATAATAAATGATACTCTATTGTACAGTTTGAACTACAGTTGAACTGTACTATTGTAACATCAACATTAGGGTAGAATAGTTGAACATGCACACATGTGTAAAGGCACAGATATTACATTTAGAACAATATCTAGCCCAGGGGTACTCAACTACTATTTGCAAAGGTCCAGCGACACAAATTTCCTAGGTGGCAAAGGTCCGGATAGATATCGTCCTTCATCAGCGCTGTGGTACAGCGCAATAACAAACATAGTCATCTATGACTTAGGAAACGTTATATAAAAATGTACATTAAATGAGACCAAAAATTTGAATTAATTACATATTTCAAATTGCATCAACATTGCTGAAGAACAAAAATGGTTGCATAATTGCCTATGCAACATGTGCACTGTGAACGATTGTACATGGGCCTTGAATTATTTTATTTTATTAAGAACAAAGGACAGTTGAACAAAAATATTCATGCACAGAACGTCACTGTGGGCCATGCAATATTCATGTATAAGTCACTGGGCCTTTGTTACAACCTGGCTCAAGATTGTAACAAACAATGGGAAACCACACACAGTAAAGGAATAACTAAATTAATGTATTCCATTAATAAAGTAAACACTCACAACAATAATCAGATGGGGCATGAAGGTCAGTAAATTAGGTGTCAACTGCCAAAGCCACAATGAAACAACCAAAGCTATGCATGGAGAGTGGAATCTCTTACTGAATGGGGAAACAGTGGCTTTATCCCAAAGCTGAGCTTTCACAGGTGTGCCCCATCAGCACTGAAGACCCTCCCAGCTCCGCCCAACTCTCCTACTCCGCCCACCAATCTCCTGCAGGAAGTAAGCACAGCAAAACCCAGGGAGGGGCCGTCACAGCCTTGCATTAATGAGAGAAATGTCACTTTCTGTCTATGCTTTGAACTTTGGCACACATGGTGTGAGAGCCACTCTGAAACACTGGTCCAGGTGTTTATTGGTGAGCCTGGTGCGGTATTTGTTTTTAATAAAGTTAATTGTGGAGAAGGCTGATTCACAGGTGTATGTGGAGCCAAACATGGTCAGGATGTATAGTGCCAGTTTCTTGAGAACAGGGACATCAGCTGAAGGTACCATCTTTCCCCAGAAATTGACAGTGTCACAAACACCAGCATGCTCCTTCAAAGCCAGTTTCTTGCAACACAATCAACTACATTTGCAGTGATGCAACATCTACCCATCTGAAGATCTGTTTTGGTTCTTCTGACAACTTTGTCACATTAGTGACCAAGAAGGGGGTCTGGAGGAGAATCAGCAGTTCTCTTCCAACATTGAAGTCATCAAAGCAAGCCTTGAAGTTATCCATCAACTTCTGGAGGAAATTAACATGGTTGGGAACATCTTTGTTTCCCTGTGTTTGCACCAGAAGATTGGGGAAGTGGACAAGTTCTCCCTGGAGATCATTCTTGAAAAGCTCAAATTTATTCTGGAAAGCCCAGACTGCTGTTATCATATCACACACTGTGTTGTCCCGTCCCTGCAGCTTAACATTCAGTTGATTAAGGTGTGATGTAATGTTTGTCAAAAATGCACCTGTTTCCATCTTCTCGTCTTCCAAAAACTCAGAAAACTGAGTTGCCTTTACTCTTTTGCTTTGATAAGAAAGATTTGATTTCCTCCTGAATGGCCTAAAAGCATTTCAAAACCCTGCGCCTTTGCTGAGCCATCTCACATTGTTGTGCAATAGTTAGTAGGGATGCGCGATATATCGGTAAGCATATCGGAATCGGACAATATTAGCTAAAAATGCCAACATCAGCATCGGCCAGATGTCTATTTTAATGCCGATGTGCAAAACTGCTGTCAAAGCTTACCTATGCATACCTATATAACATAGGTAGATGACGTAATGATGCCACAAAAAAATACTGTGCTATGCGTGCAACACAGCATCCTAACCCACAATATCTGCTGTGTGGATCAATTTTGAAGTTTCAAAAGATAACGAAGGCCATACTCAACGTTTGTGCTGCTATTATTTTCCAAGGAGGGGAGAAAGTGAAATATTTCAATACCACCTAATTAGTCATTTGAAAGTGCATTATCCCCCAAACGTTCAGCGACTTCTTAGAACAAAAGCAGAACATTTTTTGAAGCGCTGACTTTCAACAACTAAACAATTTCAAGTCAAGCAGTCAGTTGAAAGAGTAAGAACATTTCAGCGAGACAACTCAAAGGCGAAATCCATTAACACCAAGATAATGGATTTGATTGCCTTTGACAATCAACCGTTCTCTGTCATGGATGATGTTGGCTTTCGTCGACTGGTTGAGCACCTCGAGCCCCGGTACACCAAGTAGGCGTTATTTTTCAGATGTTGCCCTACCGTTGTTGAAACGCACATCCATGAGCTACTTGCCAAGAAACATGGCGTCACTGCTATTAGCTTCACTACTGACAGTTGGTCCAGCGATGTCAGCCCCATGAGCATGCTGAGTCTGACAGCACAGTGGGTCGACGAGGATTCCGTACTGAGGAAAGTCGTATTGCACGCTCAAGAATATGCTGGTTCTCATACCGCTGCTGCCATTTCAATGGCATTTGAGAACGTTTGAAACTCGTAAACATGAACACACTCCAAGCTCTATTTGAACAACTGACTGGAGAAATAAGCTCATCAACTGCGTCTGCAGCAGACGTGATACCCTCTGTCATGGACTGAAACGCCTGCTCAACAAAACTGCCGACACATACTGTGGGGTTAACACTTGCAAAAGTACTGTACTAGAGGTTGTGAACAAGCGATTCGGTGGCATTCTCTCTGAGCCTCTTTATTGCGTCGCCACCATGCTCGATGCTAGGTACAAGGACCGCTACTTCGACGCAGACAAGGAACAGGGTTACCTAGGATGGAAATGGACACATTGTCAGTGCGCACCGACAAAGAGGACCCATGACAGAAGAGGCCACGGACAGACGGAGCTGAAACTTCACTGCTTGACATGTATGATGAAATCCTGATTGAGAATGAAACGACTGAACAAATTAACAACGAAACAGCACAACAAGTAAGTGAAAGAAATAGGTTTTGATTATGTTTTACTGGTAATGGGGACATACGTCAATGCCAACAAATTACATTTTTGGTCAGTGTGTGTGTGTGTGTTTCAACTATTTAACTTTACTAGAATGATTAAAAGGCCGCTAAAACTTTAAATAGCGCTTATCGGTATCGGGTTCTTTGGCATGGAAAATATCTGTATCGGCCAAAAACTCTATATCGGTACATCCTTATAGTAAGTCATCAAAACTGGTATTGGCCCCTGTAAGAATGCCTCGTAGCAGGTGGTGTTTCAGGGATGATGTTGCTCTCAAAAAGTGAATCAGTGTCATCATCGTTGTCATGATCTCAGAATACTATTTTCCCAGACTGGCACACAGGACAGATTGATGGATGATGCAATGATATGATGTCAGGTCAGGGTGGTCCTCTTTCAAATGTGCAACCAGTCCCCTCCCTCTTCCTATCCTGTCTGAAGCTCCATATGTGGTGATGGAGACCTCTGACTTCAGATCTATTCCCCTTTTTGTCAACATCCCTATCCCTCATGGATATCCCCTCCCCATGCCTATAGATGTGTTATGCCCAACAGCTCCTCGCAGAATTCTTTCTTTGTTTCATTATAATATCTGACAAACTTCAGAAGCTGGCCATTACCAGTGTTATCTATTGATTCATTCGCAGCAAATGAAATGCATGGTGCATTCCCGAATGGCCTCATCAAGTTGTGAAGTTAAATCTACAGCTAATATTTCAGTTAGCAAGGTGTCAGCAACTTCACACATGCATTATTTTACCATCTCAGCATCTGAAAATAGTTTTTTGTGTTTTCCCAAAACCCAAGCTATCCTCAGTGAACACTCCATTGAGCGTTGTTGGGCTGTCAGGGAATTGACAAGGACTTTGGTGGACCTCTCATATTGGGATTTGAGTTGGGTAATATGTGTTCTCACCTCCTTGTTCAGGGGATATGTCTGATCGAATTTACTATGCCTGTCACACCCTGATCTGTTTCACCTGTCTTTGTGCTGGTCTCCACCCCTTCCAGGTGTCGCCCATCTTCCCCATTATCACTGGTGCATTTATACCTGTGTTCTCATTTTGTCTGTTGCCAATTTGTTTTGTTTTGTCAAGCCTACCAGCAGGGTTTCCCATGCACCTGTCTTGCTTTAGTTCCCGTTTTCCTGGTTTTGACCATTCTGTCTGCCCTGAGCCTGCCTGCAGTTCTGTACCTTGTCACACCACCCTGGATTACTGACCTATGCCTGCCCTGACCCTGAACATGCCTGTACCATTCGGACTCTGGATTACTGACCTCTACCTGCCCTTGACCTGTCCCCCCCATGTCTTTCATCTGGGTTTTTCCTGAGCCTTGATAATGCCTGGTGTCATAATGGTAATTAACATTGGCACTTTTCACGAGAGCTACGGACTCACTGCATATCTGGCAAATTGGTTTTGTGCTAGTTGCAGGGAGAAGGAATAAACACTGTTCCGTCCACTTGTCTTTGAATATACGGTATTGAGTCCATTTTTTTAACAAGCCATATTAACAAAGATGCTGGTAGGGGCGCTAGTGTGCACCACATGGAGTAGACGCTTGTCCGACAACCTCCTCCCCACCCTTGCTTACATTTGATTTAAATTCTACTTTTGCCTTGACCAAACTGCTACAATGAGCAACTCTGAGAAACACGGCCAAGTGGAAACTAATTAATCCAAAAACAACCGGAAAGAAAGACGGCAAATTCCTTACCACAGCACAAGACAAAGATGGCGAAGCTTGCGTTAGCCTGGCCATAATGGCAAGCATTGCTAACCCTGACACGGAACCCTCACCAACTATTATATATAGCAGCTATCGAGAAAATGGAAGAGGACACACTCGATTTAATCTCGACTCATCCTTACAATCAGTGCAAACCCCCTGGCTGACCATACAACTCGCATTATTGATCTGGAAGGAAAGGCAGGTTACCATGACACACGCATCACCACCATCAAGAGACCGTATGAAGAGCTACTAACAGCAAACAAAGCTATTAAACAAGCGAATTGACCTTGAGGGACGTTCAAGGCGTTTGAATATCAAAATCACAGTCTTGGAAGAAAAAATTGAGAAGGGCAGACCAACACAGTTTGTGTCAGAACTCATGCCAAAACTGTTAGGGATCGACAATTTCCCCCAAGGCCTAAAAGTGGACAGAGCGCACCGCACCACAAAGAAAAGATTCTGCGCCAGCAATTCCCCATCCTTTAACGGAGCTCGGGTTAACATATACCCAGACTACACGGCTGAGGTAACCAAGCAGTGCCAGGCCTTTGATGGGGCTAGGAAGAAACTCAGAGATGCGGGAATCAGACACGGCCTCCTCTTCCCTGCTCTTACCCATGCATGGTACGGTAGAGAAGGTGTTCGAAAAACCACAGGATGCCAAGTCTTTCATTGACAGGATTACTACTAAAGCCACCAACGCCTAGGACCGATAGGGCCGTCCCGAGTAGCTGTTCACCATGATAGGTAAAACGGATGCCATTTTTAGATATGATAGTGCTGTCATCGTCCAACAGGTGGGTAAGACTGCACCTGACCGGTTTCCCTGTTCAGGTAGGGACAGTATATTGCCTACGTTATTTAGCTCAATTCAGTTATTTTCCAAGAGCAATTGTTATAGACATAAGGGTGAGGGGGCCCAGTCGGACCACCTGAAGGTACACTAATTTAGTTTCATTATAAATTGGTTAGCAAGCTGATGTCTCCCTGTCGTGTCCAGCATCTCCACAGTGTTTATGGGGGAATGTATATTCCACTTCGTTTGGGGAAGTGGACAGGGATAGAGGTGGAGAATGTTTTTTTGTGTTTTTCATTTGTCCTTTGCTCTTTACTTGTTGCACCAAACCAACTGCTACAATGTTAATGTATTTGAGGACCAAATAATGATTTATTATGGTTACTGGTAACTCTACTACTTACCCATCTTTCGTGGAATGTACGCGGTTTGAGAACGAATTTCAAAAGAAGAAAAAAATTATCCCATTTGAAATCTTTATCTGGAGATATAATGTTTCTACAAGAAACTCAAAGTATAATGAGCAATGGAGATTCAAATGTATTTGGGTATCACAGATGTATCAATCAACTTTTTAATCCAAGGCTAGAGGTGTAGCTATATTAAAAGTGTCCCATTCAAACATAGTTCAACTATAAGCGACCCAAATGGCCGCTTTATTATAGTAATAGGCCATATTCTATCACGACATGTAACATTTTTTAATCTTTATGCATCGAGTTTCGATTACCTTTCTTTCAGAATGTCTTCAGTCTCTTACAACATTTATCAACCACACATTTAATTACAGGCAGAGATTTTAACTGCATTTTGGCATCCTTTACATGGATAGGCTTCCTTCCTCGCCCTACCACTTCCACTACTGTCCTGAATAATTTAATTTGAACAATGAACCTTGTTGATATTTGGAGATTACAGCACCCTACGGATAAGGATTATTCTTTCTTCTCACGTGCATAACTCATACACAAGAATTGACTACTTTTTAACAGACTGTAAATTGACATCTAACGTCACCTCAAGTACCATAATATAATAATTTCCGATCCCAGTCCCGTTTTATTACAAATGGAATTCGGCAGAAAAAAAGCTTCAATTCAGCTGGCGATTTAATCCAACATTACTCAATGATGAACAATTTCACCAACAAACAGTCCATTTAATTACGGACTATATGTCCCAGAATGATACTGCTGATGTGTCCGACACCACTTTGCGGGAGGCATTTAAGGCTGTTATGCGTGGGCATATAATATCATATGAGGCTACCATGAAAAAATGTAGGCAGAGAAGATTATTAGAAATCGAGGCCCAGCTCCCGGTGCTTGAGAGAGACCATATGGAAGTGCCCTTGTCTTCCAAGTTGAATGACATAATAAAACTAAAATATGAATACATTACTCTTCTCTCAAACCAAGTAAACACAATGCTATTAAAGATTAAACAAAAACATTTCGAGTTGTATGACAAACTGGATAAACTACTGGCGTGCCAGCTGAGAGGTATACAGGCCAATAGTGCTATTCATATAATGAAATCTTGTACAGGAGCTACAGACCCAAAAGAAATTAATGCATGTTTCACAAAGTTTTATCAAGACCTCTACACTTCAAAGACCACTGCAGATACCACGTACATTTCTGATTTCCTCCATTCCCCTTCCCCACCTAAATTATGTGGAGCTGCTCAAAGGGGGCTGGCTAAATGCAGAGATAACTTTGGAAGAGGATGTCTCTGCAGTAAAGGGGCTGGCCCTGACGGCTTTGGTATTGTGTTTTACAAAGCTTATTCAGAAAAGGTTCCTCCTCTTATGTTGAGGATGTTTAAACACTCTATTGAAACTCGTAGACTCCCGGGGTCTTTATACTCAGCTAATATGCGATCTCAAGGTGTTTACTAAAATAATCGCGAAGAGACTAAATACATACCTTTTGATTATAATGGCCAAACTGGTTTTATCGCAAGCAGATTCTCATTTTCCAACGTTAGGCGACTGATGAATATCATGTATTCCAAAAATGAAAGTTTCTAAAGTTGCAATTATTGCACTTGACTCTCAAAAAGCATTAGACCAAGTGGAATGGAACTACACTCTGACAGGAATTAATGAGTTTGGTCTGGGCGAGATTTTTGTCTCTTGGGTTAAAATGCTATATGGGTGCCCGACGGCTTCAGTTCCTGCCATTGCTCAGCTAAACAAGGTTGATGCGGATGACATGTTCGTCTCACGCCCGGAAGAGTCACTTCCACCGCTGTTGGAGCTCATCGAATCATTTGGAGAACTCTCTGGGTACACAATAAACTGGGATAAATGTTAATTCATGCCTCTTTAAAGGTGACTTAAACCCAGAGTTCATTAAACACATACCTTTTAAATCACTGGAGACAAAATGAAATATTTAGGTGTTGTCATCCCCAAGGACCCTACATTGATTTAGAAATGTAACTACCTCGACATGATAGAGAAGTTGAAGCGCAACATTGAGATCTGGAGAGTGTTGCCTCTATCTATGATAGGCCGTGTTAACGCTATTAAAATGGTTACACTCCCCAGATTCCTTTATCTCTTTCCGAATCTGGCTATATTTTTAAGTAAAGCATTTTTCAAATCCTTGGATTCTATTATCTTGCCTTTTGTGTGGGGAAACAAAGTACACTGTATCTAAAAAACAACAACCATATAATCAAGCCCAAGGAATAGGGGGCCTGAGCCTGCCAAATTTTCTGCGTTATTATTATTGGGCAGCACAGTTCACTTTCATAGCAGCCATACCATCAACATCACCACATCTCTTCCTCTCACATGTTCCCTTTGCTTGTGGACTTCAGTGCAAAACAGCTGTCTAATGACAAGGCGAAAAAACCTCTCCAAGCCAAACCTTCATACCATAACCTCTACACACAGCCAACAAAAACCACAATCCAATCCATGTGTACATTCACGCACTAGTGTACAGCAAGCAGTTTAGCAGTTACACCAGCGGGCCCCGGTGGCATTGATTTAATAAAAACAAAAGCTTACCTTGAGTGTTGGAAAGCCTTAGCCAGCTAGTAACAAATACATTCCTCTCCGTTTGAGTCAGGCTGTTGAGAAGGCTAAATTCTAGAAATGTATTTGTTCTAAACTGTTCAACTATTGTCTTTCTCTCTTTGAGTCCTCTGGAAATTGTCATAATTACTGAGTAAGCCTATGGAGGGGGGTGAGCCTCCTAGCTTTTGTATTGAAGTCAATGTACCCAGAGGAGGACAAAAATTAGCTGTCCTCAACAACCCTACAGAGGGTTGTTGAGACTACTAACAGTCATTGCAAAACAGTGTTTTAAATCAGTTATTTGGTGACGTGAATATATTTAGTACAGTTTTATCTAAAAAGGATAACTTTAATGTTTCACTATATACACTGCTCAAAAAAATAAAGGGAACACTTAAACAACACAATGTAACTCCAAGTCAATCACACTTCTGTGAAATCAAACTGTCCACTTAGGAAGCAACACTGATTGACAATAAATTTCACATGCTGTTGTGCAAATGGAATAGACAACCGGTGGAAATTATAGGCAATTAGCAAGACACCCCCAATAAAGGAGTGGTTCTGCAGGTGGTGACCACAGACCACTTCTCAGTTCCTATGCTTCCTGGCTGATGTTTTGGCTTTTGAATGCTGGCGGTGCTTTCACTCTTGTGGTAGCATGAGACGGAGTCTTACAACCCACACAAGTGGCTCAGGTAGTGCAGCTCATCGCACATCAATGCGAGCTGTGGCAAGAAGGTCTGCTGTGTCTGTCAGTGTAGTGTCCAGAGCATGGAGGCGCTACCAGGAGACAGGCCAGTACATCAGGAGACGTGGAGGAGGCTGTAGGAGGGCAACAACCCAGCAGCAGGACCTCTACCTCCGCCTTTGTGCAAGGAGGAGCAGGAGGAGCACTGCCCGAGCCCTGCAAAATGACCTCCAGCAGGCCACAAATGTGCATGTGCCCGACGTCCACAGGTGGGGGTTGTGCTAACAGCCCAACACCGTGCAGGATGTTTGGCATTTGCCAGAAAACACCAAGATTTGCAAATTCGCCACTGGCGCCCTGTGCTCTTCACAGATGGAAGCAGGTTCACACTGAGCACATGTGACAGACGTGACAGAGTCTGGAGACGCCGTGGAGAACGTTCTGCTGCCTGCAACATCCTCCAGCATGACCGGTTTGGCGGTGGGTCAGTCATGGTGTGGGGTGGCCTTTCTTTGGGGGGCCGCACAGCCCTCCATGTGCTCGCCAGAGGTAGCCTGACTGCCATTAGGTACCGAGATCAGATCCTCAGATTTCATTTTATTTATTTATTTATTTTGCCCTTTGCACCCCATTATTTTTATTTCTACTTTGGCCCTTCCATTGCAAAACTACCATTCCAGTGTTTTACTTGCTATATTGTATTTACTTTGCCACCATGGCCTTTTTTGCCTTTACCTCCCTTCTCACCTCATTTGCTCACATTGTATATAGACTTGTTTATACTGTATTATTGACGTTGGAAACAACACCCCAGCCATCCTACAAATTCCAAACTGTTTTACTCCATGTGTAACTCTGTGTCGTTGTATCTGTCGAACTGCTTTGCTTTATCTTGGCCAGGTCCAATTGTAAATGAGAACTTGTTCTCAACTTGCCTACCTGGTTAAATAAAGTAAAATAAATAAATAAAATAAATAAAATATGCTGGTGTGGTTGGCCCTGGGTTCCTCCTAATACAAGACAATGCTAGACCTCATGTGGCTGGAGTGTGTCAGCAGTTCCTGCAAGAGGAAGGCATTGATGCTATGGACTGGCCCGTCCGTTCCCCAGACCTGAATCCAAATGAGCACTTCTGGGACATCATGTCTCCCTCCATCCACCAACGCCACGTTGCACCACAGACTGTCCAGGATGCTTTAGTCCAGGTCTGGGAGGAGATCCTTCAGGAGACCATCCGCCACCTCATCAGGAGTATGCCCAGGCATTGTAGGGAGGTCATACAGGCACGTTGAGGCAACACACTACTGAGCCTCATTTTGACTTGTTTTAAGGACATTACATCAAAGTTGGATCAGCACGTAGTGTGGTTTTCCTCTTTAATTTAGAGTGTGACTCCAAATCCAGACCTCCATGGGTTGATAAATTTGATTTCCATTGATAATTTTTGTGTGATTTTGTTGTCAGCACATTGAACTATGTAAAGAAAAAAGTATTTAATAAGAATATTTCATTCATTCAGATCCTAGGATGTGTTATTTTAGTGTTCCCTTTATTTTTTTGAGCAGTGTACATTTTTATGAAATTCACTGAGGATGGTCCTCCCCTTCTTCCTCTGAGGAGCCTCCACTGGTTAACAGGGAGTGCAGGAGTGGACTAAGGACACACCCATGGGGCACCCGTGTTTACCTTTTGATGTGTAAGTTCTAAATGTTAATAACGGCCCTTACAGCGAGAGTTATTTTTGCACGCGGTACCAGAATTCTATGCTGGTGTTCTAGAATTTGATTGTTGCATATGTTGCCGCTATTCTCTGCACCCCTGACTGCATCAAGACCGCATTGTCTGCTTCATTTGAGGCTTTATGAAACATATCCTTTCTTCCTATACTAGTAGCAGTTCATATCTATGGTATTACTCATATTTGTTTAATGATTATATTATATGTTTCATGTATTATCTGAAAGAGGCTTTGGAATTGGCCTGTCTGAGGGCCTGCACGTGTGAGACAAGGCGGGAAACCTGAGGTGCTAAGTCCGGAGTATATGATACAATAGTGGCAAACAAACAAAGTTAGAGTGGGATATGAGCATATATTACATATGCTGATCGTGGCTAAGGCCGGGAAATGCTGGCAACTTAAATACTACTTGTTAATTTTCTAAAATCAAATACCCAGAAAACTAGCTGGCTATATTTCATCATGTCAGCATATTATCACCACAGGACATGTAGCCTTTAGATGCCTGCTTCGTCATCAAGCAAGGAAGATATTTTACAATCAAATGCGGTGAGTATTATGACCTGGAAAGGTTTTAGCCTGGTCGAGGAGAGTGTGTGCAAGGTGGTGGATCAAGTCATGTAAGCAACAAAGTGAGGTAGTTTGTGCTGGTAATCAGATTAAATGGTCTGTGTGTTTGCGTAATCAGCTATGCAGAGACCCAGTGACGACCCGTTATTCAGGGCGGGCGGGACAGAGCCCCACCTGTTTTGAACACCTCATTTTTGGAAGAAAAAAAAACTTTAAAACTTTTTTTTTTCTTGGGGGCTTGCCTGTTTTGCATATTATTTTGGCATTAAAACGAGTCACATCAGTTTGCAAACAATGTAAAAAATATATACAGCTCTGGAAAAAATTAAGAGACAATGGCAAAATGATCAGTTTCTCTGGTTTTACTATTTATCAGTATGTTTTTGGGTAAAAATATAATAATTATTCTATAAACTACTGACAACATTTCACAAAAATCCCCCCCAAAATATTGCCATTTAGAGCATTTATTTGCAGAAAATGACAACTGGTCAAAATAACAAAAAATATGCAGTGTTAGAACTCGAATAATGAAAAGAAAATAAGTTAATATTCATTTTTAAACAACACAATACTGTTTGAACTTCGGAAGAGTTCAGAAATCAATATGTGGTGGAATAACCCTGTTTTTCAATCACAGCTTTCACGCGTCTTGGCATGCTCTCCACCAGTCACATTGATGTTGGGTGACTTTATGCGACAGCTGGCGCAAAAATTTGAGCAGCTCGGCTTTGTTTGATGGCTTGTGACCATCCATCTTCCTCTTGATCACATTCCAGAGGTTTTCAATGGGGTTCAGATCTGGAGATTGGGCTGGCCATGACAGGGTCTTGATGTGGTGGTCCTCCATACACACATTGATTGACCTGGCTGTGTGGCATGGAGCATTGTCCTGCAGGAAAAACCAATCCTCCGAGTTGGGGAACATTGGCAGAGCAGAAGGAAGCAAGTTTTCTTCCAGGACAACCGTGTACGTGGCTTGATTCATGTGTCCTTCACAAAGACAAATCTGCACAATTCCAGCCTTGCTGAAGCACCCTGTCGTGTCTTTGGCTATGCCGGATTGAGTCATATGACAGGATTTTATAGAATAGCATTTCTCTGTAATTAATATTACCTGATTGAGCCAATCATGTAAATGTAATTACCTAGAAAGTCGGGGCCCCACAAAATAATATTTATAGAGCTATGAGAGTTATATAGAGTTTATAGAGTTATCTTCCAAATAAACTCTTAAAGACCTAGTAATATTTTACATCAATAGCAGTGAATATTAATCGTCACCTTATTTCAGTCTCATCTGAAAGTTGTAAATTCTTGGTTATCTTCACGAACCCTGGCTAACAAGTTGAATCAGCAATACAAAATTGGGTTTAATTTTTTATTTACTAAATACCTAACTAATCACACAGAATTATATATACACAGAATGAATCATACCTTGATTACAAATTATGTCATAAAGGAAAACGTCCGTAGAGGACAGAACAGATATGACAGCAGGTTACACAAAGAAAAGGGGGCTGGGTTTGAGTGAAAGAGTGGGAAGACTGAAGAACAAAGGGAGAAGCGATGTCTATCGGGCCGTAGGCAGCTACTCTGTCGTAAATACAGAATCTTATGCATTCTAAATTACTGCCCATTTGGAAAAGGAAAATGCAATAAATATTTACTCTAGGCTGCGCTTCGGTAGGTTGGTCGTAGATGCTGTTCGTGTTGGCCATCAGAGATCTTCCTGTCCTCGGAAGAATGTGGTAAATTGGTGGTAAATTGGATACGTTGTAGAAACGTTGTTGTGTGGTAGACGGGATACTCTGTCTGTTCTTTCTTAGCCCACGTTTGTTGCTGATGTTGCTAACTCAACGGCTAGGAGGTATCACTTCTGTAGCGAATAAGAGTTCAAAGTTCATACCATTCGCAACCAAAGCTCACGCTGAGGTTGGCTTTGTTCTGTAGTTATTATCTGAACCCTTCTGACATCGGATCGTCATCCTAATGTACCCGGAACAGGAAGTTATATTGTCGTCAAGGCTTTATATAGGAAGGGCGAGGAGGGCGTGTTTCATAGTTTATAACCAATGTCTCTTCACGTGGGCGGGCCACTGAGTCGGGCCTAATTCACTCATGAAAACCCAATTCTCACATTTTAGAAGCTAAAATCACATTTCATCCCCTCACAAATAATTTAATATTCAAATGTTTAAATTGCACAACAGTTCCATGTGAATCTGATAACTATAATGTGTAGACTTTCCACTGTACCGTTTATGTCATCCTATCATTGATGAGAATGTCTCAGATGACAACCGAACTGACATCATATTCATTAAGTACCAACGCATATGTTCAACTGGTTGGATTACCAAAATATGGTTAATTTCCCCCCACCTTCTGATGTTCCCAGAATCTCTATGTTAACCAAGGGATTTTCAAGTCACATCAGTAGGGTAGAGAGAGGGGGAAAAAAAAAGGGGGTATTTATGACTGTCATAAACCTAACCCCAGGCCAGCGTCATGACAACCCCCAGATCATCACCGATCCTCCACCAAATTTCACAGTGGGTGCAAGACCTGGAGAGGCTTACAAGCCACAGTGTCTTGCACCCACTGTGAAATTTGGTGGAGGATCGGTGATGATCTGGGGGTGCTTCAGCAAGGCTGGAATTGTGCAGATTTGTCTTTGTGAAGGATACATGAATCAAGCCACGTGTTTTTTTTTTTATCATAGAGGAACAATGAAATTGGATGTTGCGAGTCCATGTCAATGTAAGCATTGCTTACATTTTTAGGTCTGGTAGAAAACTGAGTTTAATTCCACTTTATTTGTGCATCTAGTCCTTTAATTGTGCATCTAGCGAGTGAGGAATGTGCCATCTAATAATGTGGCGGTCTAGCCATGGTTCTGTACTGCTGCAGCTCATTTCCTGACAAAGTTGGCAAACAACAAATAATAGATACAAATGATATACTGTACTTACTCATGATATACTTCTGCCAGGTAAGCCTACCTTGCTGTTAACATTTAATTGAGAAGGTTTTGGGGAAAGTATTTCTGCCAACCCACATGATGGTTATCACACCAACTGGCTACACACAGGAGTAATAGACGGTCTGTGTGCCGATGTGTAAATCCTATTTCCTTTCATCTCGGCAAAGCCAAACATGAGGAAATGTTTTGGTTTTGGTTTTCTTATTAATGGTATCCAAATTGAGCATCAAGTAACATAAAACTAATAATGACAATATATCAAATGTTTTGTTTTTCGTTTTGTTCATACCTGAAAGTACACACCCCCTAAAATAATATTCACAGAGCATGAAGCTGCCCGGCCAAAGGTACCTGCTGCGGTGAGATTTCTAGCTACATTACTTTCTGTGACTAATTTAGCTAGCTAGATCTTCTGTCTGGCTGATGCTCATGAACTTTGGAAGGCTAATAATAAACTGCAGTGGCTGTAAATGGTTACCTATCTGGCCCTTTGCATAGCTATTTCTTACACATTCAATACAACAATATTCAGTTAAGCTACAACCAATGTAGTTATTGTGTGGTTAATCTGACTCTAAAACAGTATAACACTATTTATAAATGGAATGCTCAACAGTGATATTTTCTCTCTCTCTCTCTCTCTCTCTCTCTCTCTCTAAAGATAATTTGGATATTCACAATATAAAAATAAAATGAGAATCACAATTGTCAACGGTATAACAGTAACAACAATAACCAAGTGTCAAAATAACCATACATATAACAATAAGCATACAGTAGAGTACATGTGCAGGTTGATTGGTCTGTCAGACACTGTCCCTCAACTTATGGCAGGCAGCAATGGACGGGTAGCCTACTCTCATCAGAGAGGTCTTTGAAACCTTGAATAAGGGTTTCAAATTTGGGAAAATGACACTCTCTAATTGTTTTATATTTTTGACATTTTGTCAGGAAATGCAGTTCCGTCTCAGGTTCTGCTGTTGTGCAGTGGTTGCACGGCCTTTCCTCTACAGAGAGCCATGTTTTCCTGTGTCTACCCTTCTCAATGGCCCAAATTGTCCCATTTGATGAAATCTTGTTTTGCAAGTGGACCCCACATCTCGCTGCCATGAAGTGCAATTGGTTCAATGACATATTAAATTAGTTTTAGCCAAATTTGAATAGGCATTTCAATTTGAATTGGCTTTTTAATGGCGTAGAATGCCCTGCATGCTTTCTCTCTCAGTTCATTCCCTGCCTCATTAAGGTGTCCAGGTGAGCTTATTTTTAAACCTAATTAATTGTGTGTGCAGTACTCTATACACTCTATATATTTTGTACCAATTGAGAACTTTGGTCTAATTCCCTGAGATCCAGGCTCTACTGTAGGCCTTGTGCTATGGGTGACAGCAGGCATAGGTCATCTGCGAAGACGAGGCATTTAACTTCTGAATTGTGGAGACTAACACCAGGGGCTGAGGATTTATCTAGAATAGTGGCCAATTCGTTGATGTAAATATTGAAGAGTGCAGGGATCAGATTGCAACCCTGACGAAGGCCCCGCCCCTGTTCAAAGAATTCTGTTATTTTCTTGCCAATTTTAATGCTGCACGTATTGCCAGTATACATTGATTTAATTATGTCATATGTTTTACCCCCTACACCACGTTCAATAACTTTGTAGAACAGTCCTGTATGCCAAATAGAATCAAATGCTTTTTGGAAGTTGATAAAGCAAGCGTATATTTTGGTATTATTTTGGTGGACATGTTTATCTATCAGGGTATGTAGGGTGTAAATATGATCAGTTGTGCGATGTTTTGGCAAAAATCCAACTTGGCTTTTACTCAAGACATTGTGCTTATTAAGGAAGTTTAGAACTCTTACATTTATAATACTATGTATTTGTTCACAAAAATGCCTCTATAATTGTTAGGGTCAAATTTGTCTCCGTTTTTAAAGATTGGGGTTATGAGTCCTTGATTCCAGATGTCAGGGAAATAACCTACACTCAGGATCAAATTAAACAGTTTTAATATAGCCAATTGAAATTTTGCACTAGTGAGTTTGAGCATCTCATTTAGGATGCCATCAGGTCCGCATGTGTTTTTAAATTTGAGAGCCTGAAGTTTCTTATAGAGCTCCTCGTCAGTAATTGGGGAGACCAATGGATTTTGATTGTCCTTTATAGCTTTTTCTAATCCATTCAACTTCTTATGAATTTGGCGTTGTTCTGCGTTTGTGTCAATTTGAACGGTGTTGTAGAGTTTTTAAAATGGGTTGTCCATATGTCACCATTTTGTATCGCTAATTCCTCGTTTAGATTTTTTTCATTTTTTCCAATTTTGCCAGAAGTTGTGTGTGTTTATGGACTCCTCAATTAGTGTCAGCTGCTTGCTGCTGTACTGTGTTTTTTTGGTCCTGAGTGTACGTTTATAGAGTTTTAAAGTCTCACAGTAATGTAGGCGTAATTCGTCATTATTTGGGTCTCTGTGCTTTTGGTTGGATAGTGTTCTAAGTTTTTTCCTTATAATTGTACAATCTCCATCAAACCAGTTGTCATCTGTTGATCTTTTTTCTTTTGTTTTTTATCAATTTCAATTGTGCTTCTTTTGACATTGTTACACCATGGCCATGGAGAGGCTTATTAGTGCGCGCTAACTAGCTAGCCATTTCACTTTGGTTACACCAGCTTCATCTTGGGAGTTGATAGGCTTGAAGTCATAAACAGCGCAATGCTTGACGCACAACGAAGAGCTGCTGGCAAAACGCACGAAAGTGTTGTTTGAATGAATGTTTACGCCACTGCTTC
Organism: Oncorhynchus tshawytscha; assembly: GCF_018296145.1. Lineage (NCBI taxonomy): Eukaryota > Metazoa > Chordata > Actinopteri > Salmoniformes > Salmonidae > Oncorhynchus > Oncorhynchus tshawytscha. Next base: position 3,834,728 of record NC_056454.1, on the reverse strand, counting down.
TGCCTACCACCACTCAGTCAGATACTTAGATACTTATATGCTTAGTCAGATTATATGCAACGCAGGACATGCTAGATAATATCTAGTAATATCATCAACCATGTGTCGTTAACTAGTGATTATGATTGATTGATTGATTGTTTTTTATAAGATAAGTTTAATGCTAGCTAGCAACTTACCTTGGCTTACTGCATTCGCGTAACAGGCAGTCTCCTTGTGGAGTGCAACGAGAGAGAGGCAGGTCGTTATTGCGTTGGACTCGTTAACTGTACGGTTTCAAGATTGGATCGCCGGAGCTGACAAGGTAAACATCTGTCGTTCTGCCCCTGAACGAGGCAGTAAACCGACCGTTCCTAGGCCGTCATTGAAAATAAGAATGTTTTCTTAACTGACTTAGCTAGTTAAATAAAGGTATAAAAAAAAATATTACAAAAATCGGCGCCCAAAAATACAGATTTCTGATTGTTATGAAAACTTGAAATCGCCATTCCGATTAATCGGTCGACCTCTAGTCTCTACGTCCCAGGATATCCTGCGCACTGTCTCCGGTGCGTCTGCACAGCCCAGTGCGTCCTGTGCCAGCGCCCCGCCTTTGCCAGGCGAATGTAACCATCCAGCCTGGGCGGGTTGTGCAGGCTCTACGCTCGATACCCCCAGTGCGCCTCTACGGCCCAGTGTATCCGGTGCCTACTGCCAAAACTGTTGCATACAGTGCCTTGCGAAAGTATTCGGCCCCCTTGAACTTTGCGACCTTTTGCCACATTTCAGGCTTCAAACAAAGATATAAAACTGTATTTTTTTGTGAAGAATCAACAACAAGTGGGACACAATCATGAAGTGGAACAACATTTTATTGGATATTTCAAACTTTTTTAACAAATCAAAAACTGAAAAATTGGGCGTGCAAAATTATTCAGCCCCCTTAAGTTAATACTTTGTAGCGCCACCTTTTGCTGCGATTACAGCTGTAAGTCGCTTGGGGTATGTCTCTATCAGTTTTGCACATCGAGAGACTGAAATGTTTTCCCATTCCTCCTTGCAAAACAGCTCGAGCTCAGTGAGGTTGGATGGAGAGCATTTGTGAACAGCAGTTTTCAGTTCTTTCCACAGATTCTCGATTGGATTCAGGTCTGGACTTTGACTTGGCCATTCTAACACCTGGATATCTTGAAATCGGCCCTAATTAATCAGTCAACCTCTAGTACAGACCCAGGCTTCTACAGAGCTGCAACAGATCCCTTCTGTTTTTGTTGACGGTGCTGTCACTGTTGTTTCTATGGAGGAGATTAAGACAGTTAGAAACAGTATGGCCTGTAATAAAGCTGTCCCCTCGTGTGCTCGTTAGATCAGGTAGTGTTCCTGTGCGCGCATTTGTGTCCCCACAGATGAGCACATTTCCCTGGGCCTGAAAATGGCACGTCTCTTCCTCAAGGGTGGGGAAGTCTTCAGTCCAAAGGTTGATGAGCTTAGGCCCTGAATGTTCCACATGCTAACTGATAGCGATTTCATGTTGCAAAAAGAAAGAATAGCAGTCAGAAATACAGTAACTACTAACTAATAAGTTGTTAAGAGTGAGATAAACAGGATAACAGCTAACATTCTTTCTGTTGTGTATATATAAATATTCCTATTCATTGAACAATTAAATTCTAGTTCAATAAGTGTGTGTGTGTGTGTTTAATGCAGTTTAGAGCAGATGTATTGGAGGAGCTGTTTAATCTCACTCAATCCTACAGGGTTCTCCTGTCCTCTGACGACCTCTGCGTAGCTGCGCTGGTTGTGGTATTTTGGCCCTGTGGAGTGGAGGAGGGCCAGTTCTGGGCCGTGGGGCTTCCTCTCTGGTCTGGTAGGGGTGGTGATCTGGTGCGGGGTAGTAGGCTGGGCCCGGTCCGTTCTGGCTAAGCCGATGGAAGTGGTGATTCTCTGGTGGTGGGTGGGGCCTGTGGGGTGCTCTGGGTCTGCTGCGGCATGGGGTGTTTGTCTACCAAGTGCCACGTCCTTTAGAGACTTGGCAAACATCCCTACTGTCTGCTTCCTCAGGTGAGAGTGGTAGTGCAGATGCTCTGGGGTGATTGTTGGGTGGTGAGCAACGTGCACGTTCGGGAGTAGGCCACACCCTCTGGTGATGTCAGCGTTGACTTTCTGAATGGAATGGGGATGAAAGTCTTTGCGGGGAAGCAGAGTGGAGATGGTGATGTGGGAGTTGGGGAAGCACTCAGAGGCCCCCTCTGCTACTCTGTTGACCAAGCTGCCTACTCTCTCCTGCAGGTTGTTGGTGCCGGTGTGAATGACAATGTGGCCTGGTGTGCCAAAGTCAGGCTGGGACAGGATGTGGAGTGCATCCTGTGTTTTTGGGCACCATATTTTGGACACCTTGTGTTGGGGGAAGAGTTTATCTTCTTGGATGAATTTCCCATTTGAGTCAATGAAGATGGCCACTTCAGTGGGTTTTACCAGATTAGTGCGTTTACGGTCTGGGGCTGGAGTACACAGGGTCTGTGTACATGTGGGGGTGTGTCAGGGGGTGCCAGAGAGCTTCTCTCTGTAGTAGATGTCCCCATGTGAGTCTCCTTGTTGACTGGGGGTGTGGGTACAGTGTTGTCTGATGGGGGGGTAAGGTGGGTCAATGGGGGTGTTGGGGGTGGTGAGGGGCTGCAGCTTCTCTCTGGGAGTGTCTACAGTCTGTTCTCTGTGCTGTAGCACTCGCTTGATGACAGACAGCTCTTTTTCCATCTCCTCCTTTACGTGAACCAACTCTCTCCTCATGGTGGCCTTTACATCAAGCGCTGTGGTAAGGCTCTCTCAGCTCCTGGACAGTTCTTCAGCTGGGTCCTGCACTGGTTGATCTGGTCCTGTAGAAGCTCTGTCTGGGCTGGTGGTGGTGTAGCTGGGGGGCTGCTCCTTCAGCTCAGTAACCCTTACCTCTAACAGAGCCAGCCTGTCTCTCAGCAGGCTGATGGTAGTGTAGCTGGGGGGCTACTCCTTCAGCTCAGTAACCCATACCTCTAACAGAGCCAGTCTGTCTCTCAGCAGGCTGATGGTAGTGTAGCTGGGGGGCTACTCCTTCAGCTCAGTAACCCATACCTCTAACAGAGCCAGCCTGTCTCTCAGCAGTCTGGAGGTGGTGTGGTCTTGGCTCTGGTGGTTGTAGGCAGGCAGGGGGGAGGATAGACCTGTTGTGTAGGTCTGGGCCTGGGCTCCTGCTGTTGGGGTGCCTGAGGTGAGGGGAGAGGTCGGGGTGCTATCCATTTCTTTTTTGCTTTCCGCTATCTTTGTTAGGGAAGTCCTGCACAACAGAGCTGAGTGCAGCCTCACTGCCCTAGACCATGACAGTGTGGTTCTGGTACATGTTTACCGTCAGAAACCTGTTTTCCTGGTCCTTATCGCTGTCCTCAAAAGTGGATTTGCCTTCCCTTGCAGATGTCTTTTTTGTGGTATAGCTGAAATTTCTGGTTCCAGCTGTATGCCAGGCGGTCTGTGTGAAATAACAGGTTTGTAACAGTCCTGTTTTGTGAGCAGTCGGCAAACAACGTTTCTGGGTTCTCCCTCAGAATTCTGTGTTTAAAATGGATTCTTCCCTTCTCTGATTTGATTTCTGCTGGGTATTCAAAAAAAGGTGGGGGGGTGAGGTCTCTCAGTCTCTGTTGCTGCTGTCGCTGCTAGCGCTGCCTCAGTGGCCATGTTGCTATGGTTACCACTAGTAAACAGTTGGAGCTAGACGGTAAGCTAGCTGACAGATTTGAATGTGGCTAGCTACCACGATTAAGATTGACAGAGAGTGAGTTAAAATACCAATCTTTACCTCCTGTGTCGATCTTCAGTTGTACAATTTGATTACCTATACATACATTTTTTTGCTAATTTAATCGTGTCAATCTCGCTCTTAACAACCAAAAAGTTGTCAGGAGCCGTTCTTCTGCATGACACTCTCTCTCTACCTCTACTCACTCAGATGGTATGTAGGCTGGTTGATAGAACCTATAGGCCTGTTTGAGGGACAACTTGACAGGACATATGAGAATGCTTGAACCTGAGCTGAGACCCTAGTCTTCTTTACCGTTCCTCCGCAGTAACACCCCACTACATTTCGTGATTTTAGTACCTATGCTATCTGTTCTCTCTGCATAAAAGCTTTGAAACAATGCCAGCAAAACGTAACCTAGACTAATTTACTGGCTAACATAGCCAGTAGTCGTAGTACCAGTAGTAGTAGTCGTTCACGCTCTCTCAGCTTTGTTTGTATTGTCACAGCACTCGTGGATATGTGTAGAACAGTGTATTGCCATTATTTGTTATGACTAATACAATGCAGGTTTAGAGATAGACCTCTCTCACATTTCTCCAGATCTAGTGTTTTTGTTGTTGTGTTGATTTATATCCAAGGGAAGGTCATCCAATTCTGGTGTTTATATTTTACTTTTAAAACTTTTTTTTAGATTTTATATTTTTTTATGATATAAAACACACACAACAAAATACAGACGCACACAAACCTCAAACACTACACCTGCCCAGACCCCCGGTTGACACCCCCATCTCCATTGCCCACATCACTCTGCGTCACATGGTCTTAAACTGCACCATTTTGTTTCTCTCAGTCGCCCACGAACTTTCAACATTTAGATAACAAAGCATTTCACATGGTGATATATTTTACATGTAGCTCAAACTGCTCTATTTTCATACTTCTTTTCACTTTAGGTTGAGGGGATAGTGAGAAGAGCATAGCAGCTAAAATGTTTCAGAAAGGTGGGTGTGGGTTTAAGGACTTCAACACTGAGTTAATGGCACTTAATCTGGTTGATTTGGATTCTAGGTACATTTTCTGCAAATTCAAGACCTTTGGATCTCAGCCTAAATCTCCTGGCCCTACTTAGTTGGGCAGCTCAGTTATTGAAGTTGGATTACTGCCATCTGCTGGATCATAAAAATACTGCTGCTGTAATTCATGACATTAAATCAAATCAAATTGTATTTGTCACATGAGCCAAATACAGTGAATTGCTTACTTACAAGCCCTTAACCAACATTGCAGTTAAGAAAAATGCCACAAAAAATAAAAGTAACAAATAATTATTTAGCAGCAGTAAAATAACAATAGTGAGGCTATATAAAGGGGGTACCGGTACAGAGTCAATGTGTGGGGGAACCGGTTAGTCAAGGTAATTGAGGTAATATGTACATGTAGGTAGATTTAAAAACATGCATTGTTTTTTGTTGTTGTACCATCATCTTTGAAACGCAAGAGAAAGGCCATAATGTATTATTCCAGCCCAGGCACAATTTAGATTTTGGACCAAAAGATGGCAGCAGTGTATGTGCAACGTTTTAGACTGATCCAATGAACCATTGCATATCTGTTCAAAATGTTGTATCAAGGCTGCCCAAATGTGCCTAATTGGTTTATTAATACATTTTCAAGTTCATAATTGTGCACTCTCCTCAAACAATAGCACGGTATTATTTCACTGTAATAGCTACTGTAAATTGGACAGTGAAGTTAGATTAACAATAATTTAAGCTTTCTGCCCATATCAGATATGTCTACGTCCTGGGAATTGTTTTAGTTGCTTACACTCTCATGCTAATCACATTAGCCTATGTTAGGGCAACCGTCCCGTGGGGGGGGCACACTGATCAAATAGAGGTTAAAGTGACTATGCATAGATAATAACAGAGAGTAGCAGCAGCGTAAAAGAGAGGGGTGGGGGGCAATACAAATAGTCTGAGTAGCCATTTGATTAGATGTTCAGGAGACTTATGGCTTGGGGATAGAAGCTGTGTAGAAGCCTCTTGGACTTAGACGTGGCGCTCTGGTACCACTTGCAGTGCGGTAGCAGAGAGAACAGTCTATGACTAGGGTGGCTGGAGTCTTTGACAATTTTTAGGGCCTTCCTCTGACACCGCCTGGTATAGAGGTCCTGGATGGCAGAAAGCTTGGCACAGGTGATGTACTGGACCGTACGCACTACCCTCTGTAGTGCCTTACGGTCAGAGGACGAGCAGTTGCCATACCAGGCAGTGATGCAACCCGTCAGGATGTAGTCGATGGTGCAGCTGAAGAACGTTTTGAGGATATAAGGACCCATGCCAAATATTTTCAGTGTCCTGCGGGGGAATAGGTTTTGTTGTGCCCTCTTCATGACTGTCTTGGTGCGCTTGGACAATGTTAGTTTGTTGATGTGGACGCCAAGGAACTTGAAGCTCTCAACCTGCTCCACTACAGCCCTGTCGATGAGGAAGGGGGGTGCTTTCTGCTTTTGTTTTTTTCCTGTTAGCAGAAATCAGGAGGATAGAATTATGATCAAATTTGCCAAGTGGAGGGTGAGGGAGAGCTTTGTACGTGTCTCTGTGTGTGGAGTAAAGGTGATCTAGAGTAGTTTTTGCGTTCTGGTTGCACATTTAACATGCTGGTAGAAATGAGGTCAAACGGATTTAAGTTTCCCTGCATTAAAGTCCCCAGACACTAGGAGCGCCGCCTCTGGATGAGTGTTTTCCTGTTTGCTTAATGGCCTTATACAGCTCATTAAGTGCCAGCATCGGATTGTTCTGGTAAATAGACAGCTATGAAAAATATTGTTGTAAACTCTCTTGGTAGGTAGTGTTGTCTACAGCTTATTATGAAATACTCTACCTCAGGCGAGCAAAGCCTCGAGACTTCCTTAATATTACATTTCGTACTCCAGCTGTTGTTTACAAATATACAGACTGCTACCCCTTATCTTACTGGAGGCAGCTGTTCTATCTTGCAGATGCAGTGTAAACCCCGCCAGCTGTATGTTAGACATATCATCGTTCAGCCATGACTCGGTGAAACATAATATATTACAGTTTTTAATGTCCTGTGACATTAAACATCTTCGTGACCGTAGCGCGGCTATTTTGTCTTCCAATGATTGTACGTTTGTTAATAGGACTGATGGTAGAGGCAGATTAAGCACTCGCCGTCGGATCCTTACAAGGCAACCTGACCTATGTCCCCCGATATCTCCTCTTTCTCATGCGAATCACTGGGATTTGGGCCTTGTTGGGTATCTGAAGTAAATTATTTGTGTCTGACTCATTAAGTTAAAAATCGCGCAACATTTTGGCGTCCTGCTACTCATGCCAGGAAAATAGTATATGCATATGATTAGTATGTGTGTATAGAAAACACTCTAACGTTTCTAAAACTGGTTAAATCACGGCTGTGACTATAACAGAACGTCTGTTTCATCGAAAAGCGCAGGAAAATCTGATCACTGGAGATGGAAAAAAATATCCATGCGCCACTTCAACCCATTGTTAAAGGTGAACCGTATTAAATGAGGCCGAGGTTGCAGTACCTACAGCTTCCACAGGATGTATAGAGTCTTCTCATTTGATTCTGATTTGATTCTTGGTAGATCCGACCAAAGGGAACCGATTCCCTCCGACCACCAACTTGATGCATCGGCTCGGTGTTTTTCCGGACATTTTTTCCAGAGGACCAGCTATCGAATTTACATCGCCTCCTGATGATTTTTATAGCTTATTAGCTTATTAAAAGTTGCATTAGAAAGGTATTTCCGTGTTTTGTGAGTTTATCGTCGACTTTTTAACTTTAAAAAAATGACTAAAGTTGCATTTTCAGAAAGGTATTTGGACCGATTTAATCGTGTTTTGTGAACAAAGAAGATTTATAGCTTCTCATTCTTTTGTTTACATCCCCTTCTTTTGGGGTGTTACATGCTATCAGATAATAGCATTTTAAAAATTTTAAAAATCTGACTTGGTGCCTGGATTCACAACGAGTGTAGCTTTAATTCAATACCAAGCATGTGTATTTTAATGAACGTTTGCGTTTTAACTAATACTATTAGTGTTTAGCGTAGCGCATTTGCATTTCCAGAGCTCTAGTTGGGACGTCTGCGTCTCAAGTAGGATCAAGAGGTTAAAGAAAAATCTTTGTCCAGTGCGAGGTGAGTCATCACCTTCCTGATATCTAGATCCTCTTTTTGGTCATAAAAGGTGGTGGCAGAAACAGTGTACAAAATACGTTACAAATAACGCAAAAAAACACACACAATAGCACAATTGGTTAGGGGACTGTAAAAGGGCAGCCATCTGCTCCGCCGCCATTCTGGGACAGAGAGCCGGCTACTGATGGCAATTTAACAGTCTGATGGCCTTTTAGTATCTCGTTCCCAGCTTTGATGCACCTGTAGCGACCTCGCCTTCTGGATGATAGTGGGTGAAGAGACCGTGGTTGATGTCCTTGATGATCTTTTGGCCTTCCTGTGACATCGGGTGCTGTAGGTGTCCTGGAGGACATGTAGTTTGCCCTCAGTGATGCCCTCTGGAGAGCACTGCGGTTGCGGGCGGTGCATTTGCCATACAAGGTGGTTATACAGCCCGACAGGATGCTCTCGATTGTGCATCATGCCAAGCCAAATGTCTTTACCCTCCTGAGGTTGAAGAGGCGCTGTTGCACCTTCTTCACCACACGGTTCACAATATCATGTGAATAAAGGCCTGCATGGATGCATGGACCATCTCCCCTTCCCGCCAATCATTAACTTGATTTAGGGGACGGTTGCGTCCCACTTGGGCAAAAAACAGGGAATATGCAGCGCGGCAAATTAAAAAAATATAATAATCAAACTTTCATTAAATACTACTAGATACTCAATTAAAGCTACACTCGTTGTGAATCAAGCCAACATGTCAGATTTTAAAAAGGCTTTTCGGCGAAAGCATAAGAAGCTATTATCTGATGATAGCACAACAGTAAAACAAAGAGAGTAGCAAATTTCAACCCTGCAGGCGCGACACAAAACGCAGAAATAAAATATAAAACATGCCTTACCTTTTGTTGAGCTTCTTTTGTTGGAACTCCAATATGTCCCATAAACATCACAATTGGTCCTTTTGTACGATTAATTCCGTCCATATATATCCAAAATGTCAATTTATTTGGCGCGTTTGATCCAGAAAAAAACAGCTTCCAAAATGCGCAATGCCACTACAAAATGTCAAAAGTTGCCTATAAACTTTGCCAAAATATTTCAAACTACTTTTGTAATACAACTTTAGGTATTTTTAATCATTAATAATCGATCAAATTGAAGACGGGTCTATCTGTGTTTAATACAGGAACACAACAAACCAAGCTACTTTTCAAGTCTTGTGCAACTCTCAACAGTGTTACGCAGTTCCTAGATGGCCTACTTCTTCATTGCACAAATGAATAACCTCAGCCAAATTCCAAAGACTGGTGACATTCAGTGGAAGCGGTAGGAACTGAAAAGAAGTGCCTAAGAAATATCGTTTCCCAATGAGAACACACTGAACAGACAGAGACCTAAAAAAAAAAAATTCTGAATGGTTAGGCCTCAGGGTTTTGCCTGCTACATAAGTTCTGTTATACTCACAGACATGATTCAAACAGTTTTAGAAACTTCAGAGTGTTTTCTATCCAAATCTACTAATAACATGCATATCTTATATTCTTGGCATGAGTAGCAGGAAGTTGAAATTGGGCACGCTATTTGTCCAAAAGTGAAAATGCTGCCCCCTATACTTTAAGAAGTTAAGTGAGAGATTATTTCCTGGCACCACTCTCCCAGGGCCCTCACCTCCTCCCTGTAGTGGATGTTTTACCTGGTTACATGTACGTTGACCTACACAGCAGCTTTTCTGCATGTTTTGTTATTTCTTCATAACTAATCAACAAGGAAGTTGGCTGTTTTGGGGGTCAATGGGAAATAAGATTTGGTTTCCCCAATTTGGGGGCGTGGTTGAGGGGAATTACATTTTTTTGTGAATAATTGTTTTTTTTGGGGGGGGTCACAAGGGCAATACAAACATAAAAATAAAATTACACTTTATTAAATATATATTTATATGTATTTTTATTACTTACACACCCTCCCACCCATTCCAAACATGCCCCACCCTGTCACCCCCCAAAATAAAACTTTATAAAATTTGAAACACCCACCACACTAGTGCCTTGCAGAAGTATTCATACCACTTGGTATTTTTCCTATTTTGTTTTGTGTGCATTGTATTTCATGTAATGGACATACACAAAATAGTCAAAAAAATTACTTGTTTCAAAAAATTCAAAACAATGGTGAAGTGGAAATGTGGTGCTTCCATATGTATTCAACCCCTTTACTCTGAAGCCCCTAAATAAGATCTGGTGCAACCAATTACATTCAGAAGTCACATAATTAGTTAAATAAAGTCCACCTGTGTGCAATCTAAGTGTCACATGATCTCAGTGTATATATACACCTGTTCTGAAAGGCCCCAGAGTCTGCAACACCACCAAGCATGGGGCACCACCAAGCAAGCGGCACCATGAAGACCAAGGAGCTCTCCAAACAGGTCAGGGACAAAGTTGTGGAGAAGTACAGATAAGGGTTGGGTTATCAAAAATATCCCAAACTTTGAAGATCCCACAGAGCACCATTAAATCCATTATTTTAAAAAATAGAAACAAATATGGCACCACAACAAACCTTCCAAGAGAGGGCTGCCCACCAAAACTGACGGACCAGGCAAGGAGGGCATTAATCAGAGAGGCAACAATGAAACCAAAGATAACCCTGAAGGAGCTGCAAAGCTCCACGGTAGAGATTGGGGTATCTGTCCATAGGACCACTTTAAGCAATACACTCCACGGAGCTGGGCTTTAAGCACATTTGGTGTTCGCCAAAAGGCATGTGGGAGACTCTCCAAACATATGGAAGAATGTGCTCGGGTCAGATGAGACTAAAATTGAGCTTTTTGGCCATCAAGGAAAACGTTACGCCTGGCGCAAACCTAACACCTCTCATCACCCCGAGAGCATAGTGGAACATGGTGGTGGCAGCATCGTGCTGTGGGCATGTTTTTAATCGGCAGGGACTGGGAAACTGGTCAGAATTGACGGAATGATGGATGGCGCTAAATACCGGGAAATTCGTGAGGAAAACCTGTTTCAGTCTTCCAGAGATTTGAGACTGTGACGGAGGTTCACCTTCCAGCAGGACAATGACCCTAAGCATACTGCTAAAGCAACACTCGAGTGGTTTAAGGGAAGACATTTAAATATCTTAAAATGACCTAGTCAATGCCCAGACCTCAATCCAATTGAGAATCTGTGGTATGACTTAAAGATT